>NW_028225179.1:68165376-68282749 GCF_052327205.1 Somniosus microcephalus | reverse complement strand
CAGACAGACAGATTGATCCTTTTATATATATAGACTAGCTGGAGTGCCCGGCGGTGCCGAGGCTTTTCCGAGAGCATGTTGTTGTTGGAAGAGAGAGAGAAAGCGACTGGGGGAAGAGAGAGAGCGACTGGGGAAAGAGAGAGAGAGAGAGACTTGGGGAAGGAGGAGAGCGAGAGAGAGACTGGGGGAAGGAGAGAGCGAGAGAGAGACTGGGGGGAAGGAGAGAGCGAGAGAGAGACTGGGGGGCAGGAGAGAGAGAGAGAGAGAGAGACTGGGGGAAGGAGAGAGAGAGAGAGACTGGGGGGAAGGAGAGAAAGAGAGAGAGGGAAGGAGAGAGACAGAGAGAGAGAGGGAAGGTGAGAGTGAGGGAAGGGGCTGGACTCAGAGCCCGGTGGGTGGAGGGCGGCCGCCATTTTGTGAGGTCGGCGGGACGGTTGAGACCGCGGGGAAGGGCTTGGACTTAGAGCCCAGCCGCGGTGACCATGGGTTATATTGCGATGACTGTGTTATAGGACAATGAAGCCAGCTACCCTCTGACCGGAGGAATCAGGAGCCACTTTCTTAAGGCTTTTAATCTGCGATTTAATAATTTCAAAATACTGTTACTCGTTCCACATTTAAATTTTATGTAGTTTAAAATACTTCTAACATTGAATATAATTCTGGTTAATATTTGGGATCCAGGGTGTAGTTAGTAATGCTTGAAGTCTTACGTTGCAGCTTCTGACCGCCTGTGTGAAGCAAAAACTCAGACATAGTTTGATGCTGAATCTTTGCTGGTTGTTCGAATGATGCCAATAAATCTGTATCCGTTTCTGTGACTTTTTCTTAATTAGGAAATGCCCCTAATTGATGAAAACCCCTCCTCCCTCCCCCCTCTTGCCCCCCTCCTCCCTCTTCCCCTCCTCCCTCTCCTACCTCTTCCCGCCCTCCCCCTCCTACCTCTTCCCCCCCTCCTACCTCTTCCCCCTCCTCCCTCTTCCCCTCCTCCCTCCCCTCCTCCCTACCCCTCCATCCCCTTCCCTCTCCCCTCCCCCTCCCCCCTCCTCCCCCTCCCTCTCCCCCCCCTCCCCTCCTCCCTCCCCCTTCCTCCCTCTCCCCTTCCCCTCTCCCCTCCTCCTCCCTCTCTCTCCCCCTCTCTCTCTCTCCCTCCTCCCTCTCCCTCCTCCCTCTGCCCCCTCCCTCTCCCCTGCCCGAGCCCTCATCCCCCACTCCAATCCCTCTTCCGCCCCGGGGCTTGGGCCTCGGCACCTGAATGAACGTGTTCCCTTGGACGCTTTTGGCGGCCTCGGCCGTCACCCTGATGCCATTGGCCGAGGCGAACACCCGCACTGACATGGCCCGAGTCCAGCGCCCCGGTCAGCTCGAGCTCCGCAGCTGCCGTTCGGCCGCAGGCCACAAAGCACCCGAGCCCAGCGCCGGCGATGGCCCCGTGGAGCTCCGCGCCACCCCACGCACTGACATGGCCCCGCCCTCCCGAGCTGGCTTCAAGACCGCCGATTGCGGCTGTGAGAGACGTCCGGCGGGCCCGGTTGCCGGGGTAACCCTTCCCGCTCTCCGAGCCCCGCCCGAGCCGGCTTCAAGACCGCCGAGCGGGGAAGAGAGAGAGACGCCGCATTTGACCTGCTGGCTTCCCACGCTCTGTGCGTCCCCTGCTGCGCGTGCACCCTGTACCTGTCCCGTGTCACTCGCGGCCGACGCCATTGCCCCGGGTAACGTGACGGGGGAGACGGGGGTGGTGGAACAGCTTACCACAAGCCGTGGGACAATTGTAATGTATATACCTTTAAGGAAAACTATCTTTTACAGCCCATGTATACTGCAGTGCCGGCAGTGACCACACCTGTATATAGCACTGAGTAGTAATCTGTACAGATCAGTTGCAGTGTGAGCCACGTTGAGTAAACACCTGTTGTACCGTTCTCCGCAGTCTGTGTCTTATTATACACGGACGCAACATTGGTGACGAGGCAGGTTCGAAACTACCTGCAACTCTGCATCACCTCGCGGGGATTCATTCCTGGAGATCAGTGGATTGGAGGTCAAGGCCAGAGACTCGGGCGTCGACCACGGGCAACCGCCCAGTCATCCAGCAGAGACTCGAGAATTGCGGGGGAAGCTGTCGAGAGCCAGGCTTGGCTTTCCAGTCGAGGTGGTCCAGCGAAATGGGCTGGCAACAGGTAGTGCGCAGACCCTTCCCAGACAGCGGCGGGCTAGAGCCCGACCGAGCGGCACAGCAAAGGGCTGAGCAGCGTCAACGGGGGAGAGAGAGAGAGGGCAGAGCGCAAAGGGCGCAGCCAGTGTTCAGGGGCCAAGCAGCGTCGGAGAGAGGGAGAGAGAGATGCGCAGAAACCCGCGAGGCACCGCCATTGCCACGAGGACCTCCGAGAGCGGCGTTGGCAGCAGCGCAGGAGAAGTGCGCGAAACCTACAGTGTGCCGCCATTGCCACGAGAACCACCGGGAGTGGCGTTGGCAGCAGCGGGGGAGGAAGGAAAGCGCGGGAGACGCAATTTTAAGCCATTGGGAGACGCCATTTTAAACTACACCCAAAATGCCGAAGTGTGGCAGTATCACCGCATTTGACAATGAAGTCGAAGATTGGACTACATATGTCGAACGAATAGAGGTGTACTGCAAGGCAAATGAGGTGTCAGATGACAAGACAGCGTCGGTATTGTTAAATTTAATGGGTGCAAAAACGTATGGTTTATTACGAAATCTAGTAACCCCAACGAAGCCAATGGAAAAGAGTTTTGAAGACATAGTAACGATACTAAAGGAACATTTAAACCCCACACCGCTGCTGATAGCAGAAAGATTCAAGTTTCACAAACGGAACCAGCATAAGGATGAAAGCAATGCTTATTATTTAACAGAACTGCGCAAACTATCGAAACACTGCCAGTTTGGAGCGGGACTGGCAGATACCTTAAGGGACAAGTTTGTGTGTGGGCTTCAAAGTGAAGGAATCCAGAAACGGCTTTTATCTGAAAAGAACCTTATGCTGGAAAAGGCTTTCAGCATTGCGGTATCATATGAAGCAGCAGCACGGGGCGCTGCAGAGATACAACAGAGACTGCAAGAATATGGCACAAACGAAATGTCATATGGAACAGAGAAGTGCTATCGCTGCGGCAGAACAACACATGACCAGAATGATTGCTGGTTCAAAGACAAAGTGTGCAGACAGTGTGGAAAAGTAGGACACATAGCATGAGTCTGCAGGTCGGGAAAGAAAACCAGCAATAAGAAACCTACCAAAGGAAAGTACAAGAAGGTACATAAGATGACGGAGAATAGTTCAGACGAACAAAAGAGTGATAACGACTCCGAAAGCAGGGAACTGAGTTGTCTGAAACTACATAATGTGATCACAACGGAGGATCACCGAACCATTTGGATCACTCTCAAGTTAGCAGGAGTCCAGGTAAAGATGGAATTGGACACAGGATCAGCCCTGACAGTCATAAACCGACGGGACTACAAGCGGCTATTCTCACACATACCCTTGAGAGACACAAAAATTATTTTGAAGACGTACACGGGGCAAAAAGTCTACCCCAAAGGAAAAATAAGGGTGACCGTTATATATAACGGTAAGGAAACACCAAAACTAGACCTGTATGTATTGCAAGATGGAAGACCACCATTACTGAGACGTGAATGGATCCGGAAAATACAACTGGATTGGCATTCCATACAGGCACTGACTGTGGCTGACAAAAAGGATGACGACATCACACCTGGGCGACTGTCAAAGATCCTAACTGACGCGAAAGAAGTGTTCCAGCAAGGACTCGGAACACTAAAAGGCATGACAGCGACGATTAAAATTGAAGAAAACGCAAGCCCAAAATTTTTTAAGGCCAGACCGGTACCTTATGCGATCCGCCCAGCCGTCAAAGCAGAGCTGGAGAGTCTGCAACGTTCAGGTGTACTGTCCAAGGTAGACTGGAGCGAGTGGGCTACACCCATCGTCCCTGTGATGAAAAAGTCATTGAGCAGCACGCCTGGGGAACCAAGGAAGGTTCGCATCTGTGGGGACTTTAAGGTAACAGTGAACCCGGTCCTTCACACCGTACAATATCCACTTCCGCGGATTGAAGATATTTTCGCCTCGCTATCTGGAGGGAAACGCTTCACTAAGATTGATCGAGCCTAGGCGTATCTGCAAATGGAGGTAGAAGAAGCATCAAAAAAATGCCTCACAATCAACACCCATTGTAAAGTCTGTGGGTTGTGCAGTAAATAAATACAGAGACTTTTGAAGTACAAACAAACAGGTCTTTACTATTCAGAGGTCAGGGTGAATCTGCCCTAGTTATCCTGTAACATCACTTATATACTGGTGTGGTCACTGTCGGTATTACCGTATACAGAAGCCAATCAAATAGTGCCACACCTAAAGTAGTTCTCTTAAAGGTAAACGGTTACACTCAATCGTTCCCTTAAAGGTAGACGGGTACATACACTACAATCCTCCCTTTTTAGCTTATTACTTACAGGGTCCCCGTTAAACATACATATCTTCAACTTCACATAACAATTTACAGATATACTCTCGGTGGAGAACAAACAATTTACAGAGATGATTCCGGTGGAGTCAACGTCATATAAAACAGTTTACAGATATACTTTCGGTGGGAACAGTTCACAGGTTCAGTCTCTGCGGAAACAGTTCATAGATTCAGTCTCTGATCTTGACTCATTCCGAACAGCATCTCTATGGTGTAGCCGGTTCACATGGCTAGCGTGACTCCTCCATAGCCTTTTTCTTAACGTAACAGCTTGACCTTCCGTCCTGTTGAACCAGCAGTGCGGACTTTTACAACCAACTGGCTGTCTTGATAATTTTCGGGTTTTCAACTAATTTAGCTCCTTTCATGGTGTCCCGCCTGAGATGATAGTATTTTAGACAGTTATTATCTCCTGCTTCTTTTTCTTTTCTGCCTTTTTGAAACTCTCGGAGCTCCTTTCTCTGCGGCCATCTGTAGCGCCACCAACTCTCTATGTTCATTAGACCTTAAGTGCTTCATGCGGATTTCTGTACTTTGGGAGTTTTCATCACAAACTGGGCAGACCAGATCCTCGTAATATTCAGTGTCACTCAATAGGTCATGATAGTATTCGGGGTCGTCCTGAGTTAGGCCAGTGAGGGGCCCTTCTACTTCCTTCTTATCCAACTGGACGTTAGCCGACGGTGGTTCCTTCTCTGACCATCTTTCTTGAAAAGACTTCTTCAAGCATTCATATTCATCCCGCTCTTCCTGGGATGTCTGCCATTCCTTCACGCCTGGCCTCATTTGTGAGTTCAATACCTTCCCTTCCATCGGGGATTCCGTTATCAGGCTATTTAATCCTTCTACTGAAGTAGCTGTTTCCGCATTCTTCTGTTCCCCTTGACGTGATTCAGCATACTTTTGACATCCATGTGCAAGCTGTGTTGCCCCCTCAGCTCTCTCCGTGACTTTTGGAAGCTCCGAATTCTTTCCCTTTGAAACCTGAAACTCGTGTTCCCATTTTGGAGTCTTGTCCCTCAGCGTGTATAAGAGTTGGCTGGCCGTTAACTCTTCTACGGGGACACTGTGGATTAGCGCCTTCTCCATTTCATCCACCTTTCCCTCCAATGTTTTCACCTCCCTTTCCTCCGGTCCTTGGTTTTAAGCGCTCGAAGAAATTGCGCCTTGGTGTTCTCTAACTCCTGATCAGGGGCCATTCCTACAGTCTCTGTGTTCCTTCCATTGGCCTTTCCTTCCACTGCCCGGATTCCTAGTTGAATATGTTCTTCAAGTTGTTGGACCTCTGCCATTGCCGCCTTATATTTGTCTTGGGTTTCCTTCAATAATTTAACGAGTTCTTGGACATCTTGAATTTCACGTTCTGCTATGTCTTCCACCTCTAATTTTCCATCTATGGATGGAATCTCTACCGATGAGTCTGTCTTGGCCTGGAGCTCATCAAACATTTCCTGCAGCCTTTGTAATTCTCACTCATGTTCAAACTTTAGTTGTTCATATGCTTTCACTAAAACTAGCTTTTCGGAGGTTGCCGAGTTAACCCCTTCCAGGATTGTAGTCTGGGCCCGTTCATACTGTTCCTTCAACTTGTTACACTCTGCTTGCAACGAGTCGTAGAGATGAACTGGGATAAAATCCTGGCTTCCTGAAGATTCCTCTTCCTTTAGGTCGTTCTGTAAATAGTCTAGTTCCTGAACAGATTCAGGGAGATGTGATCGGTACTTGGCCACGATGGCTCTATGGTCGCTCTTTTCTCGAGCTAGCTGTCTCTGTTGTCTTTCCAGGTTCTCCCATTCAGTGTCCCAGAACTTTTCCATATTTTTCATCTCTTGTACGAGACGGTCACTCCACTGTTCTAATTGTTGTCGTACTTTGACATAAGTTTGAGTCCGAGCTCGGTGTTCTTCCATCGTGGATGAATCCTTAGCTTGAACAGGCTCAGAATTCTCTGTCAACCTGGAGTTCTGCTCTGTAACTTTATTCTTCTTGGTGACATAAGTCTTTCTGCATGTCTTTGTTTCCTTCCCCATCGTCGGCAAGTCCCCTTTAGCCTTGTCATGCATATTTGAATTGGTCTTATCGTCATCCATCTCAGAATCTGAGCTGATAGCTTGCACTGAATCCTCCTTCATTATGGCTTTTAGGTAGTGCCATTCCATGTCTATTTTCTTAATCCACTCCCGTCCTAGAAGTGGTGGTCCTCCCTCAGGTAATACGTACAAATTCATTCTTGTGTGTTCTTTCCCTCTATCTCTCACCTTATAGAAGATAGGAGATAGGAGCAGGAGTAGGCCATTCGGCCCTTCGTGCCTGCTCCGCCATTCGATGAGATCATGGCTGATCCTTTAATTCAGTATCCCGTCCCCGCCTTCTCTCCGTAACCCTTAACCCCTTTTGCCCGTAGAAATATATCTAATTCCCTCTTAAATATATTTAATGAGCTGGCGTACACTGCCCTCTGTGGCAATGAGTTCCACAGGTTCACCACTCTCTGAGTGAAGAAATTCCCCCTCATCTCTGTCCTAAATGGTTTAGCCCTTATCCTTAAATTATGTCCTCTAGTTCTGTTCTCACCCGCCAAGGGAAACATTCCTTCTGCATCCAGTCTGTCTAGACCTGTCAGAATTTTATACACTTCTATGAGGTCCCCTCTCAATCTTCTAAACTCCAGTGTGTACATCCCTAAACTACATAGTCTCTCCTCATAGGTCATTCCCGCCATTCCTGGTATCAGCCTGGTGAATCGCCGCTGCACCCCCTCCATGGCAAGAACATCCTTCCTCAGATGAGGCGACCAAAACTGTACACAGTACTCGAGGTGTGGTCTCACCAGTGCCCTGTACAGCTGCAGCAAGGTATCCCTGTTCCTGTATTCTAACCCTTTTGCTATGAAGGCCAGCATACCGTTTGCCTTCTTGACCGCCTGTTGCACCTGCATGCTCGCCTTCAGTGACTGGTGTACAAGAACACCCAGGTCTCTCTGTACTTCCCCCTCTCCCAATCTATTGCCATTTAAATAATAATTTGCCCTCCCGTTCCTGCACCCAAGGTGGATAACTTCGCACTTGTCCACATTATAGTGCATCTGCCATTTATCCGCCCAATCGCCCAGTCTGTCCAAATCGCTCTGGAGCTTCCTGGTCTCTTCCTCTGAGCCCACCCCCCCTCCTAGTTTAGTGTCGTCTGCAAATTTGGAAATGCTGCATCCGACTCCCTGATCCAGGTCATTAATGTAAATTGTGAACAGCTGGGGGCCCAGGACAGATCCCTGTGGTACCCCACTTGTTACTGCCTGCCATTCAGAAAATGAGCCGTTTATTCCAACTCTCTGTTTTCTATCTGACAGCCAGTTCCCTATCCACGCCAAAACTTTCCCCTTTATCCCATGAGCCTCAATTTTCCATGCTAATCTTTTATGTGGGACCTTATCGAAGGCCTTTTGGAAGTCCAGGTACACCACATCTACTGGCTCTCCCCCATCTATTCTACCAGTTACTCCCTCAAAAAATTCCAATAGATTAGTCAAGCACGATTTACCCTTTGTAAATCCATGTTGACTCTGTCCTATCCTGTCCCCATTTGCTAAGTGCTCCGCTATTTCATCCTTAATGATGGACTCCAGCATTTTGCCCACAACTGATGTAAGGCTTACAGGTCTGTAATTACCTGCTTTTTCCCTACCCCCCTTTTTGAATAGTGGGGTAACGTTAGCTACCCTCCAATCCATCGGCACTGTTCCCGAGTCTAATGAATTCTGAAAAATCATCCTTAGTGCATCCGCTATCTCTAGGGCCACCTCCTTCAGTACCCTAGGATGCATGTTATCAGGCCCTGGGGATTTGTCCACCTTCAATCCATTTAGCTTCCTTAACACCATATCCTTAGAGATATTGATTTGCGTCAGTTCCTCCTTTGCCAATGTCCCTATTTTTCCCGATATCCCAGGGAGGTTTTTTGTGTCTTCCTTCGTAAAGACTGACCCAAAGTATGCATTTAGTTGATCTGCCATTTCCTTATTTCCCATTATATATTCCCCCGTATCTGACTGCAATGGACCAACTTTGGTTTTCACCAGTCTTTTCCTTTTGATATATTTATAAAAGCTTTTGGAGTTAGTTTTTATATTTTCCGCCAGCTTGTTTTCGTAAGCTATTTTGCCCCTCTTGATCATGCCCTTTGCCCTCCTTTGCTCTATCTTAAACTGTTCCCAATCTTCCGCTCTGGCGCTTTTTTTGGCTATTTTATACGCCCTATCTTTGGATTTTATGCTGTCTCTAATTTCCCCTGTTATCCACGGTTGAGTCACCTTTTTAGATTTCCTTTTATGCCAGATTGGTATAAACAATTTTTGCAATTTTGTCATTCTATCTTTAAATGTTTGCCATTGTTTATCTACCTCCAGTCCTCCCAGGAACGTTGTCCAATCAGACCTACTCAGTTCCCGTCTCATGGCATCATAATTCCCCTTGTTTAAATTCAGGACCTTAGTCTCTGAGTCAATTTCTTCGCTCTCCATTTCGAGTGAGAAATCGATCATGTTATGATCGCTCTGACCCAAGGGTCCCCGTACAACAAGATTACTGATTAGTCCCTTCTCATTGCACAGTACCCAGTCCAATATAGCCTGTTCCCGAGTTGGTTCCTCGACATATTGATCCAGATAACCATCCCTTAAACACTCAAGGAATTCCTCCTCCTCATTATTTTTACTGATTAGGCTAGTCCAATCTATATGTAAGTTAAAGTCACCTATGATGACAGCTGTGCTCTTATTGCACGCTTCTCTAATTTCCCTCGTGATGCCCTCCCTAACCTCTATTTTACTATTTGGAGGCCTATATACCACTCCTATTAATGTTTTTCGCCCCTCGCTATTTCTTAGCTCCACCCATATAGATTCTGTATTAACTGAGTTAATATCCTTCTTTTCAATTGCATTTATCCCCTCTTTTACTAGCAATGCTACCCCTCCTCCCTTTCTTTTTTGTCGATCCTTCCTAAATACTGAATACCCCTGTATGTTAAGCTCCCAGCCCTGCTCACCCTGCAACCATGTTTCCGTAATCCCAATTAGATCATAATTATTAACCTCTATTTCCACAGCTAATTCATCTACCTTGTTCCTGATGCTTCTCGCATTAAGGTATAAAACCCTCAGGCTTTTTTTATGCTCACATTTTTTATGAATTAGTTTGGCCCTTTGTTTTTTGTTCCTCACCCTTTTACCATTTATTTCTGTCTGCCTTTCACTTTCCTCTATTTCACTACATAGGTTTCTAGCCCCCTGCCATACTAGTTTAAATGCTCCCGAACTGCTTTATCAAAAATTACCCCGAGAACATCAGTTCCATCTCTGCACAGGTGTAGACCGTCCCTTTTGTATAGGTCACACCTACCACAAAACTGGTTCCAATGCCTCAAAAATTTAAAACCCTCCCTCTTACACCACTGCTCAAGCCACGTATTTAGCCTAACTATCCTGTTCTCTGTACTCTTACTAGCACGTGGCACTGGTAGTAATCCAGAGATTACTACCTTCGAGGTCCTACTTTTTAGCTTGGCTCCTAACTCCCTAAATTCTACTTGTAGGACCTCTTCCCTTTTTTTAGCTACGTCGTTGGTACCAACATGTATCACGACAACTGGCTGTTCCCCCTCCCCCTCCAGAATGTTCTGCACCCGCGCCGAGACATCCTTGACCCTTGCACCAGGGAGGCAACATACCATCCTGGAGTCTCGGTCGCGACCACAGAAACCCCTATCTATTCCCCTTACAATCGAATCCCCTATTACTATAGCCCTGCCACTCTTTTTCCCTCCCTTCTTTGCAACAGAGCCAGTCATGGTGCCATGAGCCTGGCTGCTGGTGCCTTCCCCCGATGCGTCACCCCCCCCGACAACAGTACCTAAGACGGTGAACCTGTTGCTAAGGGAGACAACCCCAGGGGATTTCTGCACTACCTTCCTGCCCTTGCTCTGCCTTTTGGTCACCCATGTACTGTCTACGCTGGCCTTAACCTGCGGTGTGACCAACTCACTAAATGTGCTATCCACACCCCTCTCAGAATCGTGGATGCTCCAAAGTGAGTCCATCTGCAGCTCAAGGGCCGTCATGCGGTCCCACATGAGCTGCAGCTGGACACACTTCCCGCACACATAGTCGTCAGGGACACAGGAAGCGTCCCTGATTTCCCACATGTTACAGGAGGAGCATGACACAGGTCCGAGCTCTACTGCCATGACTTAACCCTTATATTACTTTTTAATTTTCTAGTTTTAGTTTATTTATCGACTTTTGTTTTCCCGAAGCTTACTTAGACCAATGTATACTGTACTCCTCTTATTCCTTTTTAAACTAACCAAATCCCACTAGTTTTGGTTTTACTTTCTAGGAAGGTTTGAGGAAAGTACTTACCAGTTAGTCTTACCTCCCTGGTCTTTCACTGACTTCCCGGTCTTGTCCCCTTGGTCCTACGCCGACTTCCCGCTCCTCCCGGTTCCTGCCCTGCTGAAAAGAAACTGAGACCAAAAAATTTGTGACCTCTGTTTTTAGACAGCTGCTAAAAGACTACTAGGTTAGAGGAGGGGGGCGGTGGGGGTTCCTACTCTGTAGGAACTCGGGTTTAAGCCACCACCCTCCTTAAATACCTTTCACCTGGGTGCTTCCCACCAGGTCCGCTTCTGAAAAAAAGCTCAAGAGCTGGACTTCCGCCTCAGCTGTTTTTTAAATGGCCCCGAGTCTCGCCGACTGCTGCCTCTCCGCTCCGCTCCTGGGCTGCTGCTCCTCCCCCGAACTGGTCGGGCCTCTGCCTTTGGCGCCGGTTTTTAAACCGGGCTCCTCACCTCCTCCGCTGCTGCTCCTCCCCCGAACTGGTCGGGCCTCTGCCTTTGGCGCCGGTTTTTAAACCGGGCTCCTCACCTCCTCCGCTGCTGCTCCTCCCCCGAACTGGTCGGGCCTCTGCCTTTGGCGCCGGTTTTTAAACCGGGCTCCTCACCTCCTCCGCTGCTGCTCCTCCCCCTTGACTCTTATTTTCCCCATGGGGTATACATTATGCCCCGTGTATGTCTGTAATACGAACTTGGTATTTCTCAAAGGTATGTGAGAGAATAGCCGGTGGTAGTCCCTTCGGTTGATGACTGATAGAGCTGATCCAGTGTCCAGCTCCATTCGTACTTGGACTCCAGCTATTTTTAGTACGACCCAAATCGTTTGTAGATCAGTTTCTTTCCCCACATTGTGGATCTTCAGACTACCCAGCTCCTGGTTGTTTGGGTCTGAGTCTGAATTCTGTTCGTCTGAACTCTTTTCAGCCACCTTGTGTACCTTGTTGTACTTTTCTTGTGGTGGCTTCCGTTGATTGTTGGTCTTTTTCCCGGACCTGCATACCTTCGCGATGTGACCCAGTTTGCCACATTTCCGACACTCTTGGTTCTTAAACCAGCAGTGATTCTGGTCGTGTGTGGTCTTCCCACAACGGTAGCATTTTGTTGTGCTCGAAGTAATTTGGTCCACCCCGAGTGCCGCCGCCTTTAGCTGCATTTCGGCCGTTCCTTTCGCTGCGGCTTCGTGTGATGCAGCTATGAGGACAGCCCTGTCCAGTGTGAGGTCGTTTTCTTCCAGTAGTCGCTTCTGCGTTCCTTCTTTGGACAATCCGCATACGAACTTGTCCCGCAGTGCCTCTGTCAGATTCCCTCCAAACTGGCAGTATTTCGCGAGCCTACGCAGTTCGACCAAGTATTCCGCATTGTTTTCGTCTTTCCACTGCGTTCTTGCGTAGAATTTGAATCGCTCAGCCAGCATCAACGGTGTAGGGTTCAAGTGGTCCTTCAGCACAGCCACAATCTCTTCGAAGGTCTGATCCGCTGGTTTAGCTGGTGCTATTAGATGCTTCAAGAGCCCATATGTTTTTGCCCCCATCGAGTTTAGCAATGTTATCGCCTTGTCGTCTTCCTCTATTTTGTTGGCTTCGCAATAGATCTCTATGCATTCCACGTACGTGGCCCAGTCTTCTATTTCAGAATTAAAATCGTTAATATTCCCTCGCTTAGGCATCTTTCTTTCTTTGAAGCAGCACAGTATTTCTTTAAGTATTATTTATTATCTTCTTTTTTCTAAAATGGCGGTTTTCCTGCGAAAATGGCGGTTTCCCGCTCTTCCCTTCTCTCTCTCTCTCTCTCTCTCTGCCCACTTCAATGGCAGTTAAGATGGCGGTTCTTTTCCCGCGAAAATGGCGGTTTCCCGCTCTTCCTTTCTCTCCCCGCCCACTTCAATGGCGGTTTCCCGCCTCTGTCGTCTTCTCCGCCTAATGGCGACTTTCCGCGTTTCTCCCTGGTGTAGGGGGTACGCTTTCCCCACAGCGGACCGGTTCAGCCGCTGGGCTGGCTCTCGCTCAGCTCCCCTTACTCGGCTCTGTCTTTTCCTCCCGCCCGCACGGCTCTACCGGCGCTGGGTACACCCCGTTAACGGAGGACAGTTCAGCCGCTGGACTGGCTCTCGCGCGTCTCTTTCTCCCCGTGCTCGGCTCTGTCTCTCCCTCTCCCGCACGTTCGGTTCTACCGGCTCTGGGTACACCCCGTTAACGGAGGACAGTTCAGCCGCTGGACTGGCCCTCGCGCAGTCTCTCTCTCCCCGTGCTCGGCTCTATCTCTCCCTTTCCCGCACGTTCGGTTCTACCGGCTCTGGGTACTCCGTAGGTGGAGAACAGTTCAGCCGCTGGACTGGCTCTCGCGCAGTCTCTCTCCCCGTTCTCGGCTGCTGTTCGCTCTCCCACTCCCGCACGTTCGGTTTTGCCGGCTCTGAGTGCCCCGTTGGTGGAGAACAGCTCAGCTGCTGGACTGGCTCCTCGCAGTCTCTCACTCCGCACCCGGCTCTCACCCGCACGGTTCCCGTTCGCCTCCCCAGCCCTCTCGCAGACCGGTGTTTCCCTCCCCGGCTGCGGCTGGGTTTCTCCTCCCGCGCCTACTCGCAGGCTCAGCGCTTCGTGGCTGCGGTCGCTGCCCGGATTTTTCCCGCCGATCGCGGTCCGGCTGTCACCCGACACCGTTGGACCCGACTTTTGGCCGGTACAGCTCCCCCTCGACCGAGGTCGAGTGCTCTGCCCTTCTCCTCCGGATACTTCTACCCCTTCCCCTACTCACAGTCTCTTCGGCCGCCTTGTTTCTTGCTGGTTGGCTCACTCCACACCGTGGTAGCAGGGTAATCAGTGCCTGTTGCTGATGAAGCTTTTGTTGCTAGTCTTCCAGCTTCTGTAAAGTACCACACTTTCTGTTGTTGTAGCCTCGTGTTTTCTTTTGGTAGCACGACGAGGGCGGTTGCCTCTCTTCGACGCTCTTTGTTACTTTGCTATTCTTGCCGCAGGGTACGATCGGACTCGTCGCCACTGTAAAGTCTGTGGGTTGTGCAGTAAATAAATACACAGACTTTTGAAGTACAAACAAACAGGTCTTTACTATTCAGAGGTCAGGACGAATCTGCCCTAGTTATCCTGTAACATCACTTATATACTGGTGTGGTCACTGTCGGTATTACCGTATACAGAAGCCAATCAAATAGTGCCACACCTAAAGTAGTTCTCTTAAAGGTGAACGGTTACACTCAATCGTTCCCTTAAAGGTAGACGGGTACATACACTACACCCATAAAGGTCTCTACCAATACAACCGGCTGGTATTCGGGGTAGCATCAGCTCCGGCTATTTGGCAGAGGGCAATGGAAAAAGTCCTGCAAGGGATCCCAGGGACCCAGTGTTATTTGGATGGCATCCTGGTCACAGGCGAAAATGACAGTGATCACCTTGCCAACCTGGAGCAGGTGCTCACTAGATTGCAGGAATATGGGCTCCGAGCTAACCGCCCCAAATGCGAGTTTTTTAGAAAACAGATCTCGTATTGTGGCCACGTTATCGATAAAGAGGGGTTACATAAGTCCCCAGAGAAGATTGAGGCAGTAGTCAAGGCTCCAGCACCGGAAAATGTGTCACAACTGAGGTCGTTCCTCGGGCTGGTAAACTATTACCATAAGTTCTTGCCAAATTTGTCTACACTACTACACCCACTGAACACCCTACTGCAAACTGGGGTGCCATGGAAGTGGAGTGACGAATGTAGATGAGCTTTCCAGAAGAGCAAAACACTAATCACATCGAAAGAGGTATTGGCCCATTACAACCTGGCATTACCAATTCGGTTGGCATGTGATGCGTCACCCTACGGCATTGGAGCGGTGCTGTCGCACAAATTCTCGGACGGCTCAGAGAGGCCAATAGCCTTTGCGTCACGATCAATAACCTCAGCCGAGCGTAACTACGCCCAGATTGACAGGGAGGCCCTCAGCCTAGTGTGGGGAGTGAAAACGTTCAATCACTATCTGCACGGGCAGAAATTCACCTTGCTGACTAATCACCAGCCTCTTGTCTCCATTTTTAATCTGAAGAAGGGCGCTCCGGTGATGACTGCGCAACGACTACAAAGATGATCACTTTTTCTAGTGGCGCACCACTATGAGATTGAATATAAGGGCACGAAACAGCATGGAAATGCTGATGGGCTATCACGCCTGCCACTGCCTACTGCAGAGGAAGCACCAGCAGTGGATCCTGTCGAAATATTCCATTCGACTATAGTTGAATACCTACCGGTAACTAACGCTTGTATCGAAAAGGAAACCCGAAATGACCCGACACTGTCTCGGGTATATGATTTGACGGTGAAGGGATGGCCAGCACATGGCGACTCACTGTTGCCAGCATTCTCGACAAGGAGAGAACAGCTGTCAGTGTGCCGGGGGACCTTGATGTGTGGATCCCGAGTGGCAATTCCACCCAAGTTAAGGGATAGAGTGTTCAATGAGCTTCATGAGGGTCATCTGGGAGGGGTAATAATGAAAAGCCTAGTCAGGGCTTATGTGTGGTGGCTGGGAATCGATAAACAAATCGAGGACCTGACCAAGAGCTGCTCAGGATGCCAGAAAGTCCAAAATGCACCACCACAGGCCCCTCTACACCCATGGGAGTGGCCCTCATCTCCATGGCAACGGGTGCATATTGATTTTGCTGGTCCATTCATGGACTCAATGTTTTTAATAGCCGTGGATGCGCACTCGAAATGGCCTGAGATCATCAAAATGTTCTCCACCACCACAGAGAAAACTATTGCAGTCCTACGGACCATTCTTGCCAGGAATGGCTTGCCAGAACAGATTTGCTCCGACAACGGACCACAGTTTGTGTCTGAAGAGTTCCGGAGGTTCTTGAAAAAGAATGGGGTAAGGCATTACACATCCGCCTCGTATCATCCAGCCACAAATGGATTGGCTGAGAGGTTCGTACAAACCTTTAAGAAGGCAATAAAGGCTATGTACAATGACAACATTCCGCTGCAGCACAAGGTGGACAATTTCCTGTTCGCCTACCGGAATGTGACACATGCAGTCACCAACCAGGCCCCAGCCATGATGTTCTTTAACCGAAGGTTAAGATCTCGCCTGGATTTGCTCAGACCAAACGTACGAAGAGATGTTGAGAGTAAGCAATTCCAGCACATCCATGAGAAGCCAACAAGGAGCTTCAATGTAGGGCAACCAGTCTTGGCCCGCGACTGCCGAACAGAAAAATGGCAGCCAGGAACGATATGCATACGGCAGGGCCCACTAATGTACACAGTGGACGTTGGGGAGAGCATCGTGAGATGCCATGCTGACCAGATCCTTGAGTCACAGGAACAAGTCAACCCCATGCCTCGCCCATACGTACCTGGTGATGAACCCGACGTACAGGTCGCATCTACCCCAGAAACAGTAGCATCGGAAGCTGATGAACCAACCGACGACAGGGGGCCAGAATCGCCTTCGCACTAAGAGCAAGACACTAGGGAAAGACGCTATCCAGAAAGGATCAGGAAGCCTCCCCAAAGACTGAATATATAAAGAGACTATTTTCAGCTAATGTTGCATGTTAAAAGTGTTAATTGTAATTAGTTTGATATTTAATTGTTAAATGAGTGTTATGGTACTGTTAATCTAAAAGGGGAGGAATTGTAATGTATATACCTTTAAGGGGAACTATCTTTTACAGCTCATGTATACTGCAGTACCGGCAGTGACCACACCTGTATATAGCACTGAGTAGTAATCTGTACAGATCAGTTGCAGTGTGAGCCACGTTGAGTAAACACCTGTTGTACCGTTCTCCGCAGTCTGTGTCTTATTATACATGGACGCAACAACAATTACCTAGCTCGGGCGTGGCTGGGCAGGAGAGGCACAGGCTTTGAGGCCTAGGCTTTGAGGCCTTAGAAAAACGGGGAAATGTAGGAAAAAGAATCATCAGGTTAGAGAAAATATTTACAAATGAATTAACTTTTTTTTTAAACAATTTAATAAAAGCAATTTTTTTTTGCTGGAAATGTAGATTTGAAAAGAAACACGCAGAAAGCGGGAAAAAGAAATGAACAGTTTGGAATCAAGATGGCGGCCACTCACCTCGGTTCAGAACGATAAGGCCCGCCCACACATGCACCGATTGGTCGACCGTCATGTCACCGAAGCGTAGGATTGGTCAATCGTCCTGTCGCTCGACTCTAGGAGGGCCTGCCCGCACGCGCAACGAACCCGCCCCCGCCATGCAGCGATTGGTCGACCGTCGGGTCGCTCGACCGTGCGATTGGCCGACCTCGATGTCACTCGATGCTAATGAGCGGATAATGAGCAGAATTTTGAACGTTTTTTGGATACCGCGGGCGCAATGTTTGTCTCGCCGAAACGTAAATACGCTTATGACCGTTCAGGAATCGTAAGCTTTCTCTTGATGTAACGCACGTGTAGGTATCCTCTATAACTTGAGAGTGTATAGCCTGACAGACAGACGGAAGGACAGGCAGACAGACATACAGACAGACAGATCGATCCTTTTATATATATAGATAACTAGCTGGAGTGCCCGGCGGTGCCGAGTCTTTTTCGAGGGCATGTTGTTGTTGGAAGAGAGAGAGAGCGACTGGGGGGGAAGAGAGAGAGCGACTGGGGGGGAAGAGAGAGAGCGACTGGGGGGGAAGAGAGAGAGCGACTGGGGGGGAAGAGAGAGAGCGACTGGGGGGAAGAGAGAGAGCGACTGGGGGGAAGAGAGAGTGACTGGGGGGAAGAGAGAGAGCGACGGGGGGGAAGAGAGAGAGCGACTGGGGGGAAGAGAGAGCGACTGGGGGGGAAGAGAGAGCGACTGGGGGGAAGAGAGAGAGCGACGGGGGGGAAGAGAGAGAGCGACGGGGGGAAGAGTGAGTGCGACTGGGGGGAAAAGAGAGAGCGACTGGGGGGGAAGAGAGAGAGCGACTGGGGGGGAAGAGAGAGAGCGACTGGGGGGAAAGAGAGAGCGACTGGGGGGGAAGAGAGTGAGCAACTGTGGGGGAGAGAGAGAGCGACTGGGGGGGAAGAGAGAGAGCGACTGGGGGGAAGAGAGAGAGAGACGGGGGGGAAGAGAGAGACGGGGGGACGAGAGAGACAGTGGGGAAGGTGCACATCCACTAAATTGGATGTGCACTTGCAAAATGGACAAAGGGTTTTCTTCCAACCAGTAAATGCCAGGCAACGTGCCGAGGAACCTCCAAAGACAAAACTGACAGCATTCTTTGAGTTGTGCCAAACGATTGACTTTGCCAAGACACTTTTGTATCATCAGGTGCCTAAGTACTACGCCTGGCAGCCAAACAAGACATGGTGGGCTCAGAGGGTTCTTCAGTTCCATCGGCAACGCCGGGTACTCCAGCTAGTATATATATACATATAAATATGAGTTTGTCTGTCTGTGTGTATGCGTGCGGTAAACTCAAAAGTTATAGAGCGTACCTACACATATGTTATATCAAAAGAAAGCTTATGATTAGGGGAGTGTCATAGGTGTATTTATTCTTTGGCCAGACAAAAATTATTCGGACAGTGTACAAAAAACGGACAAAATCTGCTCATTTCACCGCGCGCATACACACAGACAGACAAACTCATTTATATACAGTGCTATCCGGAGGTGAACTATCTGGCAATCTGGAGCCACCGGCAAAAATCAGGAGCCATTTTTTATTCTATTTGTTTGTTTTCTTTGCTTTATTTGAACAGTCAAGCTTTGCAAGGTCTGCAGCTATAGCAACAGCTTTAGCTACAGAGGCTTGCAGCCACACCCAAGTGTTTAGAAGCTGTTGCTAAGCAACAGTGATTGTTGTCAGATAACTCTAGAGTGTACGGCAGTTTTGAGGGAACGGCAGCAGCTCTGTCCCGTGGGTGCCGGATAGCACAAAGTTTCCTGTATATAGATTTGTACTTTTTTCTTAACAACATGGGCTCAAAAAAACGTTGCAGACTTGGACGCAGCACTTCTGATGCACACCGAGTTAAGGCTCGGAGATCTGCTGAAACTGATGAGCAGAGACAGGCTCGCCTTCAGGCTAACCAGGACAGAAATGCTGCTGCTAGATCAGCTGAGACTCCTCAACAATCTGAGGGATGTAAAGCTGCCAACACAGCCAGAATGGCAACTGCCAGAGCCTCAGAGACTCCTGACCAGACTCAGGCATGGCAAGCTGTTGACCAGGCGAGACATACCCAAGCCAAAGCCTCAGAGACTCCTGACCAGACTCAGGCACATCGTCAGGCCGACACTATACGCATGGCCATTGCCAGAGTTGACATTTTTTAAATTTTTTATTTTTATTCATTGATGGGACGTGGGCGTCGCTGGCTAGGCCTGCATTTAGTGCCCATCCCTAATTGCCCTTGAGAAGATGGTGGTGAGCCACCTTCTTGAACCGCTGCAGTCCATATGGCGTAGGTACACCCACAATGCTGTTAGGAAGGGAGTTCCAGGATTTTGGCCCAGCGACAGTGAAGGACCGGCGATACAGGTCCAAGTCAGGATGGTGTGTGGCTTGGAGGGGAACTTGTAGGTGGTGATGTTCCCATGCGTCTGCTGCCCTTGTCTTTCTAAGTGGTAGAGGTCGCGGGTTTGGAAGGTGCTGTTGAAGGAGCTTTGGTGAGTTGCTGCAGTGCATCTTGTAGATGGTACACACTGCAGCCACAGTGCGCCGGTGGTGGAGGAAGTGAATGTTGAAGGTGGTGGATGGAATGCCAATCAAGCGGGCTGCTTTATTCTGAATGGTGTCGAGCTTCTTGAGTGTTGTTGGAGCTGCACTCATCCAGGCAAGTGGAGAGTATTCCATCACACTCCTGACTTGTGCCTTGTAGATGGTGAAAAGGCTTTGGGGAGTCAGGAGGTGAGACACTCGCCACAGAATTCCCAGCCTCTGGCCTGCTCTTGTAGCCATAGTATTTATATGAAATAACAACAGAAAATGCTGGAAAAACTCAGCAGGTCAGGCAACATCCGTGGAGAGAAATTTGAGTTGACGTTTCGGGTTTGACCCTTCTTCAAGTTTTGAAGAAGGGTCAAACCCGAAACGTCAACTCAAATTTCTCTCCACGGATGTTGCCTGACCTGCTGAGTTTTTCCAGCATTTTCTGTTGTTATTTCGGATTTCCAACATCTGCAGTATTTTGCTATCGTAATAGTATTTATATGACTGGTCCAGTTCAGTTTCTGATCAATGGTAACTCCCAGGATGTTGATAGTGGGGGATTCAGCGATGGTAATGCCATTGAATGTCAAGGGGAGATGGTTAGAGTCTCGCTTGTTGGAGATGGTCATTGCCTGGCACTTGTGTGGTGCAAATGTTACTTGCCACTTGTCAGCCCAAGTCTGAATGTTGTCCAGGTCTTGCTGCATATGGACACGGACTGCGTCAGTATCTGACGAGTCTCGAATGGTGCTGAACAGTGTGCAATCATTGGCACAGAGCAGCCTTCTCCTATGAACCCACCATCAATTATGAAGCAGACCCTACAGTCATCATTGGCAGGATGACCATCATTTGCCCTCACTGTGGCGCTCTGAAGTGGGAAAGGGAAATTGATGGGATATGCTGCAATGGAGGAAAGGTGAAACTTCCACCACTACCAGCTCCACCTGAACCCCTACACTCACTTCTGTTGGGCAGAACTCCAGCTTCAAGACAATTACTCACTCATATCAGGAAGTACAACAATTGTTTCGCAATGACCTCTTTTGGTGCAAACAGAGTGCATGAATCAGGATTTTGCCCAACTTTTAAAGTTCATGGACAGGTGTACCATACAGCTGGCTCCCTACTTCCTCTACCAAATGAAAGACCTCAGTTTCTCCAAATCTACTTCTTGGGTGATGACGAGCAGCAAGCCAATCGCCACAGGGAAGCTGCTGTTCACCCCGCACAACAACACCAAATCAAGCTTCAAACTTTGCTTGGGTTACAGGAGATGCTTCATCAGCAAAACCCATATATAAAGAGTTTCAAAACAGCCATCGAAAAAACAACAAATGAAGACCTCAAAGTTGTCATCAAAGCTGACAAAACTCCTGCAGGTGAACATGAGCAACGCTTCAATGCCCCTACCACCAATGAAGTAGCCATTGTCATTGTGGGCCAAGAATTTGAACAACGGAACATTGTCTTGCATATGAGAGGTGGTCCACTCAAAAGAATTTCTGAGCTTCAGAGGTCACATGATCCTATGCAATACCCGCTTTTGTTTTGCCATGGGGAAGATGGATACGATGCCTGTAACAAGATCCCACATGTTGACCCCAAAACTGGTGTGCCACCTACAGCCCAAAGGCAAAAGATGGTATCTGCCATGGAATTCTATGCATATAGGCTGATGGAACGACAAACTGCTTCAAACCACCTGCTTCAGTGTGGAGGACTTCTCCACCAATTCCTCACTGACATGTATGCAAAAATGGAAGGAGAGCGGCTTAATTGGTTCCGGAATAACCAAAATCATTTGAGAGTCACAGACTATATACACTTGCGAGATGCTGTGGCCAATGATGGTAACACTGAGGACATTAGTCAAATGGTCATCCTACCATCCACCTTCGTTGGAGGTCCTAGGTACATGCATGAGCACACACAAGATGCCATGACCTATGTCAGAAACTATGGCAGACCTGACCTCTTTATCACCATGACTTGCAATCCCCAATGGCAGGAGTTCCCACCCAAAGCTGGTACTGAAAGGCATGACCTCATAGCACGGGTCTTCAACCTCAAAGTTAAAAAACTGGTAAAACTCCTGACTGTAGGCAAAATTTTTGGTGCACCCCATTGCTACATGTACAGCATTGAGTGGCAGAAGAGAGGACTTCCTCATGTTCATCTTTTACTCTGGCTTCAGGCAAAGATTCACCCCAATCAAGTTGATTCCTTCATCTCTGCAGAGCTACCCGATAAGGACCAGGATCCAATCCTCTTTGATGTTGTTGTAAAAAGTATGATTCATGGTCCTTGTGGGCGACACAACCCTTCTTCTCCCTGCATGAAAAACAATGAATGTACAAAAGGGTACCCAAAGCCACTGCGCGAACAAACTCAGCATGGGGATGATGGCTATCCTTTGTACAGGAGAAGGGGCAAAGAGAGTGGAGGTTTCAGCACTGAAATAAGAATGCGAAATCAGCATTCTGGTGAGTCAGGTCAACCTGGTCAGTCAAATCAGACACAACAGCAAGGACAGCCATTTGAAGTTGACAACCGTTGGATTGTTCCTTATTGTCCACTCCTATCCAGGCTCTTCAAATGTCACATCAATGTGGAGTACTGCCACTCAGTTAAGTCTATCAAATATGTGTGCAAGTACATCCATAAGGGCAGTGACCAAGCTGTCTTTGATCTTCAACGGGTTGGACAGCAAAATCAAAATGATGAGATCACCGCACATTTGATGGGCTGTTACATCTGCAGCAATGAGGCAGCCTGGCGAATTTTTGGTTTTGACATCAACAAGTGTTACCCCACTGTCACTAAATTGGATGTGCACTTGCAAAATGGACAAAGGGTTTTCTTCCGACCAGTAAATGCCAGGCAACGTGCCGAGGAACCTCCAAAGACAAAACTGACAGCATTATTTGAGTTGTGCCAAACGATTGACTTTGCCAAGACACTTTTGTATCATCAGGTGCCCAAGTACTACACCTGGCAGCCAAACAAGACATGGCAGGCTCGGCGCCCTGGACCGGTCAGAAGGAAGTTCCTGGTCATACAGGGGTGTACTCATCTGATGCACTTGGCAGAGTCTACACAGTCCATCCAAACAACACAGTGCTTTCACCTTCGTCTACTCCTCCATGAGGTTGCTGGCCCAACATCATTTAATGAGCTCAAGAATTTCAATGGCCATTTCTGTACCTCCTTTCAAGAAGCTTGCCGCAGGAGAGGACTCATTGAGGATGACATTCATTGGCATGCAACGATGACAGAAGCTGCTCTGTCTTACTCCCCCAATAGGCTACGAAATCTCTTTGCCATTATAATTACCCTCTGCAGGCCTTCCAACCTGATGCAGTTGTGAGAAGATCACAAAGACAGCCTGACAGAAGACATCTTACACCAACTCAGGAGAGCCAACCCCGCAATGGAGTTGAACTTCACTGATGCAATGTACAATCAGGTATTGATCCTTTTGGAGGAGAAGACTTTGGCATTGGCTGGCAAGTCTCTGACTGAGTTGAACCTTCCATCTCCCTGTAGGAATACTTCTCCAGGTCTCAGCAGAGAGGTACTCAGGGAAACCATCTACAATGTTGAGGGACTGACCTTCTTTGTCACCATCACTGAACCTAAATTGGTGAGTGTTCTTCAGTTCCCTCGGCAACGCCGGGTACTCCAGCTAGTATATTTATAAAACATCTTTGGGTTTTCCTTGATTTTACTTGCCAAGAATTTTTCATGCTCTTTATTTGCTTTCCTAATATCCTTTTTAATTGCACCCCTGCACTTTCTGTACTCCTCTAAAGATTCTGCAGTATTTAGCCCTCGGTATCTGTCATACACCTCCCTTTTTTCTTTATCCTACCTTGTATGTCTCTAGACACCCAGGGGGCTCTATATTTGTTAGTCCCGCCTTTTTTCTTTAAGGGCACATATTTGGTCTGAACCCTCCGGATCCACTCCTTGAATGCCTCCCACTGCTCTGACACTGATTTACCTTCAAGTAGCTGTTTCCAGTCCACTAAGGCCAAATCCCCTCTGAGCTTAGCAAAATTTGCTTTTCCCCAATTTAGAATTTTTATTCCTGGTCTATCCTTGTCCTTTTCCATAACTACTTTAAATCTAACTGAATTATGGTCACTAGCAACCAAAATGCTCCCCCACTGATACGCCTTCTACCTGCCCAGCTTCTTTTCCTAAAACTAAGTCCAGAACAGCCCCCTCCCTTGTTGGACTTGCTACATACTGGCTAAAAAAGTTCTCCTGGATGCATTTTAGGAATTCCGCACCCTCTATACCCTTCACACTAATTTTATCCCAGTTAATATTGGGGTAGTTGAAATCCCCTACTATTACTGCCCTATAGTTTTTGCACATCTCAGATATTTGCTGTGATAAATCCATGTAGTGAGACAAGGACTCGAAGAGGCGATATCATAGAATTAGCACGAGTACTTTATTAACAAACAGAGTAACAAACATCATGCCTGCGTCCTGGCATTTCACCTTTGCTGACCTTGACAGGAAACAAACCTCTGACCTTGACAGGAAGCAAACCTCTGACCTTAGCAGCAGCCTTGGCTACAGCACCACCTGGTGGATAACCTTAATCATAACATCCCAGATTACTATATCCCTCCCCCCCTTAAGATTTCAGTATGAATTTCTTAACAAACAACCATTCCTGAGGGTCACATAAGGAGTCTCCATTCATCATGTTCCATACTTGATGAATCTAACAGTTCAGTATCAATCTCTCTGGTGGCTTGCGAGGCCTTTGTGAGCATCTAATAGTAAAGTCCCTGCTTGTTTGTGGTGAAGCCACCAGCTGCTCCTGAGCAGTGCTTAGAGTATCTGACTCTGCAACAATGGATTCCTCTTGACGAATAGGTTCCTGTGGAATTGTCTCTGTCCCTGGTGGTGGCACCACAGATGCACTTGGATAACTGGGGGCAACCCTGTCTTCAGTCATTGCATCTGGAACCTTCATTTCAATTTCCCCTTGTCTGGGAAGTATCTGATCTACATGTCTGCGTACTACCCTACCATCTCCCAACATGACCTTGTATGATACTGGACCTGTCATTGAGTCTATGAAGCCAGGAATCCACTTTGGTCCATAACTGAAATTCCTGGTAAGGACCGCATCACCTTCTCCAAAACTTTGGCTCTTTGTTCTTTTGTCATGGTTCTCTTTTTGTTTGTTTTGTCTGTTTTCCATTTTCCTTTTTAGGTCTGGGTGGACAAGGTCAAGAGTGGAGCGTAGTCTACGACCTAATAACATCTCAACTGGAGAGTCCTGTGGTAGATTGAGGTGTTATTCTGTAGCTTGTCAGAACCCGTGACACTTTGGCTGCTAAACTCCCTTCTGCACTTTTTTTCATCATCTCCTTAAATGTTTGTACAGCTCTCTCCGCAAGTCCATTCAAGGATGGATGATATGGAGCCGAGGTCACCTGCACTATGCCATTTTTTCTCAAGAACTCTTTTGTCTCTGTACTCACAAAACAAGTGGCATTGTCACTCACCACGATCTCCGGTAGCCCTTGATTACTGAAGCTCCGATGCAGGCAGTCTATAGTAGTAGTGGCGGAAGCAGAATTTACAGGATAAACATCCATCCATTTGGAATGTGCATCAATGATTATGAGGAACATCTTCCCCATGAATGGACCCGCATAATCTAAGTGCAATCTTCGCCATGGTTTATCCGGCCACTCCCAGGGGTGGAGAGGAGCCGCTGCTGGTGCCTTCTGGTGTTCCTGACAAGTGCTGCATGTCTTGACTAGATTTTCTATCTCCTCATCTAGCTTTGGCCACCACAAGTAACTCCTAGCCAAGGCTTTCATACGCGAGACCCCAGGATGACACTGATGTAGTTGCTCTAGGATAGACTGTCATGCTGGCTGTGGAATAATCACTCGTGCTCCCCACAACACGCAACCATCCTGCACACTCAGCTCTGTTTTCCTGACACTGTAGGGTGTGAAGTCAGCCTCTTCTGGATGCTGTGGCCATCCCCTCACCACATATTCTCGAACTCTAGACAGTACTGGATCTTTACCTGTCCATGTTCTTACTTGCTCTGCAGTCACAAGTGCCATGTCAGTGTCCTCCAACATCAAAACTCTGTCCTCTGGAGCTGCACGGATAGGTGTGCCTGGCTGTGGAAGACGGCTCAAGGCATTTGCGTTCCCATGGTACTTGCCCACCTTGTAAACGATGACATACTCATATGCCCTCAACATCACTGCCCACCTCTGGATCCGGGGTGACACCATTCGTGGAACTGCTTTCGTTTCATTGAAAAGAGAGAGAAGAGGTTTATGATCGGTGCATATGGTAAACTTCCTGCCATATATGTACTTGTGGAACCTCTGTAACCCAAACATTACTGCTAACCCCTCTTTGTCTAACTGGGAATAGTTTTTTTCCGCTGGTGTTAAAGTTCGGGACATAAACCCTATTGGTCTTTCAGTTCCATCTTCCATGCAGTGTGAAAGAACTGCCCCCACCCCGTAAGGTGAAGCATCACAAGAGAGAATGATGTCTTTCTCTGCATTGTAGTGAACCAGCACATCCGACGACAGCATCAGTTTCTTGGACTGTTCAAATGAAACCCCCTGCTCCTCTCCCCACTGCCATGGTGTCTCCTTGCACAGTAGTTTGTGAAGAGGTGCTAACACAGTTGACAAGTTTGGTAAAAACCTGTTATAATAGTTCAGCAGTCCCAGGTAAGCTTTTAACTCAGCCATATTTGTAGGAGCAGGGGCGTCCTGCAGTGCTTGTACCTTCTCCTTGAGTGGATGGAGCCTGGTGGCGTCCACTCTGTGTTCCAGGAACACTGCCTCATTCCCCAGGAAAGTGCACTTACTCCTCTTGAGCTGGAACCCTGCCCTCTCCAATCTCTGTAGTACCTCTCTCAGCGTGCTCAGATGCTCCTGGTCGGTTCTTCCCATTACCAGAATGTCATCCAGATAGATGGAAACATGTGGAATCCCTTGCAGTACACCTTCGATTGTCCTTTGGAAGATAGCTGGACTAGCTTAGACACCAAACGGTAAGCGGTTATATGTAAACAAGCCCTTGTGTGTATTTATGGTGACATACTTCTTTGATTCGTCATCCAGTGTAATCTGCAAGTAGGCATGACTCATACCCAACTTTGTGAATTTCTTTCCTCCAGCCAGGTTTGCAAAGAGATCCTCTGTTTTGGGAATCAGATACTGCTCTAGTTTGGACGCCCGATTGACTGTTAATTTATAGTCTCCACAGAGTCTTACCGAATTGTCCGGTTTTAAAACAGGTACTATGGGAGCTGCCCATTCCAAACATTTCACTGGCTCCAGTATGTTCTCTCTCAATAGACGGTCAAGCTCAGCCTCTACCTTTGGCTTCATGGCATAAGGCACAGGTCATTGTTTAAAAAACCTTGGCAGTGCCTCCTTGTCTACATAAGTCTTAGCTGGGGGGCCATTAAATGTGCCAAGTTCCTCCTTGAACACATTCTCATGTTCACTCAACACTTCTTGCAAAGTCAACTGGTTGCCCGCATCTATTTGATGTACTGCTCCCCAGTCTAATTTAAGTTCTATTATCCAGCCCCGACCTAACAGGTTTGGTCTGGTACCCGATACTATAACTACAGGTAGCTGTTCCACTGTCTCCCTGTGTTGCACAGTTACCTTAGCTGTACCTAATGTCGCTACTTGTTCACCTGTATATGTTTTAAGATGCAGGGAGCAAGGCTTTAACTGTGGAACTTTTGCATGGTTCCACAATTTTGAGTACTCTGCCTTGTTCATTATGGTCACGCCGCACCCTGTATCCACTTCAAAGTTCACCTTAGAGTCATTTACTGTCAGTTGCAATGTGATAGGAGCCACTTTTGGAATGTTCTCTAACATGCTATACATTATGAACATGTCCTCTTCTTCCTCAGCTTCCCCGCTGATGTGGTGTGCTCCATGTTTTTTCACAGCGCCAGGGACCCGGGTTCGAATCCGGCCTCGGGCGACTGTCTGTGTGGAGTTTGCACATTCTCCCTGTGTCTGCGTGGGTTTCCTCCGGGTGTTCCGGTTTCCTCCCACAGTCCAAAGATGTGCGGGTTAGGTTGATTGGCTATGATAAATTGACCCTTAGTGTTAGGGGGGATTAAATATGTGGGGTTACGGGGATAGGGTGGGATATGTGTTGGTGTAGGGGTTACGGGGATCGGGTGGGATATGTGTCGGTGCAGGCTCGATGGGCCGAAATGGCCTCTATCTGCACTGTGGGGTTTCTGTGATTCTGTGATTCTGTGACTTCTCTCCCTTGGTTTTGCTGTCCTCCCCCTTTTGGTTTGGATTCCTCAACAGGTGATTTCGCCCTGCAAGCTCATTTTATGTGTCCTTGTTTCCCACACTTGTACCACTTTTCCTCCAGAAACCGGCATTCACTCGCCAGGTGATCGCCCTTGCTCACGTTGTGGTTTCTGACGCATGTTCAACTTGTGCACAACAACCTGACCTGCAACTTGCGTAGCATTAGCCCTGTCTGAACCCTGTATTTCTTTTGCATCTCGGTTCGCTGTCTCTATGGCTTGAGCAAGTTCCAATGCTTTTTCATAAGTAAGCCCAGTCTCGGATAATAATCTACACTGCATTCGGTCGTCCATAATTCCGCAAACTAGCCTATCTCACAGCATTTCCTTCAGGTTGTTCCCATAATTGCAATCTTGTGCTAATTTACGCAATACTGCTACATAGTCCATTATGCTCTCTTCCTCTTTCCTGTTCCTTGAATTAAACTTGAACCGCTGTACAATCTCACTAGGCTTAGGGTTGAAATGTTCTTTTAGCAAAGCCACTAATTCAACAAATGATTTGTCTCCAGGCTTTTCAGGACTGAGCAGATTCTTCATTAAACTGTAGGTTTGGCTTCCCACTGAACTAAGCAGAATGGCTTTCCTTTTTCCAGCATCATTTATTTCATTTGCTTCGAAAAAATAACCCAACACTTCACAGTATTCCTCCCAGGTTTGTGCTTGACTATCAAAATTGGAAACCATTCCTACCGTGGCAGCCATGCTCTCTTCCAACTGGTAGCTAACTGCAGCTCGTGATTTTGTTGTTTAAACATCCTGGCAGACTTCTCTTCTTTATCCAGGGTCCTGTTTTACCTCGTCACCAAATATGATAAATCCATGTAGTGAGACAAGGACTCGAAGAGGCGATATCGTAGAATTAGTATGAGTACTTTATTAACAAACAGAGTAACAAACATCATGCCTGCATCCTGGCATTTCACCTTTGCTGACCTTGACAGGAAACAAACCTCTGACTTTGACAGGAAGCAAACCTCTGACCTTAGCAGCAGCCTTGGCTACAGCACCACCTGGTGGATAACCTTAATCATAACATCCCAGATTACTATATCTGCCTACATATTTGCCCTTCTATCTCCCTCTCACTGTTTGGGGGTCTGTAGTACACTCCCAGCAGTGTGATCGCCCCTTCTTTGTTTTTCAATTCGACCCATATGGCCTCGTTTGATGATCCCTCCAACATATCATCCCTCCTCACAGCTGTAATAATTTATTTAATCAATACTGTGACCCCTCCCCCCCCTTTTAACATCCCTCTCTATCCCATCTGAAAATCCTGTAACCAGGAATGTTGAGCTGCCATACCAGCCCCTCTTTCAGCCACATCTCTATAATAGCTATAATATCATAGTCCCAAGTATCTACCTGTGCCCTCAGCTCATCGGCCATGTTCACTGCACTCCTTGCATGGAAGTATATACCATTCAGTACAGGCAAACCTCCTTGTTGACTACTATCTAGCCCTTGATTCCTCTGTCCTTCCAATTTACTTTCTATGTTTATGTATGCCCGGTATGGTTTGCTGTGGTTATCCTCTGATCTGTACCCTGCCATGCTTCCCCAGTGAAGTGTCATAGCTGCTGTAATATAGGAAACGCAGCAGCAAATTTTCAAACAGCAAGATCCCAAACATAGAATTGTGATAATGGCCAGATAATCTATTTTATTGATTTTGGTTGAGGGATAAATATTGGCCCCAGGATCACCGGGGAGAACTCCTCGAGCTCTTCTTCCAATCGTGGCCATTGGAGCTTTTACGTCCAACTGAGAGGGCAGAAGGGTCCCTCAGGTTTAACGTTTCATCCAAAAAGACGGCACCTCCGACAGTGCGGCGTTCCCTCAGTATTGACCTTCTGACAGTGCAGTGCTCCCTCAGCACTGCCCCTCCAACAGTGCAACGCTCCCTCAGTACTGCCCCTCCGACAGTGCGGCGCTCCCTCAGTACTGATCCTCTGACAGTGCAGCGCTCCCTCAGCACTGCCCCTCCGACAGTGCAACGCTCCCTCAGTACTGTCCCTCCGACAGTGCGGCGCTCCCTCAGTACTGCCCCTCCAACAGTGCGGCGCTCCCTCAGTACTGCCCCTCTGACAGTACAGCGCTCCCTCAGCACTGCCCCTCCGACAGTGCAACGCTCCCTCAGTACTGTCCCTCCGACAGTGCGGCGCTCCCTCAGTACTGCCCCTCCGACAGTGCAGCGCTCCCTCAGTACTGCCCCTCCGACAGTGCAGCACTCCCTCAGTACTTCTCCTCCGACAGTGCAGCGCTCCCTCAGCACTGCCCCTCCAACAATGCAACGCTCCCTTAGTACTGCCCCTCCGACAGTGCTGCGCTCCCTCAGTACTGCCCCTCCGACAGTGCAGCACTCCCTCATTACTGCACCTCCGACAGTGCAACGCTCCCTCAGTACTGCCCCTCCGACAGTGCGGCGCTCCCTCAGTACTGCCCCTCTGACAGTGCAGCGCTCCCTCAGTACTGTCCCTCCGACAGTGCGGTGCTCCCTCAGTACTGCCCCTCCGACAGTGCAGCACTCCCTCAGTACTGCCTCTCCGACAGTGCGGTGCTCCCTCGGTACGGCCCCTCCGACAGTGCGGTCAGTGCTTCCTCAGTGCTGCCCCTCTGACAGTGCAGCACTCCCTCAGTACTGGCAACCGGGGGGTGTCGGCCTGGGATTTTGGGATGCAAATCTCTGGAGTGGGGCTCAAACCCACGGCCTTCTGACTCAGAAGCAAGAGCGTGAGACCAACTGACTGAGATTCACCAGGCTGATACCTGGGATGGCAGGAATGACGTATGAGGAGAGATTGTGTCGATTGGGCTTGTACTCACTGGAGTTTAGAAGATTGAGAGGGGATCTCATCGAAACCTATAAAATCCTGTCAGGCCTGGACAGACTAGATGCAGGAAGGATGTTTCTGATGGCCGGGGAGTCCAGAACCAGGGGTCATAGTCTAAGGATAAGGGGTAAGCCATTTAGGACTGAAATGAGGAGGAATTTCTTCACCCAGAGAGTGGTGAATCTGTGGAATTCTCTGCCACAGAGGGCATTGGAGGCCAGTTCATTAAATATATTCAAGAAGGAGTTAGATATATTTCTTAAGGCTAAAGGGATCAAGGGATATGGGGAGAAGGCAGGGACAGGGTACTGAATTTGGATGATCAGCCATGATCTCATTGAATGGCAGAGCAGGCTCGAAGGGCTGAATGGCCTACTCCTGCTCCTATCTTCTATGTTTCTATGTTTCTATGTACTGTCCCTCCGACAGTGCGGTGCTCCCTCAGTACTGACCCTCTGACAGTGCGGTGCTCCCTCAGTACTGCCCCTCCAACAGTGCGGTGCTCCCTCAGTACGGCCCCTTCGACAGTGCAGCACTCCCTCAGTACTGGCAACCGGGGGGTGTCGGCCTGGGATTATGGGATGCGAATCTCTGGAGTGGGGCTCAAACCCACGGCCTTCTGACTCAGAGGCGAGAGCGTGAGACCGACTGACTGAGCAAAAGTAACTTCATTGGCTGTGAAGCACTTTGGGATGCCCTGAGGTCAGGACAGGCGCTATAGAAATGCAAATCCTTTCTCAGGAGAGTTGGTGAGGCCCAGATTGGGAGGTCAAGAATGAAGTCGAGGAGACACAAAGCTCAACTAAATAGTAAAAGGGTAGACAAAGGAAGGGTGGGGCCGATTAGGGACCAAAAAGGAGGTCATGGTTGAGGTACGAAATGAGCACTTTGCATCTGTCTTCAGAGAAGAAGATGCTTCCAATGTAACAGTAAAGGAGGAGGCAGTAGAGAAATTGGACAAGATAAAAATAGATAAAGAGGAAGTACTTAAAAGGTTGACAGTCCTCAAAGTAGAAAAGTCACCCGGTCCGGATGGGATGCATCCTGAGGGAAGTAAGGGTGGAAATTGCGGAGGCTCTGGCCACAAGCTTCCTTGGATATGGAGGTGGTGCCCGGCGACCAGAGGATTGCAAACGTCACACCCCTGTTTTAAAAAAGGGGAGAGGGATAAACCCGGCAACTGCAGGCCAATCAGCCTAATGTCGGTGGTGGGGAAAGGTTTAGAGGCAGCAATCCGGGACAAAATTCATCAGTGTCTGGAAAAGTACGGGGTAATAAATTAAATTCAGCATGGATTTGTTTGTTACAGGCAAACCGTGTTTGACTGAATTGATTGAGGTCTTGGATGAAGTAACGGAGAGGGTTGATGAGGGTAGTGCGGTTGATGTTGTATATATGAACTTTCAAAAGGCGTTTGACAAAGTACCACATAATAGACTTGTTAACAAAAGTAAAGCCCATGGGATTAAAGGGAGTGGCAGTGTGGGTACAAAATTGGCTAAGGGACAGAAAGCAGAGTGTAGTGGTGAACGGTTGTTTTTCAGACTGGAGGAAGGTGATGTTCCCCAGGGGTCGGTCTTAGGACCACTGCTTTTCTTGATATATATTAATGACTCTATGACTTGGCTATACAGGGTACTATTTCAACATCTGCAGATGAAACGAAACTCAGAAATGTGGTAAACAATGAGGAGGACAGTAACAGACTTCAGGAGGGCATAGACAGACTGGTGAAATGGGCAGACACAGGGCAGATGCAATTTAATGCAGAGAAGTGTGAAGTGATAAATTTTGGTAGGAAGAATGAGGGGAGGCAATAAAAACTAAAGGGTACAATTTTAAAGGGGGTGCAGGAAGAGAGAAACCTGGGGGTGTCTGTGCACAAGTTTTTGTTAAAAAAGCAAACGGGATCCTTGGCTTTATTAATACATAGAATTACATAGGATATACGGCACAGAAACAGGCCATTCGACCCAACCAGTCCATGCCGGTGTTTATGCTCCACATGAGCCGCCTCCCGTCTTTCCTCATCTAAATCTATCAGCGTAACCCTCTATTCCCTTCTCCCTCATATGCTTGTCCAGCCTCCCCTTAAATGCATCGATACTATTCGCTTCAACCACTCCCTGTGGTAGCGAGTTCCACATTCTCACCACTCTCTGGGTAAAGAAGTTTCTTCTGAATTCCCTATCTGATTTATTAGTGACTATTTTATATTGACGGCCTCTAGTTATGCTCTTCCCCACAAGTGGAAACGTTCTCTCTGTATCCACTCTATCAAAACCTTTCATAATTTTAAAGACCTCTATTAGGTCACCCCTTAGCCTTCTCTTTTCAAGAGAAAAGAGACCCAGCCTGTTCATCCTTTCCTGATATGTACACCCTCGCATTTCTGGTATCACCCTTGTAAATCTTCTCTGCACCCTCTCCAGTGCCTTTATATCCTTTTTATAATACGGCGACCAGAATTGTACACAGTACTCCAAGTGTGGTCTAACCAAGGTTCGATACAAGTTTAGCATAACTTCCCTACTTTTCAACTCTATCCCTCTGGAAATAAACCCTAGTGCCTGGTTTGCTTTTTTTATGGCCTTGTGTCGCTACTTTTAGTGATTTGTGCATTTGTACTCCGAGATCCCTCTGCTCCTCTACCCCACCTAGACTCGTACCCTCCAAGTAATAAGTGACCTCCCTATTCTTCCTCCCAAAATGTAATACCTCACATTTATCTGTGTTGAACTTAATTTGCCAATCATATTCCCATTCTGCAAGTTTATTAATGTCCTCCTGTAATTTGTTGCAGTCCTCCTCGGTATTAACTATTCCCCCCAATTTGGTGTCATCCACAAATTTAGAAATTGTGTTTTTGATTCCAAAGTCTAAATCGTTAATGTAAATTGTGAACAGCAGTGGTCCCAGCACTGATCCTTGTGGAACACCACTTCCCACCTTCTGCCACAGTGAATAGCTTTACCCCTACTCTCTGCAATAGAGGAATAGGACCGGCTTGCCAGTCTTGAACAACCCCCAGCGATGGAAATTTTACTTGATGAAAGCCTTCCCCCAGGAGCTAATTGCAACTGGGCAACCTGGAAGTGCCTTAACAGACTTAGAACCGGTGTAGGTTGCTCAAAGGTGTCACTAAGCAAATGGGGATATTCAACCAGCCCGACAACTTATGAATGTGGAACTGAGGCACAGACTATGCAACATCTCCTGCAATGCCCATCGTTAGAGGAACCCTGCACTGTTGCAGATCTTGCCGAATCCAACAACAAGGCGCAAAAATGTGTCCAGTTCTGGCTGGGCTATGTATAGACTGTCCGTGGACACGATAAGAAGAAGCTAGAGTATTGTGTTCAATTCTGGGCACCACACTTTAGGAAGGATATCAAGAGGAAAGGATGCATGAGATTGACCAGAATGGTGCCATGGATGAGGAACCTTAGTTATGTGGAGATACTGGAGAAGCTGGAGTTGTTCTCCTTAGAGCAGAGAAGGTTAAGGGGGAGATTGGCCAGAATGATACCAGGGAATTAAAAAAAAATTTTTATTCGCTTATGGGATCTGGGCGTCGCTGGCAAGGCCAGCATTTATTGCCCATCCCTAGTTGCCCTTGAGAAGGTGGTGGTGAGCTGCCTTCTTGAACCGCTGCAGTCCGTGTGGTGAAGGTACTCCCACAGTGCTGTTAGGGAGGGAGTTCCAGGATTTTGACCCAGTGACGATGAAGGATCGGCCGATATACTTCTAAGTCAGGATGGTGTGTGACTTGGAAGGTAACTTGGAGGTGGTGGTGTTCCCATGCGCCTGCTGCCCTTGTCGTTCTAGGTGGAAGAGGTCACGGGTTTGGGAGGTGCTGCCAAAGAAGCCTTGGCGAGTTGCTGCAGTGCATCTTGTAGATGGTACACACTGCAGCCACGGTACGCCGGTGGTGGAGGGAGGGAATGTTTAAGGTGGTGGATGGGGTGCCAATCAAACGGGTTGCTTTGTCCTGGATGGTGTTGAGCTTCTTGAGTGTTGTTGGAGCTGCACTCATCCAGGCAAGTGGAGAGTATTCCATCACACTACGGCCACACTAGTCTAAAAACCAGGGATGAGGGACTTCAGTTATGTGGAGAGACTGGAGAAGTTGGGATTGTTCTCCTTAGCGCAGAGACGGTTAAGGGGGAGATTGACCAGATTGGTACCAGGGATGATGGACTTCAGTTATGTGGAGAGACTGGAGAAGCTGGGATTGTTCTCCTTAGAGCAGAGAAGGTTAAGGGGAGATTGACCAGAATGGTACCAGGGATGAGGGACTTCAATTATGTGGAGAGACTGGAGAAGCTGGGATTGTTCTCCTTAGAACAGAGATGGTAAAGGGGAGATTGACCAGAATGGTACCAGGGATGAGGGACTTCAATTATGTGGAGAGACTGGAGAAGCTGGGATTGTTCTCCTTAGAACAGAGATGGTAAAGGGAGATTGACCAGAATGGTACCAGGGATGAGGGACTTCAATTATGTGGAGAGGCTGGAGAAGCTGGGGTTGTTCTCCTTAGAGCAGAGAAGGTTAAGAGGAGATTTGATAGAGGTCTTCAAAGTCATGAAGGGTTTTGGTTTTGATAGAGTAACTCAGGAGAAACTGTTTCCTGTGGCAGAAGGGTCAGTAACCAGAGGACACAGGTTTAAGGTAATCAGCAAAAGAACCAGAGACAACACGGGGATACATTTTTTAACGCAGCGAGTTGCTGTGATCAGGAATGCGCTGCCTGAAAGGGCGGTGGAAGCAGATTCAACAGTAACTTTCAAAAGGGGAATTGGATAGCTCCACCAAAGAGCGGGCACAGGCACGGTGGGACGCATGGCCTCATTCTGTGCTGTATCGTTCTGATTCTATGAAATAAAGGAGGCTAGAAGTAAAACCCCAAAACATAGTCATTTGGTGACACATGATTTAATCTTGAACAAAGCCAGAACCCTTAGCGATATACAAATCTCACGCCAGCAGTGACTCTGGGACTGGGCCGGGTGGGATGGCTGGGCGTGTGTGGTCAATCTCATGTCAAGTGGTTGTCGGTCACTCGCTTCTTTGTCCTTTCATTTGGCCCACCTTTGCTGCTTGTACTTGCGGAATTTCAGGAGCCCACGGGCCTTTTCTACTCCGCCAAAGTACAAGGTGGCCCAGAACTCCTTGTCCTCCTCCGGGACCTCCATCATGTCGTTGTTGGTGACCTCCAGGGGGGGCAGCAGGTGGGGGTAGAGGATGCCGAACAGGGTCCAGTCGTGGCCATCCGGGTTGAAGAGTGAGAGCGACTGCTCGGCCCAGAGCTCCGAGGGCTCTGGGCTTGGCGCCTGGACCGCCGCCGGGCAGGGGCAGGTCTGCGACTCCGGGTCCAGGGTCTGCGGGTGACTGGCCGGCGGCGCCTTGAGGTCGGACACCTGGGCCTCCGACTCAGCCTTGGAGGAGGCGTCGCTCGAAGGGGTGGGCTTGGTCTCATAGCTCGGCGTAAGGTGGGAGAAGAGGGTGACGATGACCAGGGGGTCGCACACGGCGGGGAGGGCCGCCCCCTCAGGAGCGACCGAGGCCCCGGAGGAGATCTCCGCATCCGTCGCCTCCCCAAAGGAGTTCCTCCGGCTCGGGCTCTCGGAGTCCGTGCTCTGGCCCGACAAGGCCAGCTCGAAGGGGTTGAAGACGGCGGGGGTCATCCCCGAGGAAGGACCCTCCTCGGGGTTGTCCGGGACCGCAGCCTGTCTGGATGAGGATCTCTTCTCGCGTGGGCTACTGGCAGCTCCCGCCCCTCCCAGGGGGGATTCCTGGAGTGCAGCCACATTAGTTGGGATCGGTGGGTGCTCACTCGGTGTTTGAGCTTTCACATCCAATATCTTCTCAGTTGTCTCCGCAGTTGGGATGTGATCTGATAGAGGTTCCTCATCCAATATCTCCTCACTAGTGGCCTCCTGTGAGTCTTCAGTTGGGATGTGATCTGACAGAGGTTCCTCATCCAATATCTCCTTACTAGTGGCCTCCTGTGAGTCTTCAGTTGGGATATGACCTGACAGAGGTTCCTCATCCAATATCTCCTCACTTGTGGCCTCCAGAGTGTCATCAGTTAGGATATGATCTGCGAGAGGTTCCTCATCCACTATCTCCTCACTTGGGGCCTCCAGAGAGTCAGCAGCTGGTAGATGATCAGACAGATCGGCAGGTGCACTCAGGATCTGTCCCGATAGACTTTCATCTGGACTATCCTTTGTCAGGATTCCCGAGGAGTGAGTTTTTTTGCCATCTTGGGTATCTGTTCCTGATGTCTGCTGAGCTGTCGTCTCCTCATCCTGGGAAGACGTTGCTGTGTCTTGTCTAGGTCGAATCTCCTCGTCAGTAGAGTGCTCAGATGGACTTTCGTAATCTGTAGTCTCTGTGCTCATAGTTTGCCCAGATATCTCATCGAGGCTGTCTGAAGCTAAGGTCTCTGCAGATTGTGTCTCTGAGTCTACACTTTCTGCACTCAGGGTCTGTTCCGATAAAGATCCTGCATCCGTAGTCAGGGCCTGTTCAGGTGGAGATTCCTCAGCTGTAGTCAGGGTCAGTTCAGGTGGGGATACCTCACCTGCAGCCAGGGCCTGTTCAGATTGAGATACCTCACCTGTAGTCAAGATCGGTTCACATGGAGAATCCTCACATGTAGTCACAGTCTGCTGGGATACAGATACTTCATCTCTAGTCAGGGCCTGTTCTAATCGAGACATTTCATCTGTTGTCAGGGTCTGGTCAAATGGAAATATCTCACCTGTAGTCAGGGTCTGGTCTAACAGGGATTCCACACCTGTAGCCAGGGTCTGTTCAGGTGGAGATACCTCACCTGTAGACAGGGCCTGTTCAGGTGGAGATACCTCACCAGTAGACAGGGTCTGTTCTGAAGGTGATCCCATGCCTGTAGTCAGGGTCCGTTCAGGTGGAGATACCTCACCTGTAGTCAGGGTCTGTTCAGGTGGAGATATCTCACCTGTAGCCAGGGTCTGTTCAGGTGGCGATAATTCACCTGTAGTCAGGGTCTGTTCAGGTGGAGATACCTCACCTGTAGCCAGGGCCGGCTCTAATGGAGATGCCTCACCTGTAGTCAGGGTCTGTTCAGGTGGAGATAATTCACCTGTAGTCAGGGTCTGATCAGGTGGAGATACCTCACCTGTAGCCAGGGCCAGCTCTAATGGAGATACCTCACCTATAGTCAGGGTCTGTTCAGGTGGAGATACCTCACCTGTAGTCAGGGTCTGTTCAGATGGAGATACCTCACCTGTAGCCAGGGTCAGTTCAGGTGGAGATAGCTCACCTGTAGCCAGGGTCTGTTCAGGCGGAGATACCTCACCTATAGACAGGGCCTGTTCAGGTGGAGCTACCTCACCTGTAGTCAGGGTCTGTCCAGGTAGAGATACCTCACCTGTAGTCAGGGTCTGTTCAGGTAGAGATAATTCACCTGTAGTCAGGGTCAGTTCAGGTGGAGATAATTCACCTGTAGTCAGGGCCTGTTCAGGTGGAGATACCTCACCTGTAGATAGGGCCTGTTCTAATAGAGATACCTCACCTACAGTCAGGGCCTGTTCAGGTGGAGATTCCTCACATATAGTCAGGGCACTTAGTGATGGAGCTACCTCACCTGCAGACAGGGTCTGTTCTAATGGAGATATCTCACCTGCAGTCAGCATCTGTTGAGGTGGGGAAATCTCACCTGTAGACAGGGTCTGTTCTAATGGGGATTCCTCACCTGTAGACAGGGCTTGTTCAGGTGGAGATATCTCACCTGTAGATAGGGCCTGTTCTAATGGAGATACCTCACCTGTAGACAGGGCTTGTTCAGGTGGAGATATCTCACCTGCAGATAGGGCCTGTTCTAATGGAGATATCTCACCTGTAGTTAGGACTTGTTCTAACAGAGATTCCTCACCTGTAGATAGTGCCTGTTCAGGTGGAGACATCTCACCTGTAGACTGGGCCTGTTCTAATGGAGATACCTCACCTGTAGACAGAGCCTGCTCTAATGGAGATATCTCACCTGTAGTCAGGGCCTGTTCAACTGGAGATTCCTCACCTGTAGACAGGGCCTGCTCTAATGGAGATATCTCACCTGTAGTCAGGGCCTGTTCAGCTGGAGATATCTCACCTGTAGACAGGGCCTGTTCAGCTGGAGATATCTCACCTGTAGACAGGGCCTGTTCAGGTGGAGATTCCTCACCTGTAGACAGGGCCTGTTCAGATGGAGATTCCTCACCTCTAGTCACAGCCTGTTCAGGTGGAGTTGCCTCACCTCTAGTCACAGCCTGTTCAGGTGGAGATTCCTCACCTCTAGTCACAGCCTGTTCACATGGAGAATCCTCACGTGTAGTCACTGACTGATTGGATGGCGACACCTCATCTATAGTCAGGGCCTGTTCACACGGAGAATCCTCACGTGTAGTCACTGTCTGATTGGATGGCGACACCTCATCAATAGTCAGGGCCATTTCAGTTTCAAATATCTCACCTCTAGTCAGGGCCTGATCGGATGGTGACAGCAGATCTATAGTCAGGGCCTGATCGGAGACTGACAGCAGATCTATAGTCAGGGCCTGATCGGATGGTGACAGCTCCTCTATAGTCAGGGCCTGATCGGATGGAGACAGCTCGTCTATAGTCAGGGCCTGATCGGATGGTGACAGCCCATCTATAGTCAAGGTCTGTTCAAACGGAGATAACTCCTCCTCGTGGCTTGAGACCAGACTCTGCCCAGACGCGGTCTTTCTGACCGAACTGTCTTCCAACGCCTTTTCGTTCGGCGGACTTTCCACAAGTGGGACCTGTTCAGACAGGTACATCTCCTCTGCCCCTGGGACGGCTCGGCGCGGGAATGCCCCGTCCGGCCCGCGTCCCGCGGGAGCGGCCTCGCTCGCCAGCCCCACCGCAGGGGCGCTTTCGGATGTCTCGACAGGGCCACGTGCGGCGGTGGGTGCCAGACGGATTGGATGCTCCTCAGGCCGCGCCTCCTCCTCCTCCCTCGCCAGCACCAGTGCCGGGGCTTGCCCGGTCGGAGGGGCGAGGCTCGGCCAGCCGGCGAGATGGATCCCCCAGGATGGGGGCTGCTCATCCCGCCCGTCGGCCTTCCCCCGCCCGGGCACCTCGTCCGGGTAGGCCGGAGCGGAAGGCGGCCCGTAGAGAAACTGCATGTCCCAGCTTCCCTCCTTCGCGGAGGCCTGGGCTGGGATCTGGCCGCCAGGCAACGGGGATTGTCCTGCGGGGGGGACGTCCAGGGTGGACTGTTGGTCCGCAGATCCCGGTGTTGGGATTGCCCCACTGGGAGTTTTCTCCTCCGGAGCCTCCATGAGCTGGCCGGTTGGAGACGTCTCCTCCCAGCTCTCGATGACCCTGATCTGCCCGTGCCGCTCCGCCTGGGAAGGGACGGTGAGGATTTGCCCAAAGAGAAATGCCTCATCCCAACTGTCCACCGTCAGGACATCCTTCCAGGCCGATTTCTCGTCGGCGGAGGAGGAGGTAGGAGGTTGTCTGAAGGGTGAGGTCTCGTCCCAACTATCCACGGTCAAGACCCTGCCCCAGACGGAGCGGTCGTCCGCCGAGGACTCCACCGGGATCTGGCCGGCGGACTTCTCGTCCCGGGTGTATATGGTCAGGATCTCGCCCCAGGTGGATTTCTCGTCTGAGGAGGCCGGAGCCGTGATCTCCCCATAGAAGAACTCCTCCTCCCAACTGCGCACCAGCTGGTTGTCCTTCCAGAAAAACCGCTTGTCGGTGGAGCCGGGGATCTGCTCGAAGGAGGCGGTCTCAGTGCGTGCGACCAGCGCCTGCACCTGGCCCCAGCTGGCTTGCTCGTCCGCCGGGGGCTGGAGTGGGGCCTGGGTGAAGGCTGACCTGTCGTCCTGGCTGTAGATGGTCAGGATTTGCTCCCAGGCTGAATTGCGATCCTCCGGGGTGGGGGACACCAGCTTCCGGTACAGACCCTTCCCGGCCGGAGCGTCCAGATCCTTGACCCGCCCGGCTGCGGCTGGCGGGACCTCGGCCGCCGTATCTTCAGAAGGCGGGCTCAAGCCTTGGGCCCCCAGGCTGCCCGGGGCCGAGGCCTGCACGGACGGCAGGTCCGGGCCTGGGGATTCCGCGGCCGAAGACGGGCCGAAGCGGGTGAATGGCTGCTCGTCCAAAGTGCCGGGAACTGCGGCCGGTCCGCCGCTCGCTTGGCTTGCATCGGGGGCGTCTGGGGATGGGTACTGGCTGAACAGAGCTTCCAACCCGAAGGTATCTGGAACTTGGGCCTGTTCAAATGTGATCCTCCTGTCTGAGCTGTCTGCAACTGGACTGGGCTTCGACGCAATGCCCAAGTTTAAAGAGGCTGGAAGCGGAGCGGGCTTCTCGGAAGATTTCTCACTCGACGGGTCTATGGTTGGGTATCTCCTCCAAGAGTTATCTGGATCTGGGGCAGCTCGGGAGGCGTGTTTCTCATCCACGGTGTACAGCATCAGAGCACCCCTGAAGTTCGAGCTGTCGTCCAGGTAGTCCAGGAAGTCCGAGTTGCCGTCCCGGGTTTTCTCGGGCTGGATGGAGGCTGCCGCCACAGGCTGGCTGGCCAGGGCCTGCCAGGAGCTGGACTTCTTCTCCGGATCGGCGGCCAGTGCGTCTGGGAACAGGCGGCGCAGCGCCTGCGGGGCCGGCTTCTCCTCGGAGCGGGCTTTCTCCGTCGCTCGCTCTGGGACCAGGATGGGTTGGAAGGAATACTTCTTGTCGGAGCTGCTGACCCCGGGCGTGTGATTGGAGGCTGCCGCCACGCCGAGCTCGGGGCCGCCCGGGTCCGGGATGCGTCTTGGCAGGGTGGCATCGTCGTCATTGTCCAGGGCTGGGGTCGGCCAGGCTCTGCCTTTGCTCTCCGGGCTGTACTGGACAGGCTTCAGGATGAGGGCAGATGTCTGGCCGGCCGGGACGCCGGCAGCTTGCGCTGACGTCGCCGCCAACGCCGGGTTGTCCATGTCGAGCACCATGATGTCCTGGAGGTGCGGGGCTCTGAGGCTGGAGGTGTCCCGGGGCGGGGAGGGAATGGGCGGAGGCGGCCTGATCGTCGGCCTCTTGGCGGGCACGGCCCGGGTGGAAGGGGTGTCGCGCAGCCCCCCGTCAGGCTCGAAGCGTTTGGCCGGAGCTTCCCCGCTCAGAGGGTCAGGGGAGGCCTCGGCAAGCCCAGGCGAAGCCCCGTCTGGTGCATCCGGAGCCTCGGTCTGCTCGGCCTCGGCCGCGCCCTCTTCTTCCGAGGCGCCATCCTTGGACTCCTCGCCAATCGCCATCTGGGTCCGTATGTAATAGTAGCTTTCGATCAGCGAGCTGGCCCTCAAGGGGAGTTGGGAGGGTTGAGCGGATGGTGAGGTGCCATCGTCACGTTTCGGGTGGTGAGTGGAGTCCTGAGAAACAGAGAGGACAGAGTTATTCAGAGAGTCTTCCGGCACAGAAGCAAGGCCATTCGGCCCATCGAGACAGCACCAGCTCTTTGAAAGAGCCGTCCAAATAGTCCAATTCCACATAGCCCGTCAAGTATTTTTCATATTCTCCTCATCTCCCCTCTGGTTCATTTGCCAATCACCTTAAATTTATCTCCTCTGATTATCAACCCTCCTGCCACTGGAAACCGTTTCTCCCTATTTACTCAATCAAAACCCTTCATTTTTGAACACCTCTATTTAATCTCCCCTTAACCTTCTCTGCTCTAAGGAGAACAATCCCAGCTTCTCCAGCTCCCCATAACTGAAGTCCCTCATCCCGGGTACCATTCTGGTCAATCTCCCCTTAACCTTCTCTGCTCTAAGGAGAACAATCCCAGCTTCTCCAGTCTCTCCACATAACTGACGTCTATCATCCCTGGTACCATTCTGGTCAATCTCCCCTTAACTCTTTCCAAGGCCTTGACATCCTTGCTAAAGTGTGGTGCCCAGAATTGGACTCGATACTCCAGCTGGAACCTAACCAGTAATTTATAAAGATTTAGCATAACTTCCCTGCTTTGTTCCTTTATTTATAATGACAAGGATCCCGTATGCTTTTTTAACAGTCTGCTCAACTTCTCTTGCCACCTTCAAAGATTTGTGTACCTACAACTTCCAGGTCTCTCTCTCTTCCTGAACCCCCATTAAAATTGTATCATTTAGTTTATATTGCCTCACCCATAATGGGTCACTCCCCACATCTGGGTTATTGGGTTAATCAATGGTACAGTTCTCATTCAATGAGAACTGAGAAGCGAATCAGGCTGCTGAGGGCAGGAGCAATGGACTGAGTGGAGGAGACAACTAGAATAGTCCTTCTATTCAACAACCGTGGGATGAGTTACAGTTCAATGATCAGGGGTAAGAGAGAGTAGGGAATAGCAACCTGTGCCCCACATTGATGGGACAGTGTAGAGGGAGCTTTACTCTGTATCGAACCCGTGCTGTACCTGCCCTGGGAGTGTTTGTTGGGACAGTGTCGAGGGAGCTTTACTCTGTATCGAACCCGTGCTGTACCTGCCCTGGGAGTGTTTGATGGGACAGTGTAGAGGGAGCTTTACTCTGTATCTAACCCGTGCTGTACCTGCCCTGGGAGTGTTTGATGGGACAGTATAGAGGGAGCTTTACTCTGTATCTAACCCGTGCTGTACCTGCCCTGGGAGTGTTTGATGGGACAGTGTAGAGGGAGCTTTACTCTGTATCTAACCCGTGCTGTACCTGCCCTGGGAGTGTTTGATGGGACAGTATAGAGGGAGCTTTACTCTGTATCTAACCCGTGCTGTACCTGCCCTGGGAGTGTTTGATGGGACAGTGTAGAGGGAGCTTTACTCTGTATCTAACCCGTGCTGTACCTGCCCTGGGAGTGTTTGATGGGACAGTGTAGAGGGAGCTTTACTCTGTATCTAACCCGTGCTGTACCTGCCCCTGGGAGTGTTTGATGGGGCAGTGTAGAGGGAGCTTTACCCTATCTAACCCGTGCTGTGCCTGCCCCTGGGAGTGTCTGATGGGGCAGTGTAGAGGGAGCTTTACTCTGTATCTAACCTGTGCTGTACCTGCCCTGGGATTGTTTGATGGGACAGGTTTGAGGACTGTGCTGGAGCCCAGCTCATTGACTGGGGAGATGATCTGTTGAATGAACTCACTCTCTTCTCAATGGCTGGGCAGTTGCTAGCTAGAGTGTCCTTGGATCTCAGAGATGAACCGAAGCAAATTGCACTTGCTCGAACATTCGGCCCACCAGCATCACAATGGTCACTGGTTTGGGAGGTAATGGACTCAACATCTAATGATCTGGCCGTGCTTTTCCGACTGGAATTCTCATTCTGATACCCGTCAGTGAGTGGGAGCTCGAATTCCGTGCAATTGACCCGCGGGACCAAAGTCTCACATCTTGTGGTCACTATTAAATACATCTCCGAAACCATTGGACATTCACTTGGCCAAATCAGGCAGAAGCAACCTTCCTTACTTTCTCCCCTCACAGCCTTGCATCGCCTACTGTGAAGTTACCTTTTTTTACATATATATAAGGCCCCCCCTTAACACATTCTCCTACATAAGAACATAAGAACATAAAAAATAGGAGCAGGAATAGGCCACTTGGCCCCTCGAGCCTGCTCCGCCATTCAATGAGATCATGGCTGATCATCCAAATTCAGTACCCTGTCCCTGCCTTCTCCCCATATCCCTTGATCCCTTTAGCCTTAAGAAATATATCCAACTCTTTCTTGAATATATTTAATGAACTGGCCTCCAATGCTCTCTGTGGCAGAGAATTCCACAGATTCACCACTCTCTGGGTGAAGAAATTCCTCCTCATTTCAGTCCTAAATGGCTTACCCCTTATCCATAGACTATGACCCCTGGTTCTGGACTCCCCGGCCATCAGAAACATCCTTCCTGCATCTAGTCTGTCCAGGCCTGACAGAATTTTATAGGTTTCGATGAGATCCCCTCTCAATCTTCTAAACTCCAGTGAGTATAAGCCCAATCGACAATCTGTCCTCATACGTCATTCCTGCCATCCCTGGTATCAGCCTGGTGAATCTTCGCTGCACTCCTTCCATGGCAAGAACGTCCTTCCTCAGGTAAGGCGACCAAAACTGCACACAATACTCAAGGTGTGGTCTCACCAAGGCCCTGTACAACTGTAGCAAGACATCCTTGTTCCTGTACTCGAACCCTCTTGCTACGAAGGCCAGCATATCATTTGCCTTCTTAACCGCCTGCTGCACCTGCATGCTTACAATTCAATTCAATTCAATTCAATTTTATTTGTCATATATGCAGCAGACGTGTGTACTGCACAATGAAATGTTGATTTTTACGAGTCCTCCCAACGCTTACCTTCAGCGACTGGTGCACAAGAACACCCAGGTCTCTTTGCACTTCCCCTCCTCCCAATCTATTGCCATTCAAATAATAATCTGCCTTCCTGTTTTTGCCACCAAAGTGGATAACCTCACATTTATCCACATTATAGTGCATTTGCCATGTTTCTGCCCAATCACTCAACCTGTCCAAATCGTACTGGAATTTCACAACATCCTCCTCACAGCTTACCCTCCCACCCAGCTTTGTGTCGTCTGCAAATTTGGAGATATTACATCCAATTCCCTCGTCCAGATCATTAATATATATTGTGAACAGCTGGGGTCCTAGGACCGATCCTTGCGGCACCCCACTAGTCACTGCCTGCCACTCGGAAAACGACCCGTTTATTCCAACTCTTTGGTTTCTGTCCGACAACCAGTTCTCTATCCAAGTCAATACCTTGCCCCCAATCCCATGTGCCTTAATTTTGCACGCTAATCTCTTATGTGGGACCTTATCGAAAGCCTTCTGAAAGTCCAGATACACCACATCCACTGGTTCTCCCTTATCTATTTTACCAGTTACATCCTCAAAAAATTCCAGTAGATTAGCCAAGCATGATTTACCTTTTGTAAATCCATGTTGACTTTGTCCGATCCTGTCACTGCTTTCCAAGTCACCCTTCACTCCCTTATCTTGCAAAAATCTGTCTATCTCCACCTTAACTGTATTTAATGACCCAGCCTCCACAGCTCTCTGGGGCAGAGAATTCCACAGATTTATGACCCTCTGAGAGAAGAAATTCCTCCTCATCTCAGTTCTAAAAGGGCGACTCTTTATTCTAAAACTGTGCCCCCGTGTTCTAGATTCCCCCACGAGGGGAAACATCCTCTCTGCATCTACCCTGTCGAGCCCCCTCAGTATCTTATATGTTTCAATAAGATCACCTCTCATTCTTCTAAACTCCAATGAGTATAGGCCCAGCCTGCTCAACCTTTCCTCATAAGTCAACCCCCTCATCTCTGGAATTAACCAGTGAATTGTCTCTGAACTGCCTCCAATGCAAGTCTATCCCTCCTTAAATAAGGAAACCAAAACAGTACGCAGTACTCCAGGTGTGGTCTCACCAGTGCCCTGTACAGTTGTAGCAGGACTTCCCTACTTTTATACTCCAACCCCCTTGAAATAAAGGCCAACATTCCATTTGCCTTTTTGATTACTTGCTGTACCTACATGCTAACTTTTTGTGTTTCATGCACAAGGACCCCCCAGGTCCCTCTGAACTGTAGCATTTTATAATCTCTCTCCATTTAAATAATAATTTGCTTTTTTATTTTTCCTGCCAAAGTGTATAACCTCACACCATCCCACATTATATTCCATCTGCCAAATGTTTGCCCACTCACTTAGCCTGTATATATCCCTTTGCAGGTTCTTTAAGTCCTCTGCACAACTTGCTTTCCCACCCATCTTTGTGTCATCCGCTAACTTGGCTACATTACACCCGGTCCCTTCATCCAAGTCATTAATGTAGATTGTAAATAGTTGGGGCCCCAGCATCGATCGTTGCGGCACCCCACTAGTTACCGTTTGCCAACCGGAAAATGACCCATTTATCCCGACTCTCTGCTTTCTGTTAGTTAGCCAATTCTCTAGCCATGCTAATATATTACCCCCAATTCTGTGAGCTCTTATCTTATGCAGTAACCTTTTATGTGGCATCTTATCGAATGCCTTCTGGAAATCCAAATACACCACACCCACTGGTTCACCTTTGTCCACCCTGCTTGTTACATCCTCAAAGAACTCCAGCAACTTTGTTAAACATGATTTCCCTTTCCTAAAACCATGTTGACTCTGTTTGACTGCAGTATGTTTTTCTAAATGCCCTGCTACTGGTTCCTTAATGAAGGAATCAAGCATTTTCCCAATGACAGATGTTAGGCTAACTGGTCTATAGTTTCCTGCTTTCTGTCTCCCTCCTTTCTTAAATAGGGGTGTTACATTAACGGTTTTCCAATCCGCTGGGACCTCTCCAGAGTCCAAGAAATTTTGGTATATTGCAACCAATGCATCCACTGTCTCTGCAGCCACTTCTTTTAAGACCCTGGGATGCAGGCCATTTGATCCAAGGGACTTGTCATCTTTTAGTATTATTTCCTTAGTAATAGTGATTGTCTTTAGTTCCCCACTCCCTGTGGCCCCTTGATTATCCATTATTGGGATGTTGTTATTGTCTTCTACAGTGAAGACAGATGCAAAATATTTGTTCAGATTCTCTGCCATTTCCCCGTTCCCCATTATTAATCCCCCAGTATCATCTTCTAAGGGACCAATGCTTACTTTAGCTACCCTCTTCCTTTTTATATACCTGTAGAAGCTCTTACTATCTGTTTTAATGTTTCTTGCCAGCTTACGCTCATAATTCATCTTCTCTCTCTTTATTTTTTTAGTCATCCTTTGCTGGTTTTTAAAAATTTCCCAATACTCTGGTCTCCCACCAATCTTGATAACATTGTATGCCTTCGTTTTCAATTTGATACCATCCTTTACTTCCTTAGTTAGTCACGGATGGTGCTCCCTTCTCTTAAAATCTTTCTTTCTCACTGGAATATGTTTTTGTTGAGAGTTATGAAATATCTCCTTAAATGTCCGCCACCGCATTTCAACTTTCTTACCCTTTAATTTGTTTTTCCAGTCCACTTTAGCCAGTTCCTTTATCATTTACCAGTTTACCATTATTCCTGTGCCAAAACAAATGGCTGTGACGTGCCTGAACGACTATCGACCTGTCGCACTCACACCCATCATAATGAAGTGTTTCGAGAGACTGGTCCTGGCTCACATCAAAGCCAGTGTTCCCGCCTCTCTTGACCAACACCAGTTTGCCTATCGTGCAAACAGATCAACGGAGGATGCAATCACAACTGCTCTACACTCGGCACTGAATCACTTAGATGGTAAGGAGACCTACATCAGAATGCTGTTCATAGACTACAGCTCAGCATTCAACACTATCGTCCCCAACAAGCTGGCCTCCAAACTCTTGGCCTGAACACTTCCCTCTGCAACTGGACCCTGGACTTCCTAACAAACAGAACCCAGTCTGTCAAATTAGGTAACCACACCTCCCCCCCCCTGACCCTGAACACGGGGGCCCCACAAGGATGTGTGCTGAGCCCCCTCCTCTACTCCCTCTTCACCCACGACTGTGTGGCTGTTCATGGTTCCAACACCATCATCAAGTTTGCGGATGATACCACGGTAGTAGGCCAGATCACCAACAACGATGAGTCAGCCTACAGGGAGGAGGTCCAGCATCTTGTGAAGTGGTGCGCCGATAACAACCTGGCCCTTAACATCAAGAAAACCAAAGAAATCATTGTGGACTTCAGGAAGTCTAAAGGCGGAAGTCACACCCCCATCCACATCAATGGGGCTGTGGTGGAAAGGGTGGACAGCTTTAAGTTCCTCGGAGTCCACATCACGGAAGACCTCTCCTGGTCCCTCAATACCTCCTCTCTGGTGAAGAAGGCCCAGCAGCGCCTATATTTCCTAAGGAGGCTGAAGGATGTAACCTGTCACCCCTGATCCTCTCTAACTTTTACCGCTGCACAATAGAGAGCATCCTGACAAACTGTATCACATTATGGTATGGCAGCTGTAGCTACTATGACCGGAAAGCCCTGCAGCGGGTAGTCAAAACTGCCCAACGCATTACCGGCACCCGGCTACCGACCATAGAGCACATATACCAGAAACGCTGTCTACGGAGGTCACGGTCCATCATCAAAGACCCTACCCACCCCAGCCACAGTCTGTTCGCCTTCCTGCCATCTTGGAGACGCTACAGATGCATTCGCACCCGTACGACCAGATTTAGGAACAGCTTCTTTCCCAGGGCTGTCATCCTACTGAACTCCACAAATAAACTCTAAAGCCTGCACATCTGCCAATGCACTTTATTATGGTTATGTTTATGTTAATGTATTACAAGCCAAATGTATGTTGAATGTTTAAATGTCTTAATCTAAATGTACACTCTCGGAAGCCGCAAGCCTACATTTCGTTGTACTGCACTTGTGCACTAACAATGACAATAAAAGTTGATTTGATTTGATTTTGATTCTGCCCTCATGCCATTATAATTGCCTTTGTTTAAGATCAGGACACTGGTTTGGGATACAACTTTCTCACCCTCCAACTGAATTTGAAATTCAACCATGCTATGATCACTCTTTCCTAGAGGATCCTTTACTGTGAGATCATTTATTAATTCTGTCTCATTACATAGTACCAGATCCAAGCTAGCCTGCTCCCTGGTTGATTCCATTACATACTGTTCTAGGAAAATATCCCGGATGCACACTATGAACTCCTCCTCCAGGCTACCATGGCCAATTTGATTTGTCCAATCAATATGGAGATTAAAATCACCCATGATTATTACCGTAACTTTTTTACAGGCCTCCATTATTTGTTGATTTATACTCTGTCCAACAGCATTGCTACTGTTCGGGAGCCTGTAGACTACACCCACCAGAGACTTTTTCCCCTTATTATTTTTTATCTCCACCCAAACCGATTCTACATCTTGATCTTCTGAGCCAATATCACTTCTCACAACTGCACTGATCCCATCTTTTACCAACAAAGCCACCCCACCTCCCTTTCCTTTCTTTCTATCCTTCTGAATTATCATACACCCTGGAATATTCAGTTCCCAGCCCTGGTCGCCTTGCAACCACATCTCTGTAATGGCGATCAGATCATACCCATTTGTATCTATTTGTGCCGTCAACTCATTTATCTTGTTATGAATACTGCGTGCATTCAGATATGCAGCTTTTAACTTTGTCTTTTTACCATTTTTCCTTGTTTTGGCCTTTTTTTCTGTTACACTCTTATTTTTAAACATTCTGTCCCTTCCTGTCACACTCTGGTTATTATTTCCCCCATCTTTAGCCTGCTCTCTTGCTTTCTCATTTCTCATTGACTTTTTATTTTCCCGCTCACCTGGATCCTCCCCCGCACTATTTAGTTTAAAGCCCTCTCTACAGCCCTAGTTATTTGATTTGCCAGGACTCTAGCCCCAGCATGGTTCAAGTGAAACCCGTCCAAAGTTAATGAAGGTGATTGGCAAAAGAGCCAGAGGCAGTATGAGGAAAAACTTTTTTAGGCAACAATAGTTAGGATTTTGAATGCACTGCCTGATGGGAACATAATACCATAAGAACATAAGAAGCAGGAGTAGGCCATTCGGCCCCTCGAGCCTGCTCCGCCATCCAATAAGATCATGGCTAATCTGATCTTAGCCTCAACTCCACTTTCTTGCCTGTTTCTCATACCCCTCGACTCCCCTGTAGCTCAAATGTCTGTCAATCTCCGCCTTGAATATATTCAATGACTCCGCCTCCCAGCTCTCTGGGGCAGAGAATTCCAAAGATTCACGACCCTCTGAGGGAAGAAATTCCTCCTCATATCCGTCTTAAATGGGAGACCCCTTATTCTGAAACTATGCCCCCTAGTTCTAGATTCCCCCACGAGGGGAAACATCCTCTCAGCATCTTATATGCTTCAATAAGATCACCTCTCACTCTTCTAAACTCCAATGAGTATAGGCCCAACCTGCTTAACCTTTCTTCATAAGACAACCCCTTCATCTCAGGGATCAACCTCGTGAACCTTCTCTGAACTGCCTCCAATGCAAGTCTATCCCTCCTTAAATAAGGAGACCAAAACTGTACGCAGTACTCCAGGTGTGGTCTCACCAACGCCCTGTACAGTTGTAGCAGGACTTCCCTACTGTTATACTCCATCCCCCTTGCAATTGAATGGGTAGGGGTATAGATTCAATCGTAGCTTTCAAAAGGTAATCGGATAAATACCTGAAGGAGAAAAAATTGCAGGGATATGGGGAAAGAGCAGCGGACTGGGACTAAATGGATTACTCTTCGAAAGGACCGGCACAGACTCGATGGGCCGAATGGCCTCCTTCTGTGCTGTACTGTTCTACGATTCTATGAGATGAGTTCTCGAGTGCCTGAGCAGGCTTTATTCTACAGCTGTGCTCGTGCTGGTACTTACTCTGGAAGATCCTGAGCAGCAAAGCAGTTTTCTTACAGACATGGTACCTGAGTACCATGGGGCAGATTCAGCTCCGTATCTCTCAGTCCCATCATACCTATAGACCACAAGAGAAAGTGACTGGTTAGAAGGTGGTAGAAACAGGGACACTTCCATTTCACCTCCACTCCTGAGAAGCCACTAAAATAGAACTTGTCAAGGAAGTCAACGATAAGAACATCACATTAGACCAATACCTTCACAAAGAGAACCAAAATCTTTCACAGAGAAGGCTAGGACCCATCTAGAATAGGGTGAGGGCGTGTGATCACCATCTAACACTCCCAGGACAGGTACAGCACACATTAGATACAGAGTAAAGCTCCCTCTACACTGTCCCATCAAGCACTCCCAGGGCAGGTACAGCTCAGGTTAGATACAGAGTAAAGCTCCCTCTACACTGTCCCATCAAAAACTCCCAGGGCAGGTACAGCACGGGTTAGATACAGAGTAAATCTCCCTCTACACTGTCCCATCAAACACTCCCAGGGCAGGTACAGCACGGGTTAAATACAGAGTAAAGCTCCCTCTACACTGTCCCATCAAACGCTCCCAGGGCAGGTACAGCACGGGTTAGATACAGAGTAAAGCTCCCTCTACACTGTCCCATCAAATACTCCCAGGGCAGGTACAGCACGGGTTAGATACAGAGTAAAGCTTCCTCTACACTGTCCCATCAAACACTCCCAGGGCAGGTACAGCACGGGTTAGATACAGAGTAAAGCTCCCTCTACACTGTCCCATCAAGCACTCCCAGGGCAGGTACAGCACGGGTTAGATACAGAGTAAAGCTCCCTCTACATTGTCCCATCAAACACTCCCAGGGCAGGTACAGCACGGGTTAGATACAGAGTAAAGCTCCCTCTACACTGTCCCATCAAAAACTCCCAGGGCAGGTACAGCACGGGTTAGATACAGAGTAAAGCTCCCTCTACACTGTCCCCATCAAACACTCCCAAGGCAGATACAGCATGGGGTAGATACAGAGTAAAGCTCCCTCTACATTGTCCCATCAAACACTCCCAGGGCCTGAACAGCATGGGTTAGATACAGAGTAAAGCTCCCTCTACACTGTCCCATCAAACACTCCCAGGGCCTGAACAGCACGGGTTAGATACAGAGTAAAGCTCCCTCTACACTGTCCCATCAAGCACTCCCAGGTCAGGTACAGCACGGGTTAGATACAGAGTAAAGCTCCCTCTACACTGTCCCATCAAACACTCCCAGGGCAGGTACAGCACGGGTTAGATACAGAGTAAAGCTCCCTCTACACTGTCCCATCAAACACTCCCAGGGCAGGTACAAAACGGGTTAGATACAGAGTAAATCTCCCTCTACACTGTACCACCAAACACTCCCAGGGTGGCAGCACAGTGGTATACAGTCGGGAAGGAGTGGCCCTTGGAGTCCTCAACATCGATTCCGGACCCCATGAAGTTTCATGGCTTCAGTTCAAGCATCGGCAAGGAAACCTCCTGCTGAGGAGGAATTTCTTCACCCAGAGAGTGGTGAACCTGTGGAATTCTCTACCACAGAAGGCAGTAGAGGCCAATTCATTAAATATATTCAAGAAGGTGTTAGATATATTTCTTAAGGCTAAAGGGATCAAGGGATATGGGGAGAAGGCAGGAACAGGGTACTGAATTTGGATGATCAGCCATGATCTCATTGAATGGCGGAGCAGGCTCGAGGGGCCGAATAGCCTACTCCGGCTCCTATCTTCTATGTTTCTATGTTTCTATGATTCCCACCTACCGCCCTCCCGCAGCTGATGAATCAGTACTCCTCCATGTTGAACACCACTTGGAAGAAGCACTGAGAGTAGCAACGGCACAGAATGTACTCTGGGTGGGGGACTTTAATGTCCATCACCAAGAGTGGCTCGGTAGCACCACTACTGACCGAGCTGGCTGAGTACTGAAGGACATAACTGCCAGTCTGGGCCTGGGACAGGTGGTGAGAGAACCAACACGAGGGAAAAATCTACTTGACCTCGTCCTCACCAATCTACCTGTCACAGATGCATCTGTCCATGACAGCATTGGTAGCAGTGACCACCGCATAGTCATTGTGGAGACGAAGTCCCATCTTCACACTGAGGACATCCTCCATTGTGTTGTGTGTCACCACCACCGTGCTAAATGGGATAGATTCAGAACAGATCTAGCAACTCAAAACTGGGCATTCATGAGGCGCTGTGGGCCATCATCAGCAGCAGAATTGTATTCCACCACAATCTGTAACCTCATGGCCTGGCATATCTCTCACTCTACCATTACCATCAAGCCAGGGGACCAATCCTGGTTCAATAAAGAATGTAGAAGAGCATGCCAGGAGCAGCACCAGTCATACCTAAAAATGAGGTGCCAACCTGGGGAAGCTGCAACACAGGACTACATTCATGCTGAAACGTGGAAGCAGCATGTTATCAAATCAAAAAAAATCAAATCAACTTTTATTGTCATTGTTAGTGCACAAGTGCAGTACAACGAAATGTAGGCTTGCGGCTCCCGAGAGTGTACATTTGGATTAAGACATTTAAACATTCAACATACATTTGGCTTGTAGTATATTAACATAAATATAACCATAATAAAGCGCATTGGCAGATGTGCAGGCTTTAGAGTTTATTTGTGGAGTTCAGTAGGATGACAGCCCTGGGAAAGAAGCTGTTCCTAAATCTGGTCGTACGTGTGCGAATGCATCTGTAGCGTCTCCCAGATGGCAGGAGGGCAAACAGACTGTGGCTGGGGTGGGTAGGGTCTTTGATGATGGACCGTGACCTCCGTAGACAGCGTTTCTGGTATATGTGCTCTATGGTCGGTAGCTAAGCGATCCCACAGGGCTAAGCGATCCCACAATCAACGAATCAGATCAAAGCTCTGCAGTCCTGCCACATCCAGTCGTGAATGGTGGTGGACCATTAAACAACTAATGGGAGGAGGAGGAGGCTTCATGAATATCCCCATCCTCAATGATGGTGGAACCCAGCACATGAGTGCAAAAGATAAGGCTGAAGCGTTTGCAACCATCTTCAGCCAGAAGTGCCGAGTGGATGATCAATATCGGCTTCCTCCTGAGGTCCCCACCATCACAGAAGCCAGTCTTCAGCCAATTCGATTCACCCCATGTGATATCAAGAAACGGCTGAGCGCACTGGATACAGCAACGGCTGTGGGCCCCGACAACATCCCGGCTGTCGTGCTGAAGACTTGTGCTCCAGAACTAGCCCCACCTCTAGCCAAGCTGTTCCAGTACAGCTACAACACTGGCATCTATCTGACAATGTGAAAAACTGCCCAGGTATGTCCTGTCCACAAAAAGCAGGACAAATCCAATCTAGCCAATTACCGACCCCCTCTCAATCATACAAAGTGATGGAAGGTGTCATCAACAGTGCTATCAAGCAGCATTTACTCACCAATAACCTGCTCACTGATGCCCAGTTTGGGTCCTGCCAAGACCACTCGGCTCCCGACCTCATTGCAGCCTTGGTCCAAACATGGAAAAAGGAGCTGAATTCCAGAGGTGAGGTGAGAGTGACTGCCCTTGACATCAAGGTAGCATTTGACCGAGTGTGGCATCAAGGAGCCCTAATAAAACTGAAGTCAATGGGAATCAGGGGGAAAACGCTCCACTGGCTGGAGTCATACCTAGCACAAAAGAAGATGGTTGTGGTGGTTGAAGGTCAATCATCACAGCCCCAGGACATCCCGGCAGGAGTTCCTCAGGGCAGTGTCCTAGGCCCAACCATCTTCAGCTGCTTCATCAATGACCTTCCCTCCAACATAAAGTCAGAAATGGGGATGTTCGCTGATGACTGCACAGTGCTCAGTGCCATTCACAACTCCACAGATAATGAAGCAGTCCATGCCCACATGCAACAAGGCCTGGACGACATTCAGGCTTGAGCTGATAAGTGGCAGGTAACATTCGCGCCACAGAAGTGCCAGGCAATGACTATCTCCAACAAGCGAGCGTCTAACCACCTCCCCTTGACATTCAATGGCATTACCATCGCCGAATCCCCCACCATCAACATCCTGGGGGTCACCATTGACCAGAAACTTAACTGGAGCAGCCACATAGATACTGTGGCAACAAGAGCAGGTCAGAGGCTAGGTATTCTGCGGCAAGTGTCTCACCTCCTGACTCCCCAAAGCCTTTCCACCATCTACAAGGTACAAGTCAGGAGTGTGACGGAATACTCTCCACTTGCCTGGATGAGTGCAGCTCCAACAACACTCAAGAAGCTCAACACCATCCAGGACAAAGCAGCCCGCTTGATTGGCACCCCATCCACCACCTTAAACACTCACTCCCTCCACCACCGGCGTACCGTGGCTGCAGTGTGTACCATCTACAAGATGCACTGCAGCAACTCGCCAAGGTTTCTTCGGCAGCACCTCCCAAACCCGCGACCTCTTCCACCTAGAAGGACAAGGGCAGCAGGTGCATGGGAACACCACCAGCTCCTAGTTCCACACCATCCTGACTTAGAAGTATATCGCCATTCCTTCATCGTCGCTGGGTCAAAATCCTGGAACTCCCTACCAAACAGCACTGTGGGAGTACCATCACCACACGGACTGCAGCGGTTCAGGAAGGCGACTCACCACCACCTTTCAAGGGCAACTAGGGATGGGCAATAAATGCTGGCTTTGCCAGCGATGTCCACATCCCATAATAAACAGCATGGGTTAGATACAAAGTAAATCACGCTCTACACTGTCCCCATCAAACACTCCCAGGGCAGGTACAGCACGGGTTAGATACAGAGTAAAGCTCCCTCTACACTGTCCCATCAAACACTCCCAGGGCAGGTACAGCACGGGTTAGATACAGAGTAAAGCTCCCTCTACATTGCCCCATCAAACACTCCCAGGGCAGGTACAGCACGGGTTAGATACAGAGTAAAGCTCCCTCTACACTGTCCCATCAAACACTCTCAGGGAAGGTACAGCACGGGTTAGATACAGAGTAAAGCTCACTCTACACTGTCCCATCAAACACTCCCAGGGCAGGTACAGCACAGGTTAGTTACGAAGTAAAGTTCCCTCTACACTGTCCCATCAAACACTCTCAGGGCAGGTACAGCACGGGTTAGATACAGAGTAAAGTTCCCTCTACACTGTCCCATCAAACACTCCCGGGGCAGGTACAGCACGGGTTAGATACAGAGAAAAGCATCCTTAAACACTGTCCCATCAGACACACCCAGGACAGGTACAGCACGGGTTAGATACAGAGTAAAGTTCCCTCTACACTGTCCCATCAAACACTCCCGGGGCAGGTACAGCACGGGTTAGATACAGAGAAAAGCATCCTTAAACACTGTCCCATCAAACACTCTCGGGGCAGGTACAGCACGGGTTAGATACAGAGAAAAGCATCCTTAAACACTGTCCCATCAAGCACTCCCAGGGCAGGTACAGCCGGGGTTAGATACAAAGTAAAGTGCCCTCTAAACCTTCTCATCAAATACTCAATTCACAATTCACAATTCAAATCGCTTTATTGGCATGATAAGTTACATCTTATGTTGCCAAAGCATCAAAATACATTTATGGTTTAGCACATAAACGCAGTTCTATTCATACAGTGTATAAACAGGTATATCCCTGAGTGTATAAATATACATTCGCATTGTTTATATATATTATTTTCTTAGTTTACTGGTTGTCCCTCTGTTCATGGCAAGCTGTAACATAGTGTGCCGCCAGTGTTATACAGCTTCTCTCCTCTCCCAGTAGGAATGGGAGTTTTTGGTTGTCATTCAGATTTCTGAAATCAGGGCATATTTGTGAGAATTTTTGGTAGAAATTCTCCCTGATGCCCTGATATTTTCCACAAGCTGTGAGGAAGTGCATCTCTGTCTCCACCACTCCCTGACTGCAGTGAGAGCATATCCTGTCCTCTCTTGGCAGCCTGGTCTGCCTGTGTCTGCCTTTTTCGATCGCTAGGCTATGTTCGCTAAGTCTGTACCTTGTCAAGGTTCTTCTCAGTTTGTTATCCTTTACCATGGTCAGGTAATCAGCTATGTTGTATTGTCTGTTTAGGGCCAAGTAGCAATTGAGTTTGCTTTGGGTTTTTGTTGTTTCTGCCCAATATGTCAGATATTTTTCCTTTTGCTTAGCGACGATTGTGTTGGGTCGAATTCTTTGTGTTGCCCTGTCACTGTCCTGGGGCTGGTTATTGTTAGTATTGTTAGTAGTTACTTCACTGAGTCCCAGGACTAGTTGACTGAGGGTATTCTTCTTTATGGTCAGCTCTTGGCATTTCAGGGCGTCGTAGTGATAGCATTGGGGATTGCTCATTTGTAGGTGATTCCAAAATTTGGTGGCTCTTTTTTGGATAGTGATTATTAATGGATATTGGCCTAGTTCCGCCCTGCATGCATTGTTTACTGTTTTCCTTTGAGTCCGGAGGATACTTTTACAGAATTCTGCATGTAGGATCTCAATTGGGTGTTTGTCCCATTTTGCAAATTCTTGTTGAGTTAGCGGCCCCCATACCTCACTGCCATAGAGTGCAATTGGTTCAATCATCAAATACTCCCAGGGAAGGTACAGCACAGTAACCTCATAGTCCCCCAACCCCGCACAGCCCGCTTCTACCACCTTCCCAAGATCCACAAACAGGACTGCCCTGGTAGACTTATCGTTTCAGCCTGTTCTTGCCCCATGGAACTTATCTCTTCCTATCTCAACTCTATTTTTTCTCCCCTTGTCCAGTCTCTTCCCACCTACATTCGCGACTCTTCCGATGCCCTCCGTCACTTTAACAGTTTCCAGTTTCCTGGCCCCAACCGTCTCCTTTTCACCATGGACGTACAATCCCTCTACACCTCCATCCCCCAGCAGGACGGCCTTCGGGCGTTCCGTTTCTTCCTTGAACAGAGGCCCGACCAGTCCCCATCCACCACCACCCTCCTCCGCCTGGCTGAATTTGTTCTCACATTGAACAACTTCTCCTCTGACTCCACTCACTTCCTCCAAATTAAAGGTGATGCTATGGGAACCCGCATGGGCCCTAGCTATGCCTGCCTGTTCATGGGATATGTGGAACATTCTTTGTTCCAGTCCTACTCAGGTCCCCTCCCTCACCTCTTTTTCCGGTACATCGATGGTGCCGTTTCCTGCTCTCGCCCTGAACTAGATAATTTCATTCACTTTAGTTCCAATTTCCACCCTTCCCTCACCTTCACATGGTCCATCTCCGACACTTCCCTTCCCTTCCTTGACTTCTCTGTCTCCATTTCTGGCGATCGGCTTTCAACAAACATCCACTACAAGCCCACTGACTCCCACAGCTACCTGGACTACACTTCCTCCCACCCCGCTTCCTGTAAGGACTCTATTCCATTCTCCCAGTTTCCCCGTCTCTGCCGTGTCTGTTCTGACGATGCCACCTTCCATACCAGTGCTTCCGACATGTCTTCCTTTTTCCTCAACCGAGGATTCCCCTCTACCGTGGTTGACACGGCCCTTGACCGTGTCCGTTCTATTTCCCGCACTTCTGCCCTCATCCCTTCCCCTCCCTCCCAGAACCACGATAGGGTTCCCCTTGTCCTCACCTTTCACCCCACTAGCCTCCACATTCAACATATCATCCTCCGCCATTTCCGCCACATCCAAAGTGATCCCACCACCAAACACATCTTCCCCTCACCTCCCCTTTCAGCATTCCGAAGGGACCACTCCCTCCGCGACACCCTGGTCCACTCCTCAATCACCCCCAACAGCCCTTCTCCTTCACCTGGCACCTTCCCGTGCAAGCGCAGGAGATGCAACACATGCCCTTTTACCTCCTCCCTTCCCACTGTCCAGGGCCCCAAACACCACTTCCAGGTGAAACAGCGATTTACTTGCACTTCTTGCAATTTAATATACTGTATTCGCTGCTCACGACGCGGTCTCCTCTACATTGGGGAGACCAAACGCAGATTGGGCGACTGCTTTGCGGAACACCTCCGTTCAGTCCGTATGGGTGACCCTGAGCTTCCGGTCGCCTGTCACTTTAATTCACCGCTTCACTCCCACTCTGATCTCTCTGTCCTCGGCCTATTACATTGTTCCAATGAAGCTCAACGTAAGCTCGAGGAACAGCACCTCATCTTTCGATTGGGCCCTTTACAGCCTGCCGGACTCAACATTGAGTTCAACAATTTCAGATAATAATCCCTGCCCCCATTTTTCATGCTGTATGATTTTTGCCATTCCCATTTGCAACATTTTATCTTTCCTGCCTCTTACAAAAGTACAGGATGTTCTTTCAATTCCTTCCGCCCCTCCTAAACGCACCCCCCCCGCCCCCGCACATGTCCCTGCACCTGCTTAACATTTGTTACATCTCCAGCTTTTTCCAGTTCTGACGAAGGGTCCCAGACCTGAAACGTTAACTCTGTTTCTCTCTCCACGGATGCTGCCTGGCCTGCTGAGTATTTCCAGCATTTTCTGTTGTTATTTCAGATTTCCAGCATCCACAGTATTTTGCTAAGGTACAGCACAGGTTAGATACAGTGAAAAGCTCCCTCTACACTGTCTCATCAAACACTCCCAGGGCAGGTACAGCACGGGTTAGATACAGAGTAAAGCTCCACCTACACTGTCCCATCAAACACTCCCAGGGCAGGTACAGTACTTGTTAGATACAGAGTAAAACTACCTCTAACCTGTCTTGCCAAATACATCCGGGGTAGGTAGAGCATGGGTTAGATACAGAGATAAGCTCACTCTACACTGTCCCATCAAACACTCCGAGGGCAGGTACAGCACAGGTTAGATACAGAGTAAAGCTCCCTCTACACAGTCCCATCACACACTCCCAGGGCAGGTACAGCACGGGTTAGATACAGAGTAAAGCTCCCTCTACACTGTCCCATCAAACACTCCCAGGGCAGGTACAGCAAGTTTTAGATACAGGGAAAGCTCCGTCTACATTGTCTTGTCAAAAGCTCCCATGGCAGGTACAGCACGGGATAGAAACAGAGAAAAGCTCTCTCTACACTGTCCAATCAGACACTCCCAGGGCAGGTACAGCATAGGTTAAATACGGAGAAAAGCTCCCTCTAGACTATCCCATCAAACACTCCCAGGGAGGTACAGCACGGGTTGGATACTGAGTAAAGCTCCCTCTACACTGTCCCATCAAACACTCCCAGGGCAGGTACAGCACGGATTAGATACAGAGTAAAGCTCCCTCTACACTGTCCCGTCAAAATCTTCCAGTGCAGTTACAGCAAAGGTTGATACAGAACAATGTCCCATCATACAATCCAAGGGCAGATACAGCACGGGTTAGATACAGAGTAAAGCACCCTCTAGACTGTCCCATCAAACACTCCCAGGGCAGGTACAGCACGGGTTAGATACAGAGAAAAGCTCCGTGTACACTGTCCAATCAAACACTCCCAGGGCAGGTACAGCACGGTTTAGATACAGAGTAAAACACCCTCTACACTGTCCCATCAGACACTCCCAAGGAGGTACAGCACGGGTTAGGTACAGAGTGAAGCTCCCTCTACACTGTCCCATCAAACACTCCCAGGGCAGGTACAGCACAGGTTAGATACAGAATAAAGCTCCCTCTAAACTGTCCCGTCAAACACTCCCAAGGCAGGTATAGCACAAGTTATATACAGAGAAAAGCTCCCTCTACACTATCCCATCAGACACTCCCAGGGCAGGTACAGCACAGGTTCGATAAAGAGTAAAGCTCCCTCTACACTGTCCCATCAAACACTCCCAGGGCAGGTACAGCACGGGTTAGATACAGAGTGAAGCTCCCACTACAATGTCCGATCAAACACTCCCAGGGCAGGTAAAGCATGGGTTAGATACAGAATAAAGCCCCCTCTACAATGTCCCATCAAACACTCTCAGAGCAGGTACAGCATGGGTTAGATAAATATTAAAGCCCCTCTACACTGTCCCATCAAACACTCCCAGAGCAGGTACAGCACAACTCAGATAAAGAGCAAAGCTCCCTCTACACTGTCCCATCAAGCACTGCCAGGGCAGGTATAGCACGGTTTAGATACAGAGTAAAGCTCAGTCTACACTGTCTCGTCAAAAGCACCCAGGGCAAGTACAGCACGGGTTAGATACAGAGTGAAGCTCTCTCTACACTATCACAACAGACACTCCCAGGGTAGGTACAGCACGGGAAAGATACAGAGAAAAGCTCCCTCAACATTGTCCCATCAAATAATCCCAGGGCAGGTAAAACATGGGTTAGGTAAAGAGTAAAGCTCCCTGTACACTTTTCCATCAAACACTACCAGGGCAGGTAAAGCACGGGTTAGGTAAAGAGTAAAGCTCCCTCTAGACTGTCCCATCAAACACTCCCAGGGCAGGTACAGCATGGGTTAGATACAGAGTAAAGCATCCTCTTGACTGTCCCATCAAACACTCCCAGGGGCAAAAACAGCACGGGTTAGATACAGAGTAAAGCTCCCTCCACACTGTCCCATCAAACACTCCCAGGGAGGTACAGCATGGGTTAGATACAGAGTGAAGCGCCCTCTACAATGTCCGATCAAACACTCCCAGGGCAGGTACAGCACAGGTTAGATACAGAGTAATGCTCCCTCTACACTGTCCCATCAAACACTCCCAGGGAGGTAAAGCATCGGTTAGATACAGCGTAAAGCTCCCTCTACAATGTCCCATCAAACACTCCCAGGGCAGGTACAGCATGGTTTGATAGACAGTAAATCTCCCTCTAGACTGTCCCATCAAACTCCCCCATGGCAGATACAGCACGGATTAGATATAGATTAAAGCTCCCTCTACACTCTCTCATAAAACACTCCCAGGGCAGGTAAAGCACAGGGTCGATAAAGAGTAAAGCTCCCTCTATACTGCCCCATCAAACACGCCCGGGGTATGTACAGCACGGGTTAGATTCAGAGTAAAGCTCCCTCTACACTGTCTCATCAAACACTCCCAGAGCAGGTACAGCACAGGTTAGATACAGAGTAAAGCTCCCTCTGCACTGTCCCATCAAACACTCCCAGAGCAGGTACAGCATGGTTTGATAGACAGTAAATCTCCCTCTAGACTGTCCCATTAAACATTCCTAGGGAGGTACAGCACGGGTTTGATACAGAGAAAAGCTCCATGTACACTGTCAAATCAAACAATCCCAGGGCAGGTACAGCACGTTTTAGATACAGAGAAAGCTCCGTCTACATTGTCTCGTCAACAGCTCCCAGGGCAGGTACAGCATGGGTTAGATAGAGTAAATCTCCCTCTACACTGTGCCATCACACACTCCCTGGGACATATAGCACGGGTTAGATACAGAGTAAAGCTCCCTCTATACTATCGCATCGAACCCTCCCAGGGCAGGTAAAGCACGGGTTAGATAAATAGTAAAGCCCCCTCTACACTGTCCAATCAAACAATCCCAGGACAGGTACAGCATGGGTTAGATATAGGGTAAAGCTCCCTCTACACTGTCGCATCAAACACTCCAGGAGATGTACAGCGCGGGTTAGATACGGAGTAAAGCTCCCTCTACACTGTCGCATCAAACACTCCCAGGGCAGATACAGCATGGGTTAGATCCAGAACACCCTGGGTGAGATCAGCTCCCTCAGGTCGGGTTTGGAACCTGGGCCCTTCCTGCTCTGTGTGGGTGCGATGTGGGGCCTAGTTCCACACCGGGCTGTTAACTTGAGGGCTTGAGACAGATACCTTCACTGGCGAAGCTTGGCTGATGAGCTACACTGTCTTACTGTACCTTGCTCTTCCAAAATATGCTCTTGTGTCGTTCAGCTGCTCAATGAAACTCGGTTTGTTGGTGTCTGATGTACAGAGGTTTGTGAGGCGGGGCGGCTGTGTTTTTGTGTCTTTGTTTGCCTGGATGTGTATCTGCGATGAGGCTGGGTGGGGATCTAGCCCCTCCCCCCCGAACTGCTCTCTAATGTAACCCCGGCTTCATTGTGACACCTCTCCGGGTTGCCTTATTGTGAGGTGGGGAGGTTACAGCAGCAGTAATGTATGGCAGGAGCCCACGGGGGATGGGTTGGATGGGTGGTGGCACCTTCCTATACTGCCTACTGCGAGTCGCTGGCCAGAAGCAGGGACGGGCAGGGCAGAATGCTGGGAATGGTGGGGAGAGGGGGATGGGGCTGGGTCCTATGATTGGTCTCAGCACCCCCCGGAGGTGAGGGGAAGGGAGGGAGGCTCCACTGCACCTGCTCACTGTCCAAATGCAGGCTTTTGCGAGCGGGCATTGGGGTGCACCTCCACGATGCCCCTCCCCACCCCCCACAAGTGGAATAGCCCGCCAGCCATCTCTGCCTTGGGCTAACATGTGAAGGGTCAGGCAGGAGATGGCCCTTAGGAGTCAGCTTCGCAAAGGAGGAGATAGAATTAGGCCATATATTCTACTCCACTCCTACATAAATATCTCTCTGTCTCTCTATCTTGCCGCCCCTCTCCCTATCTATCTGACTCTGTTCCCCCCTCTCTCTAGCTCTATAACTCTCGCTCAACCTCACTATCACCCTTTCTTTATTTCCCCTTCTCTCTCTCTCCCTCCTTATCTATCTCTCTCTCTCTTTCACTCTCACTCCATCACTATGCCCCTCCCTCTCTCTCGCAATCTCTCCCTGTCTCTATGTCTCTCCCCATCTCTCTCTGCCCCTGTCTCACTAGGTATATCTCTGCATCTCTCCTTCTCTCTATTTCTCCCCTGCCTCTTCCTCTCTCTCTCTCTCTCACTATCTCTGTATCTCCCACCCTCTCTATCTCTATCTATCTCCATCATCTCTCTCTCAATCTCAATCTCTCCTCGCCCTCCCCTTCCCTTTCTCTGCCTCACTCTCACTCTCCTGCTGTTTCTCTCTCTTTCTCACTCTCACTCTCTCTTTCCCTCACTGTATCTCTCTTTCACTCACTATAGCACCCTCTCTATCTCTCCTCCTCTCTCTGTCTCTCTATCCCGTTCGGTCTTTCTTTCCTCGTCTCTCTCTCTCTCTCTCTCTGCCTGTCTCTCTCTCTCTCTCTCTCTCTCCCCCTCACTGACTCTCTCACCCATCCTTCCATCTCTATGTCTCTTCCTAGCTTTGTCTCCCACCCCTTTATCTATCTATCCATCTATCTATCACTCTCTCACTCTCTAACTCTCCCTGTATCTCTGCCCCTATATAGAATCATAGAATGATATTGTTAAATCCGTGAATCTTAAGGTATGGTGTTCTTCAATAAATAGACGGAGACTGCAGATCAACAATCAACAGGTGTTTACTGGATGAGGGTAGTCTAAAAACTAACAGTACAGATCCCTGCTCAGGGCTTATATACAGGTGTGGTCACTGCCGGTACTACAGTATACAGGAGCTGTAAAAGTAGTTCTCTCTTAAAGGTACATACAATACAATTCCTCCCCTTTTAGATTAACAGTACCATAACATTCAAATAACAGTTAACACTTTTAACATGCACATTAACTGAAATAGTCCATTTATAGATTCAGTCTTTGGGGCGGCTTCCTGATCCTTTCTGGATAGCGTCTTTTCTGAGTGTCTTGTTCTTGGTGCGGAGGCGATTCTGGCCCCCTGTCGTCGGTTAGTTCATCAGTTTCCGATGCTACTGTTTCTGGGGTAGATGCTACCGGTATGTTGGGTTCATCACCAGGTACGCAAGACATGGGGTTGACTCATTCCTGTGACGCTAGAGTCCGGTCAACATGGCGTCTCACAATGTTCTCCCCAACATCCACTGTGTACATTAGTGGCCCCTGTCGTGTGCATATCGTTCCTGGTTGCCATTTCTCTGTTCGGTAGTTGCTGGCCAAGACTGGTTGTCCTACATTGAAGCTCCTTGTCGGCTTCTCATTGATGTGCTGGAATTGCTTATTCTCAACATTTCTTCGTACATTTGGTCGGAGCAAATCCAGGCGAGATCTCAACCTTCGGTTAAAGAACATCATGGCCGGGGTCTGGTTGGTGACTGCATGTGTCGCATTTCTGTAGGCTAACAGGAAATTGTCCACCTTATGCTGCAGTGGAATGTCGTCATCGCACATGGCCCTTACTGCCTTTTTAAAGGTTTGTACGAACCTCTCAGCCAATCCATTTGTGGCTGGATGATACGGGGCGGATGTGTAATGCCTTACCCCATTCCTTCTCATAAATTTCCGAAACTTTTCGGACACAAACTGTGGTCCGTTATCAGAGCAAATCTGCTCTGGCAAGCCGTTCCTGGCAAATATGGTCCGTAGGACTGCAATCGTTTTCTCCGTGGTGGTGGAGGACATTTTGATCACCTCAGGCCATTTCGAGTGCGCATCCACCGCTATTAAGAACATTGAGTCCAAGAATGGACCAGCAAAATCAATATGCACCTGTTGCCATGGAGAGGAGGCCACTCCCATGGGTGTAGAGGGGCATGTGGTGGTGCATTTTGGACCTTCTGGCATCCTGAGCAGCTCTTGGTTAGGTCCTCGATTTGTTGATCGATTCCCAGCCACCACACATAAGCCCTAGCGAGGCATTTCATTTTCACCCCTCCCAGATGGCCTTCGTGAAGCTCATTGAGCACTCTCTCCCTTAACTTGGGTGGAATTACCACTCGGGATCCACACATCAAGGTCCCTTGGCACACTGACAGCTGTTCTCTTCTGGATGAGAATGCTGGCAACAGTGAGTCGCCATGTGTTGGCCATCCCTTCACCGTCAAATCATATACCCGAGACAGTGTCGGGTCATTTCGGGTCTCCTTCTCGATACCCGCGTTAGTTACTGGCAATCGTTCAATTATAGACAAATAAAATATTTCGACAGGGTCCACTTCTGATGCTTCCTCCGCAGTAGGCATTGGCAGGCATGATAGCCCATCAGCGTTTCCATGCTGTTTCGTGCCCTTATACTCTATTTCATATTGGTTCGCCCCTAGAAAAAGGGACCATCTTTGTAGCCGTTGCGCAGTCATCACCGGAACGCCCTTCTTTGGATTAAAGATGGAGACAAGTGGTTGGTGGTCAGTCAGCAAGGTGAACTTCTGCCCGTGCAGATAGTGGTTGAACTTTTTCACTCCCCATACTAGGCTGAGGGCCTCTCTGTCAATCTGGGCGTAGTTGCGCTCGGCTGAGGTTAGTGACCGAGATGCAAAGGCTACTGGCCTCTCCAACCCGTCTGGGAATTTGTGCGACAGCACCGCTCCAATACCATAGGGTGATGCATCACACGCCAGCCGAATTGGTAGTGCTGGGTTGAAATGGGCCAACACCTCTTTTGATGTGATCAATTCTTTGCACTTCTGGAAAGCTTGTTTACATTCGTCATTCCACTTCCATGGTACCCCCGTTTGCAGTAGGGTGTTCAGTGGGTGTAATACTGTAGACAAATTTGTTAAGAACTTATGGTAGTAGTTCACCAGCCCGAGGAACAACTTCAGTTGTGACACATTTTCCGGTGCTGGAGCCTTGACTACTGCCTCAATCTTTTCAGGGGACTTATGCAACCCCTCTTCATCAATAACATGGCCACAATACGAGATCTGCTTCTGGAAAAACTCACATTTGTGGCGATTAGCTCGTAGCCCATATTCCTTCAATCTAGTGAGCAGTTGCTCCAGGTTGGCGAGGTGATCACTGTCATTTTCGCCCGTGACCAGGATGTCGTCCAAATAACACTGGGTCCCTGGAATCCCTTGCAAGCCTTGATCCATTGCCCTTTGCCAAATAGCCGGAGCTGATGCTACCCCGAACACCAGCCGGTTGTATTGGTAGAGACCTTTGTGAGTGTTGATCGTGAGGTATTGTTTCGAGGCTTCTTCTACCTCCATTTGCAGGTACGCCTGGGCCAGATCAATCTCAGTGAAGCGTTTTCCTCCAGATAGCGAGGCGAAAATATCTTCAATCCGCGGAAGTGGATATTGTACCGTGTGAAGTACTGGGTTCACTGTCACTTTAAAGTCCCCACAGATGCGAACCTTCTTTGGTTCCCCAGGCGTATTACTCAACGACCTCTTCATTACAGGAACGATGGGTGTAGCCCACTCGCTCCAGTCCACTTTGGACAGTACTCCTGAACGTTCCAAACCTTACAGCTCTGCTTCAACGGCTGGGCGGATCGCATAAGACACCAGTCTGGCCTTAAAAAACTTTGGGCTTGCATTTTCCTCTATTTTAATCGTCACTGTTATGCCTTTTAGTGTTCCGAGTCCCTCCTGGAACACTTCTTGTGCGTCAGTTAGCATTTTTGACAGTCGTCCAGGTGTGACGTCGTCATCCTTTTTGGCCTCTACCGTCAGTGCCTGTATGGAATGCCAATCTAACTGTATCTTCCGGATCCATTCACGTCCTAGTAGTGGTGGTCCTCCATCTGGCAATACATATAGGTCCATTTTTGGTGTTTCCTGGCCGTTGTATATCACGTTCACCCTTATTTTTCCTTTGGGGTAGACTTTGTGCCCCGTGTACGTCTTCAAGACAACCTCTGTATCTCTCAAGGGTATATGTGAGAATAGCCGCTTGTAGTCCCTTCGGTCTATGACTGTTAGGGCTGATCCTGTGTCCAATTCCATTTTCACTTGGACTCCGTCTATCTTGAGCGTGACCCATTTTGATTACATTATGGAGTTTCAGACAACCCAGCTCCTTGCTTCCGGAGTCTGTATCACTTTTCTGTTCGTCTGAACTACTCTCCGTCACCTTATGTACCTTTCTGTACTTCTCCTGTGGAGATTTCTTGCTGCTGGTTTTCTTCCCCGACCTGCAGACTCTTGCTATGTGTCCTGCTTTTCCACACTGTCTGCACACTTGGTCCTTCAACCAACAATCCTTCTGGTCGTGTGTTGTTCTGCCGCAGCGATAACACTTCCCTGCTCCATATGACATTTCATTGGTGCCATATTCTTGCGGTCTCCGTTGTATCTCTGCCACACCCCGTGCGGCTGCTTCGTGTGATACTGCCATGCTGAAAGCCTTTTCCAGCGTAAGATCCTTTTCTGATAGAAGCCGTTTCTGGGTTCCTTCACTTTGAAGCCCACACACAAACTTGTCCCTTAACGTATCTGCTAGTCCCATTCCAAACTGGCAGTGTTTCGATAGCTTGCGCAGTTCCGTTAAATACTCAGCATTACTTTCATCTTTATGCTGGTTCTTTTTGTGAAACTTAAATCTTTCTGCTATCAGCAGCGGTGTGGGGTTTAAGTGGTCCTGTAGGATTTCCACTATGCTTTCGAAATCCTTATCCACTGGCTTCTCTGGGGTTATTAGGTTTCGCAGTAAGCCATACGTTTTTGCACCCATGGAATTCAACAAAACCAGTGCTTTCCTGGCATCTGGCACTTCATTCACCTTGCAGTACACCTCAATGCGTTCCACATATGTCGCCCAATCTTCGACTTCATTGTCGAACGCTGTGACATTGCCACTCTTCGGCATCCCTGGGTGTGGTTAGATTGGCTAAAATGGCGTCTCCCGCGCTCTCCCTTCTTCTCCGCTGGCTCAAAATGGCGTCACCCGCGCTTCCCTTTCTTCCTGCGCTCGCCCTTCTTCTCCGCTGCGGCTTCAAAAATGGCGTCTCCCACGCTCTCCCTTCTTCTCCGCGGCTCAAATGGCGTCTCCCGCGCTTCTCTCATTGCCGCCGCTCGGTCCTGAACCCCGGCCGTGCTTTACCCTCTCTCTCTCTTTTTGTTTTCCGTCGACGCCGCTCAGTCTTCAACCCCCGGCTGCGCCCTGTGCGCTTTACCCTCTCTCTTACCCCGTCGACGCTGCTCGGCCTTTTCTGTGCCGTCGGTCGGCTCCAGCCGCCACTGTCCGGGAAGGGTCTGCGCTGTACCTGTTGCCATCCTGTTGCTGGATCGTCGTGGCTGGAGAACCAAGCCCAGCTCTCAACAGCCTCCCCTGCGATGCTCACTCTCTGCCGGATGACTGGGCGGTTGCTCGTGGTCGACGCCCGTGCTTCTGGCCTCGACTTTCTTCCACTGTCCTCCAGGAGCGAATCCCTGGGAGGAAATGCAGAGTTGCAGGTAGGTTCGAATCGACCTCGTCACCACTGTTAAATCCGTGACTCTTAAGGTATGGTGTTCTTCAATAAATAGACGGAGACTGCAGATCAACAATCAACAGGTGTTTACTGGATGAGGGTAGTCTAAAAACTAACAGTACAGATCCCTGCTCAGGGCTTATATACAGGTGTGTTCACTGCCGGTACTACAGTATACAGGAGCTGTAAAAGTAGTTCTCTCTTAAAGGTGCATACACTACAGATATGACACAGTCATAGAGTCATAGAGTCATAGAGTCATAGAGTTTTACAGCACAGAAAGAGGCCCTTCGGCCCATCGTGTCTGCGCCGCCCATCCATCCCTGTCCAGTCTAATCCCATTTTCCAGCATTTGGTCCATAGCCTTGTATGCAATGGCATTTCAAGTGCTCATCCAAATGCTTCTTGAATGTTGTGAGGGTTCCTGCCTCCACCACCCTTTCAGGCATTGAGTTCCACATTCCAACCACCCTCTGGGTGAAAAAGTTCCTCCTCAAATCCCCTCTAAATCTCCTGCCCCTTACCCTGAATCTATGCCCCCTTGTTATTGACCCCCCCACTAAGGGGAAAAGTTCCTCTTTATCTACCCTATCTATGCCCCTCATTATTTTGTACACCTCAATCAGGTCCCCCCTCAGCCTTCTCTGCTCCAAGGAAAACAACTCCAGCCTGTCCAGCCTCTCTTCATAGCTGAGGCGCTCCATCCCAGGTAACATCCTGGTGAATCTTCTCTGCACCCTCTCCAAAGCAATCACATCCTTCCTATAGTGAGGCGACCAGAACTGCACACAGTACTCCAGCTGTGGCCTCACCAGCGTTTTGTACAGCTCCATCATAACCTCCCTGCTCTTATATTCTATGCCTCGGCTAATGAAGGCAAGTATCCCATATGCCTTTTTAACCACCTTATCTACCTGCTCCGCTGCCTTCAGGGATCTATGTACATGTACACCAAGGTCCCTCTGACCCTCTGTACTTCCTAGGGTCCTACCACTCATTGTGTATTCCCTTGCCTTATTTGTCCGTCCAAAATGCATCACCTCGCACTTTTCAGGGTTAAATTCCATTTGCCACTTCTCCGCCCATCTGACCAACCCGTTTATATCGTCCTGTAGCCGGAGGCTTTCCTCCTCGCAATTTACCACCCCACCAATTTTCGTGTCATCTGCGAACTTACTGATCATACCTTTTACATTCTCATCCAAATCATTTATGTAGATCACAAACAATAAGGGACCCAGCACCGATCCCTGAGGTACCCCACTGGACACAGGCTTCCAGTCACAAAAGCAACCTTCGACCATCACCCTCTGCCTCCTGCCACTCAGCCAGTTTAGGATCCAACGCGCCAAGGCACCCTGGATCCCATGGGCTCTTACCTTCTTGACCAGTCTCCTATGCGGGACTTTGTCAAAAGCTTTACTGAAGTCCATGTAAACCACATCCACAGCATTTCCCTCATCCACCCCACTAGTCACCCCCTCGAAAAATTCAATCAGATTTGTTAGACATGATTTACCCTTGACAAAGCCATGCTGACTATCCCCGATTAATCCTTGCCTCTCCAAGTGGAGATTAATTTTGTCCCTCAGAATTTTTTCCAATAATTTCCCTACCACAGATGTTAGGCTCACTGGCCTGTAATTCCCTGGTTTATCCCTGCTACCCTTCTTGTATAATGGTACTACATTAGCTGTTCTCCAGTCCTCTGGTACATCCCCTGTGGCCAGAGAGGTTCTGAAAATTTGTGTCAGAGCCCCTGCAATCTCCTCCTTTGCCTCACACAACAGCCTGGGATACATCTCGTCCGGGCCTGGGGATTTATCCACTTTTTGGCCTGCTAAAACCGCTAGTACCTCCTCCCTCTCGATGCTAATATGTTCAAGTATGTCACAGTCCCCTTGCCCGATTTCTATGTCTGCATCGTCCTTCTCCATAGTGAACACAGAGGCAAAAAATTCATTTAAAACCCCGCCTACATCATCTGGCTCCACACAGATTGCCACTTTGGTCCCTAATGGGCCCTACCCTTTCCCTGGTTATCCTCTTGCCCTTAATATACTTATAAAACATCTTAGGATTTTCCTTTATTTTGCTCGCCAGTGTTATCTCATGGCCCCTCCTCGCCCTCCTAATTTCTTTTTTAAGTATGCCCCTGCTATTGAGCCCATCGTGTCTGTGCCGCCTCTTTGAAAGAACTATCCAATTCGTCCTGCTCTCCTGCTCTTTCCCCAGAACCCTGTAAAATGTTTCCTTTCAATCATTTAACCAATCCCCCTTTTGAAAGTTACTATTGAATCTGCTTCCACCGCCCTTTCAGGCAGAGCATTCCCGATCACAACAACTCGCTGTGTAAAAAACTATTCCCCTCATCTCACCCTCTGGTTCTTTTGCCAATTATCTTCAATCTGTGTCCTCTGGTTACCGACCCTCCAGCCACTGGAAACAGTTTCTCCTTATTTACTCCATCAAAATTCTTCATGATTTTGAGCATCTCTATTAAATCTCCCCTTAACCTTCTCTGCTGTAAGGAGAACAATCCCAGCTTCTCCAGTCTCTCCACATAACTGAAGCCCCTCATCCCTGGTAATATTCTGGTCAATCTCCCCTTAACCTTCTCTGCTCCAAGGAGAACAATCCCAGCTTCTCCAGTCTCTCTACATAACTGCAGTCCCACACCCCTGGTAATATTCTGGTCAGTCTCCCCCTTAACCTTCTCTGCTCTAAGGAGAACAATCCCAGCTTCTCCAGTCTCTCCACATAACTGAAGTCCCTCATCCCTGGTACCATTCTGGTCAATCTCCCCTTAACCTTCTCTGCTCCAAGGAGAACAACCCCAGTTCCTCCAGTCTCTCTACATAACTGAAGTCCCACACCCCTGGTAATATTCTGGTCAGTCTCCCCCTTAACCTTCTCTGCTCTAAGGAGAGCAATCCCAGCTTCTCCAGTCTCTCCACATAACTGAAGTCCCTCATCCCTGGTACCATTCTGGTCAATCTCCCCTTAACCTTCTCTGCTCCAAGGAGAACAACCCCAGTTCCTCCAGTCTCTCTACATAACTGAAGTCCCACACCCCTGGTAATATTCTGGTCAGTCTCCCCCTTAACCTTCTCTGCTCTAAGGAGAACAATCCCAGCTTCTCCAGTCTCTCCACATAACTGAAGTCCCTCATCTGAAGACGGATGACATTTAATTCTGTCCAACCAATGCTAGAGTTTCAGCATCAAAAAATTTTAGCCCCCATTTAATATGTTTAATACAACTAGCCACAGAGAGCTGATGTCCACCTCTGCTACTTGAAGTTATGCTGCAGTTATACAAAGCCCTGGTTAGACCACACCTGGAGCACTGTGAGCAGTTCTGGGCACCACACCTTAGGAAGGATGTATTGGCCTTGGAGGGAGTGCAGCGTAGGTTTACCAGAATGATACCCGGACTCCAAGGGTTAAACTATGAGGAGAGATTACACAAACCAGGATTGTATTCCCTGGAGTTTAGAAGGTTAAGGGGTGATCTGATCAAAGTTTTCAAGATATTAAGGGGAACAGATAGGGTAGATAGAGAGAAACTATTTCCGCTGGTTGGTGATTCTAGGACTTGGGGGCATAATCTAGAAATGAGAGCCAGACCTTTCAGGAGTGAAATTAGGAAACACTTCTACACACAAAGGGTGGTAGAAGTTTGAAACTCTCTTCTGCAAACGGCAATTGATGCTGGATCAATTGTTAATTTTAAATCTGAGAATGATAGATTTTTGTTAACCAAAGGTATTAAGGGATATGGGCCAATGTCGGGGACATGGAGTTAGGTCGCAGATCAGCCAGGATCTCATTGAATGGCGGAACAGGCTCGAGGGGCTGAATGGCCTCCTCCTGTTCCTGTGTTCCTATGTTGAGTCTTCAGTGCACTGCTACAGAGAACCAGGTTAGAGTGGAGCAGCTGACATTAAATTGCAGGAAGGGGACACAATATCAATCATTCCTGTCTCATTAATGGCAACACAGATCAGTGACACCCATCCCACCAACCTCAGTTTACGATTTTCAGAAGTCCGAGGGGACAATCACGTTGAGTCCGTCTACTGTCAGCTGTGGCTCAGTTGGTAGCACTCTCCCCTCTGAGTCAGAAGATTGTGGGTTCAAATCCCACTCCAGAGACTTGAGCACAAATAATCTGGGCTGCCACTCCCAGTGGAGTGCTGCACTGTTGGGGGTACCGTCTTATAGAATGGTTACAGCACAGAAGGAGGCCATGAGGCCCGTCAAGCACGTGCCAGCTCTCTGCAAAACCACTTCAGCTAGTCCCTTTCCCTTCAGGTACTTATCCGATTCCCTTTTGAAAGCCACAGTTAAATCTGCCTCCACCACCCTTTCAGGCAGTGCATTCCAGATCCTAACCACTCGCTGCGTAAGAAAAGTTTTTCCACATGTCGCCTTTGAATCTTCTGCCAATCACCTTAAATCTGTGTCCTCTGGTTCTCGACCCTTCCGCCAATGGGACCAGAAACAGTTTCTCGCTATCCACTCTGTCCAGACCCCTCATGATTTTCAACACCTCTATTAAATCTCCTCTCGACCTTCTCTGCTCCAAGGAGAACAACCCCAGTTTCTCCAGTCTATCCACGTAACTGAAGTCCCCCATTCCTGGAATCATTCTCGTCAATCTTTACTGCGCCCTCTCTAAGGCATTCACATCCTTCCTAAAGTGTGGTACTCTTTTGGATCAGACGTTTAACTGAGGCCCTGCCTGCTCTCTCAGGTGGATGTTGAAAGATCCCATGGCTGCTATTTCAAAGAAGAGCAGGGGGAGTTATCCATGATGTCCTGGGCCAATATTTATCCCTCAATCAACATCACAAATAAACAGATTAAGAACGTAAGAAATAGGAGCAGGAGCCGGCCATTTGGCCCCTCGAGCCTGCTCCGCCATTCAATGAGATCATGGCTGATCTTCTACCTCATCTCCACTTTCCTGCACTATCCCCATATCCCTTGATTCCCTTAATATTCAAAAATCTATCGATCTCTGTCTTGAATATACTCAACGACTGAGCCTCCACAGCCCTCTGGGGTAGAGAATTCCAAAGATTCACCACCCTCCGAGTGAAGAAATTTCTCCTCATCTCAGTCCTAAATGGCCGACCCCTTATTCTGAGACTGTGACCCCAGGTTCTAGACTCCCCAGCCAGGGGAAACATCCTCCCTGCATCTACCCTGTCAAGCCCTGTAAGAATTTTGTATGTTTCAATGAGATCACCTCTCATTCTTCTAAACTCTAGGGGCTATAGGCCGAGTCTACTCAGTCTCTCCTCATGGGACAATCCCACCCATCCCAGGAACCAGTCTGGTGAACCTTCGTTGCACTCCCTCTGTGGCAAGTATATCCTTCCTTAGGTAAGGAGACCAAAATTGTACACAATACTCCAGGTGTGGTCTCACCAGGGCCCTGTATAATTGCAGTAAGACCTCTTTACTCTTATACTCAAATCCTCTTGTAATAAAGGCCAACATACCATTTGCTTTCCTAATTGCTTGCTGTACCTGCATGTTAACTTTCAGTGATTCATGTACAAGGACACCCAGGTCCCTCTGATTAACTGGTCATTATCACATTGCTGTTTGTGGGAGCTTGCTGTGTGCAAATTGGCTGCCATGTTTCTTACATTACAATAGTGACTCCACTCCAAATATAATTCATTGGCTGTAAAGAAAAAAAGAACATAAGAACGTAAGAAATAGGAGCAGGAGTAAGCCATACGACCCCTCGAGCCTGCTCCGCCATTCAATAAGATCATGGCTGATCTGCGACCTCAACTCCACTTTCCCGCCCGATCCCCACATCCCTCGATTCCCCTAGAGTCCAAAAATCTATCGATCTCAGCCTTGAATATACTCAAAGACTCAGCATTCACAGCCCTCTGGGGCAGAGAATTCCAAAGATTCACCACCCTCTGAGTGAAGAAACTGCTCCTCATCTCGGTCTTAAATGGCCGACCCCTTATCCTGAGACTATGCCCCCTAGTTCTAGACACTCCAACCAGGGGAAACAACCTCTCAGCATCTACCCTGTCAATTCATCTAAACTCCAGAGAGTACAGGCCCAGTCTACATAATCTCTCATCATAGGACAGCCTGCTCATCCCAGGAATCAATCTAGCGAACCTTTGTTGCACCGCCTCCAAGGCAAGTATATCCTATCTGTGTTAGAAGGTTGTGGGTTCAAGTCCCACTCCAGGGACTTGAGCACATAAAGCTAGGCCGACACTCCAGTGCAGTGCTGAGGGAGTGCTGCACTGTCGGAGGTGCCGTCTTTCAGATGAGATGTTAAACTGAGGCCCTGTCTGCTCTCTCATGTGGACGTAAAAGATCCCATGGCCACTATTTCGAAGAAGAGTAGGGGAGTTATCCCGGTGTCCTGGCCAATATGTCGCCCTCAATCAACATAACAAAAAAAACAGATGATCTGGTCATTATCACATTGCTGTTTGTGGGAGCTTGCTGTGCGCAAATTGGCTGCGGCATTTCCCACATTAGAACAGTGACTACATTTCAAAAAGTACTTCATTGGCTGTAAAACACTTTGAGATGTCCGGTGGTCATGAAAGGCGCTATATAAATGCAAGTCTTTCTTTCTTTTCCTTCGGTAAAGCGCTTTGGGTCGTCCTGAAGTGAAAGGTGCTGTAGAAATGCAAGTCTTTTTTTAAAAACAATATAGTTGTGGCACGGTGCCAGTCCTACACGCACCCCCACCCCACCCCGCCCCCGGCCTGGCATTGTTTAGGTCACTGCATAAAATATTTTACAAATTTTTTTTTAAAACCTCGTAATCGAAAGGGAGTACTACTACTTTCTCCAATTTTCTCCAATTAAGTATTGGGATAACCAAAGCCATTGGCCTAGAAATTGGGTTGGTAGCGCCGGCGCTGAGCGCCTAAAGAGACCTAGAATTGGGGCGATGCCCTATGTTGGGGCGGACGCTATGAAGATAGCGACAACTCAGATATTGACTATACATTTAGCGCCTGCGCTAAGTGTTTGCGCGCGCCCGCGAGCGCAAGCAGTTCATGACGTCATTTCAGTGTGCAACGCCTTCTAGGAGCGCCTGAGTGCATATTGGGTGGCGCCCGGAGCCTTAGCGCCCAGCGCTATTAGTGACAGTTCGAGGGAGGGCTAACAGGCCCTTCTCGGAGTAGGGGGGCGCTATTTAAAGGGGACAGCTTTAGTGCAGAATCTTCTGCCACTTAGCCTGCTCATTGCGATCGTTGCCAGAGACAGTTGGCGAGCTAATGTGGAGCGGAGTTCTGGGAATTTAGCTTTACAGTACTTGGGACCTTCAAACCTGTCCGAAGCACTTGCAGCACTACACCTAAAAGCCTTTTGACCAACTGGCATCAGAATGAGAGCTTGTTTGGAGGGTGACGGCCTCATCGCCCAACACTGTGAAGGGGCAGAGAGAAGGCGGGAGAGAGGGCCGGGATTGGCCAGAAGGAGGAGGGCCAATGGAGGTTGGCCAATCCGACGGGAAGCTGTGAGGGTCTGTAGGCAGCAGGTGACAAGCCTTGACATGTCGGAGGAGCAGTGTTTGGGAAGGCTCCGATTCTGGAGGGACATTGTTACTGATCTGTGCCACCTGTTTGGTCATGATCTGCAGCCGCGTGAACGCTGCAGAACCTCTCTGTCCGTGATGGCTAAACTGACTGATGGCCTCCATTTTTATGCCAACAGATCCTTTCAGTTAGCCATTGGGGACATTGCGACTGTCGCTCAGGTTGCAGTCCACTGTTGCATCTGGCAAGTTAGAGAAGCCCTTTATAGGCGAAGGCGCCAATTCATTACCTTCCCTCGGACCCTGCACAAGCAGGCGGAGGGCGCGCAGGGTGTCGCTTCTATTGCGGACTTCCCCATGGTGCAGGGGGCGAGTGACAGCACACACATGGCTTTGAGGGCGCCATGCCATCATCCTTAGGACTTCCGCAACCGCAAGGGGTTGCACTCCCTCAACATGCAGCTGGTCTGTGACCACCGCCAAATCGTCATGGCAGTCACCGCGCATTTCCCAGGGTGCAGCCACGATGCCTTTATCCTGCGGCTGACCTCAGTTTGTAACCTTTTTGAGGGGCTGCCTCGAAGACGAGGCTGGCTTACTGGGGACACGGGCTATCCTCTCTGGCCATGGCTGATGACAACACTCCGTGTGGCCGACACCCCAGCAGAAGAGCTGATCAGCAGCGGCCATCAGGCGACCAGGCACAGTAAACAGCACACTATTGGTGTTGTCAAAAAGCGTTTCCAATGTCTGGAAGATTCGGGGGGATCCCTGCAGTACTCGCCGCAGCAAGTGGGACACATCGTCGTCGTCTGCTGCATGGTCCACAACTTGGCAATTCGACGCACACAGCCAATTCAGGCTGTCCCTCAACGACCAGCAGAGCAGGTGGAGGAGGAGTATGAGGATGAGGAGGAGGAGGAGGAGGAGGAAGAGCAGGCGGAGGAGGAGGAGGAGGAGGAGGAAGAGCAGGCGGAGGAGGAGGAGGAGGATGAGGATGAGGATGAGGATGAGGATGAGGAGGAGGAAGAGTAGGAGGAGGAGGAGGAGGAGGAGGAAGATGGAAGGGCTGCTGAAAGTGGAAGGGCCATACGTCAGAGGCTCATCTGGACTCGTGTCGAGACCCCTGTGGCGGAATGATGAGAGTCTTAACTCATGCGCACTTTGGATGTTTGAGGGCCTCTGAATGACAGCATCACTGAAACTAGTCACATGCACCATGCCACATTGAAACTTCTGTTTATTGGCACAAAAGTCTTTCATTACAGCTAAACAACGTAATGTCAACAGAAACCATAACTTTCAAAATAACTGAACTGTTCGGCAAAGCCGCAAAACTCAACAAACCTTCTGCAAATATAACAACAGGTGAGGGTGTCCTTGCACTTGGACAAATAAACGTCTCAGCACCTCACTCTACAACTGGCCCCTTGAGGGAGAACGACTTCTCTTTCACGCCCGGCCCCTTCCCTCCCTGCTGCTCCGACGTAATTGGACCCCAGTGGCGGCCTCAAGGCTGGGGGACGCCTGCTGACTGTCTGGAAGCGCAGAAGCCCGAGGGACAGCCTGGCCGACCTCTGTGCTTGGAGGGTGCGGATGCAGGATGCTTGATGGGACCATGGCTGGAAGCAGTGTGGCCTGCAGGTGGTGGCAGCTGCAATGCAGGTGTCCCAGTGCTGGCATGTGCAGTGGTCTCCTGCCGAGAGAGGACACCTGCACCATGGTCGGACGACACACTGGCTATCTGAGGGGAGCGGGTCGGCTCTACCACCACAATCGCATGCTCCACTGATTGCTGGCCTTGTGTGGGACTGGAAGGGCCCGGGGTGATCCTAACTGATGCAGAGAGGGTGGCTACAGTGAGAGATCGCATAGCGTCAATCTGGCTGTGGAGGAGCCCAGCAAGTGACTGCGTGGCAACAGTGAGGACCTGTGTGCCAGGTGCCAGTGCTTTGGAGAAGGCCTGGACAGTTCTTCCCATTGCTTCGGACAAGCCAGGTGCCGACCGCTCCACTGCCTCGGACAAGCCCTGCACAGACCTTTCCAGGGATTGTCCGAAGCCCTGAACAGTCCTTTCCATAGCCGACTCAAAGCCGTGGACAGTCCTCTCCATTGTTGGGCCGAAGCCCTGGATAGTCCTGTCCATTGTTGCCCCGAAGCCCTGGATAGACCTGTCCATTGTTGCCCCGAACACCTGCAGAGTCCTGTCCATTGTTGCCCCAAAGCCCTGGAGAGTCCTCTCCATGGTTGCCCCGAAATCCAACATACTCTTAGCCAATGAATCTATTGACTCAGGCATCTTCTCCACTGCAGCCATCAGCTCCGTGTGTCTGACCCAGGCCTGTTTGCTCATCTCAGCCAGGCGACGCACCTCATCTGCACTCTGTGCAGCAGTCATGACGACCTGCCTTGCCCTCCGGGGAGATGGTGGCCGAACTTGCCTGTCCCCCGTGATGCGCTATCAATTACTCATAAAAGACTGAGAGTTAGAAGAGTAACTAAAGGCTTTTATTAACAACAGAATGGAGGTCTGCCTCGAGTGGTCGACCGGTCCAGGATACCAAGGGCTGGGGAGCAGTCACCTTTATACTAGGACCTGTGGGAGGAGTCAGCCGAGGCATGTCCAGGCATGTACACAGTGGAATACAAACAGGACAAACAGGAATACAAACAGTGGTTTACCACATTCACCCCTTGTTTAAAATTGAGTCCGGCGGGGTGAAGTGTATTAAAAGTTAGTGTATTGGAGTCTCTCCGGAGGTCTTGTCTGCCGCTGTGATCGGCGTGGCGACGGCAGGGGTAGTGACGCTTCCGGCGTCGAGTCCAGCGTAGGCTGTGGCACAGGCGTGTCGTCCTCGTAGATGTCGAGCGGGTCGCGGGGCCCAGGCCTGCCGTCTGCTGGGGCTGGATATCGGATCGTGGGGGGGGGTGGTAGTGGGTAGTGGGTTACTGTGGTCCCCGAGGGTGCAAGGTCTCTTATGGAGACTGTGTCCTCCCGCCCGTCCGGGTATGCGATGTAAGCATACTGGGGGTTGGCGTGGAGGAGGTCGACCCTCTCGACCAGGGGGTCCGTTTTATGGGTCCTCACGTGTCTTCTCAGTAGGACCGGCCCTGGGGACGTCAGCCATGGCGGTAGCGATGTCCCTGATGTGGACTTCCTTGGGAAGACAAACATTTTCTCATGAGGGGTGGCGTTAGTGGCAGTGCAGAGCAGTGACCGAATAGAGTGGAGCGCATCGGGGAGCACATCCTGCCAGCGGGAGGTTGGAAGGCCCCTAGACTTTAAGGCTAGCAGGACGGCCTTCCAAACTGTCGCATTTTCTCTTTCCACCTGTCCGTTCCCCCGGGGGTTGTAACTGGTGGTCCTGCTTGTGGCAATACCCCTAGTTAGCAGGTACTGACGGAGTTCGTCGCTCATAAACGATGAGCCCCGGTCGCTATGGATATAGCTGGGGAAGCCGAACAGGGTGAAGAGGTTGTTCAGACATTTAATGACCGTGGCACTGGTCATGTCCGGGCAGGGGAAGGCGAACGGGAAACGGGAGTACTCATCAATAATATTGAGGAAGTACACATTGCGGTCGGAGGAGGGGGGAGGCCCTTTAAAATCAACGCTCAGGCGCTCGAAGGGGCGAGTGGCTTTTATCAGGTGGGCCCTGTCTGGTCTATAAAAGTGTGGTTTGCACTCAGCGCAGACTTGGCAGTTCCTGGTCATGGTCCTGACCTCCTCAATAGAGTAAGGCAGGTTGCGGGCCTTGATGAGGTGGAAGAACCTGGTGACCCCCGGGTGGCAGAGGTCATTGTGGAGGACCCGTAGTCTATCGATCTGCGCGCTGGCGCAGGTGCCACGCGATAGCGCATCCGGGGGTTCATTTAGCTTCCCTGGCCGGTACAAGATCTCGTAGTTGTAGGTGGAAAGTTCGATTCTCCACCTCAAGATCTTGTCATTTTTGATTTTGCCCCTCTGCTTGTTGTTAAACATAAAAGCAACTGAACGCTGGTCAGTGAGCAGGGTAAATCGTTTTCCGGCCAGGTAGTGCCTCCAATGACGCACAGCCTCCACAATCGCCTGGGCCTCTTTCTCAACAGCGGAGTGTCTGGTCTCCGGGCCTTGGAGGGTTCGTGAAAAGAAGGCCACGGGTCTCCCCGCCTGATTGAGGGTAGCGGCCAGGGCAAAGTCGGACGCGTCGCTTTCCACCTGGAAGGGGATGGATTCGTCCACTGCGTGCATGGTGGCTTTGGCAATGTCCTCCTTGATACGGTGGAAGGCTAAGCGGGCCTCTGCCGTCAAGGGAAAAGAGGTGGACTTGATCAGCGGGCGGGCCTTGTCCGCATAGTAGGGGACCCACTGGGCGTAATAGGAGAAAAACCCTAGGCACCTCTTCAGGGCCTTGAGGCAGTGGGGCAGTGGAAGTTCCATAAGGGGACGCATCCGGTCGGGGTCGGGGCCGATGACTCCGTGTTCCACAACACAGCCAAGGATGGCGAGGCGGTTTGTGCGGAATATGCACTTCTCCTTGTTATATGTCAGGTTTAGGAGTTGGGCGGTGCGGAGGAATTTTTCGAGGTTTGCGTCATGGTCCTGCAAGTCACGGCCGCAGATGGTCACATTGTCCAGATATGGGAAAGTGGCCTGCAACGCATTTTGATCTACCATCTGGTCCATCTCCCTTTGGAAGATGGAGACCCCGTTGGTGACGCCAAAGGGAACCCTAAGGAAGTGATAGAGGCGGCCGTTTGCCTCAAAGGCAGTGTACTGGCGGTCCTCAGGGCGGATGGGGAGCTGGTGGTACGCTGATTTCAGGTCAATGGTCGAGAAGACGCGGTACTGCGCGATCTGGTTGACCATATCAGCTATACGGGGGAGTGGGTAGGCGTCCAGCAGGGTGTAGCGATTTATTGTCTGGCTGTAGTCGATGACCAGGCGCTGCTTCTCGCTGGTCTTAACGACCACAACCTGGGCTCGCCAGGGGCTGGTGCTGCCCTCAATAATCCCTTCTTTCAGGAGCCGCTCCACTTCGGTTTTAATGAAAACCCTGTCCCCGGCACTGTATCGCCTGCTCTTTGTGGCGATGGGCTTACAGTCGGGGGTGAGGTTAGCAAACAGTGGTGGGGGGGTGACTCTGAGTGTGGAGAGGTTGCACCTGGTGCGCGGCGGGCAATTTGGAAGCTGCTGGCTGCGGACTGTGAGTGGGGGTAGGGGTCCACCGTACGCCATCGTAACACTTTTAAGGTGGCACTGAAAATCTAACCCCAGCAGGACGGCAGCGCAGAGGTCAGGCAGGACCAGAAGTTTAAAATGATCGTACACGGTCCCGTCTACTACGAGTGTCACCACGCAGTAGCCGCCGATGTCCGCCGACTGGGACTCGGAGGCCATAGAAATCCGCTGTTGCGCAGGCAGGACTGGGAGAGAGCAACGCCGCACCGTGTCGGGGTGGATGAAGCTCTCCGTGCTCCCAGAGTCAAAAAGGCAGATTGTATCGTGACCATTTACCTTAATGTCCATTGTGGAACTGGCCAGTTGGTGCGGTCTCGCTTGGTCCAGTGTAACGGATGCCAGCGTAGGGGTCGGTGTGTCGCTGCGGGTATCAGATGAGGCAGTGTCGGGGGCCTGCTGCGTCCCGGCTGTCGTCCAAGATGGCGGCGTCCATGATCCCCATGTGGCTGGAGGCGTCCAAAATGGCTGCTGTACCGGTGATTCGCACACGGCCGGGGAGGTCCAAAATGGCGGCCCCCATGGCCCACACGCGGCGCTGCTGGGGTTCGGGGTGGCTTTGGCCCTGCAGATGCTAGCGTAGTGTCCCTTCTTCCCGCAGCCTGAGCAGATCGCGTTTTTCGCCGGGCAGCGCGCTCTGGGGTGTTTTGCCTGGCCACAGAAGTAGCATTTCTGGCCTTGGGGCACTGCTGTCTGGCCGTGGGACACTGCTGCGGTAGTTGGGCCGTTGTTGGGGTGTGGCTGGGGTGGCACGGCGCTATGAGGCGGTCCTACCGTGTCCCAGGCTGTCATTCCCCGCAGCGTCCACGGTGCAGAGGAGTAGGCATCCATGCCCTGGTAGGCTGCATCCAACGATAGTGCGAGTTCAGAGGCCTTGTTGAGGTCGAGGTTACTCTGCTCCAACAGTCGCTGTCGTGTGTAATTGGATCTGTGGCCCGCTACAAAAGCGTCCCGGATAAGTTCCTCTGTGTACACGGTGGCCTTTACATCCTTACAACCACAGGCCCGGCCAAGCACAGACAGTGCCTGAAGGTATTCCACGGTCGATTCCCCAGGTTGTTGTTTACGACTCCCCAGGAGGTGCCTGGCGTACACTTCGTTCACTGGGCGCGTGTACTGGTCCTTGAGGAGCTTGATAGCATCCGCGTACGAGGTCGCGTCTTGGATGACCGAGTACACTCGGTGGTTCACTTTGGAGGTCAGGACATCCAGTTTGTCCTCGTCCGATTTGATTGCTTCGGAGGCGGTCAGGAATTTTTCGAAACACTTAAGCCAGTGAGTAAACTTGGTGGATGAGTCCGCCTCCCGATGATCTAAGTCCAGGCATGCTGGTGTGAGGATCTTCTCCATTATAAAAATGTTGTTAATAAAATTGATGCGCTATCAATTACTCATAAAAGACTGAGAGTTAGAAGAGTAACTAAAGGCTTTTATTAACAACAGAATGGAGGTCTGCCTCGAGTGGTCGACCGGTCCAGGATACCAAGGGCTGGGGAGCAGTCACCTTTATACTAGGACCTGTGGGAGGAGTCAGCCGAGGCATGTCCAGGCATGTACACAGTGGAATACAAACAGGACAAACAGGAATACAAACAGTGGTTTACCACACCCCGTGCGTGGCTGCATGCCGCTTGGTCCGGCAACTGGTTCATCCTCAGAGCCACCCCCCCTCCCCTCCAGGGGACTACTATCCCCAGTCTGCAGATGTCTCAGCTCCCCGGATTCTGCAATGGCTGGTCCGGATTCCTCCTGGTCCTCGCCTCCGGTGGCACTGGCACTGGCAGCTTCAGCACGTTGAGCCCGAGTTGGTGCTGCTTCATCTGAAAGTGGGAGGTGGAAAAGTGGCTTTAGCGAAAGGGCAGCTTTGCTGAAAGGCATGCCAGATTGCGGCATGGCTCTGACATGGCTGCACACTGAGGATGCATGCTGGCGGGGGGACCAAGTGGAAGGCAACAGGTGAAAAAGGTGAGAGTCTTACCCTCGCTGTCAGTAATGGGGTCGGCAGATGTAGTGGTCACAGGACCAGACAGACGTCCTCCAAGTATCTGGTGCACTCTCTCCTCCAGATCCGTGAGAGCCACTTGTGCAGGTCCGCCACCGGTTCGACGCTGCTCCTTTTGGATCATGGCCAGTTTGGACTGCAGGGGAAAGAAGGGGAAGTTCTGTAACATGAGGCCTTGAGAGATCATCGCATGCCCCCCATGGTGCAAGAGCCCTTACATGAGGCCTTGAGACATCATCGCATGCCCCCCATGGTGCAAGAGCCCTTACATGAGGCCTTGAGACATCATCGCATGCCCCCCATGGTGCAAGAGCACTTACATGAGGCCTTGAGACATCATCGCATGCCCCCCATGGTGCAAGAGCCCTTACATGAGGCCTTGAGACATCTGTCCATGTGTGTGCCCAGAAAGGGCCATGGGTGCATGCTGACAGATGGCCATTGGGGCATCATTGCAGCAGGGTGCCCGAAGTCAGCTGCAGATGGAGGGAATCAGAAGATTGCTAAACCATCACTCACCCTAACGAGCCGTGTGAGGTCGTTGAATTTCTTCCTGCACTGAACAGGGGTCCTGGTCGCCATGCTGCTGGAGTTGACCCTCACAGCAACCTCCCTCCAAGATCGTCGGTAAGCCTTCTGATTCGGCCTCTTGCCATTATCCGGATACAGGACCTCTCGACGGCGTTCAACTGCAGCCACCAAGTGGTCCAGAGCCTCAGTGCTGAAGCGCTCTGCTCTCTGTCTAACCTTCTCCATGCTGAACAAGTTTGTACCGCCAGACAAGGGCGAGCGCCGAATCTGAGGCCTACAGGGCGTTGGGTGTTGAAACTCAGGCTGACTGACCCACCCCTTTAAGAGCCGGCCGGCACCTGGAGGTCTCGTGGTTTCCCGCAATTGAGATCACCTGCGCTGCGCCCGTCCGCGTCGATATTGCGTAGCGCCTGAACTTTTGCACCTTAAGAGCACCGTGCAACGGCTGAATTAGCGCCTCAATACCCTTTGGGGGCGATGCAACCCAATATCTCACCAGGCAGCGATAACTTTCGGCTGGCTATAAACTTAGCGCTTCGCCAGTTCTAACGCCTCAAGCGAGGCTATACCCAATTTCTAGGCCATTGTCTTCGGTCCCCACCACAAACTCCGTTCCCTCGCCACTGACTCCATCCCTCTCCCTAATACCTGTTTGAGGCTGACCCACACCATTCGCAACCTTGGTGTCATATTTGACCCCGAAATGAGCTTCCGACCACATATCCGCAGCATCACAAAGGCCGCCTACTTCCACCTCCGTAACATCGCCCATCTCCGCTCTTGCCTCAGCTCATCCGCTGCCGAAACCCTCATCCATGCCTTTGTTACCTCTAGACTTGACTATTCCAACGCGCTCCTGGCTGACCTCCCACATTCCACCCTATGCAAACTTGAGGTCATTCAAAACTCGGCTGCCCGTGTCCTAACTCGCACCAAGTCCCGTTCGCCCATCACCCCCTGTGCTCGCTGACCTACATTGGCTCCCGGCTAAGCAACGCCTCGATTTCAAAATTCTCATTCTTGTTTTCAAATCCCTCCATGGCCTCGCCCCTCCCTATCTCTGTAATCTCCTCCAGTCCCACAACCGACCCCCACCCCCGAGATATCTGCGCTCCTCTAATTCTGCCCTCTTGACAATCCCTGATTATAATCGCTCAACCATTGGTGGCCGTGCCTTCTGTTGCCTCGGCCCTAAGCTCTGGAATTCCCTGCCTAAACCTGTCTGCCTCGCTATCTCTCTCTCCTCCTTTAAGACGATCCTTAAACCCTACCTCTTTGACCAAGCTTTTGGTCACCTGCCCTAATTTATCCTTATGTGGATCGGTGTCAAATTTTTTGTCTTAAAATACTCCTGCGCAGCGCCTTGGGACGTTTTACTACATTAAAGGTGCTATATAAATACAAGCTGTTGTTGTTGTTGCTGTACTTCTTCGTAAGGCTAATGTAGATACAGAGCAACAACTATAATTTTACATTTAGGTGGTTACGTCAGATAATTTTAATGCAAATAAGGTAATGCATTTGGGGAGGGCTAACAAGGCAAGGAAATACACAATAATTTTTTTTTATTCGTTCATGGGATGTGGGCATCGCTGGCAAGGCCAGCATTTATTGCCCATCCCTAATTGCCCTTGAGAAGGTGGTGGTGAGCCGCCTTCTTGAACCGCTGCAGTCCGTGTGGTGAAGGTGCTCCCACAGCGCTGTTAGGGAGGGAGTTCCAGGATTTTGACCCAGCGACGATGAAGGAACGGCGATATACTTCTAAGTCAGGGTGGTGTGTGACTTGGAGGGGAACTTGGAGGTGGTGGTGTTCCCATGCGCCTGCTGCCCTTGTCCTTCTAGGTGGAAGAGGCCGCGGGTTTGGGAGGTGCTGCCGAAGAAGCCTTGGCGAGTTGCTGCAGTGCATCTTGTAGATGGTACACACTGCAGCCACGGTATGCCAGTGGTGGAGGGAGTGAATGTTTAAGGTGGTGGATGGGGTGCCAATCAAACGGGCTGCTTTGCCCTGGATGGTGTCGAGCTTCTTGAGTATTGTTGGAGCTGCACTCATCCAGGCAAGTGGCGAGTATTCCATCACACTCCTTACATGTGCCTTATAGATGGTGTAAAGGCTTTGGGGAGTCAGGAGGTGAGACACTCGCCGCAGAATACCTAGCCTCTGACCTGTTCTTGTTGCCACAGTATTTATGTGGCTGGTCCAGTTAAGTTTCTGGTCAATGGTGACCCCCAGATTGTTGATGGTGGGGGATTTGCCGATGGTAATGCCATTGAAAGTCAAGGGGCGGTGGTTAGACTCTCGCTTGTTGGAGATAGTCATTGTCTGGCACTTCTGTGGCATGAATGTTACCTGCCACTTATCAGCTCAAGCCTGAATGTCATCCAGGTCTTGTTGCATGCGGGCATGGACTGCTTCATTATCTGAGGAGTTGTGAATGGCGCTGAACACTGTGCAGTCATCAGTGAACATCCCCATTTCTGACCTTATGTTGGAGGTAATGTCATTGATGAAGCAGCTGAAGATGGTTGGGCCTAGGACACTGCCCTGAGGAACTCCTGCAGCAATGTCCTGGGGCTGTGATGGTTGACCTTCAACCACCACAACCATCTTCCTTTGTGCTAGGTGTGACTCCAGCCAGTGGAGCGTTTTCCCCCTGATTCCCATTGACTTCAGTTTTACTAGGGCTCCTTGATGCCAGACTCGGTCAAATGTTGCCTTGATGTCAAGGGCAGTCACTCTCACCTCACCTCTGAAATTCAGCTCCTTTGTCCATGTTTGGACTAAGGCTGTAATGCGATCGGGAGCCAAGTGGTCTTGGCAGAACCCAAACTGGGCATCAGTGAGCAGGTTATTGGTGAGTAAGCGCCGCTTGATAGCACCGTCGACGACACCTTCCATCACTTTGCTGATGATTGAGAGTAGACTGATGGGGCGGTAATTGTCCAGGTTGGATTTGTCCTACTTTTTGCGGACAGGGCATACCTGGGCAGTTTCCCACATTGTCGGATAGATGCCAGTGTTGTAGCTGTACTGGATCAGCTTGGATAGAGGCGCGGCTAGTTCTGGAACACAAGTCTTCAGCACGATAGCCGGGATGTTGTCGGGCGCACAGCCTTTGCTGTATCCAGTGCGTTCAGCCGTTTCTTGATATCATGTGGAGTGAATCGAATCGGCTGAAGACTGGCTTCTGTGATGGTGAGGACCTCGGGAGTAGGCTGATATGGATCATCCACTCGGCACTTCTGGCTGAAGATGGTTGCAAACACTTCAGCCTTGTCTTTTGCACTCACGTGCTGGGCTCTACCATCATTGAGGATGGGGATATTCATGGAGCCTCCTCTTCCCGTTAGTTGTTTAATGGTCCACCGCCATTCACGACTGGATGTGGCAGGACAGCAGAGCTTTGATCTGATTCGTTGGTTGTGGGATCACTTAGCCCTGTCTATAGCAAGCTGCTTCCGCTTTTTAAGCATGCATGTAGTCCTGTGTTGCAGCTTCCCCAAGTTGGCACCTCATTTATAGGTACACCTGGTGCTGCTCCTGACATGCTCTTCTGCACTCCTTATTGAACCAGGGTTGGTCCCCTGGCTTGCTGGTAATGGTAGAGTGAGGGATATGATGGGCCATGAGGTTACAGATTGTGGTGGAATACAAATCTGCTGCTGCTGATGGCCCACAGATGCCCAGTTTTGAGCTGCTAGATCTGTTCTGAATCTCTCCCAATTAGCATGATGGTAATGCCACACAACACAATAGAGGGTGCTCTCAGTGTGAAGAATGGGACTTCGTCTCCACAATGACTATGCGGTGGTCACTGCTACCAATGCTGTTATGGACAGATGCATCTTCGACAGGTAGATTAGTGAGGACAAGGTCAAGTAGGTTTTTCCCTCTTGTTGGTTTTCTCACCACCTGTCGCAGGCCCAGACTGGCAGTTATGTCCTTCAGGACCCGACCAGCTTGGTCAGTAGTGGTGCTACCGAGCCACTCTTGGTGATGGACATTGAAGTTCCCCACCCAGAGTACATTTGGTGCCCTTGCTACTCTCAGTGCTTCTTCCAGGTGGTGTTCAACATGGAGAAGTACTGATTCATCAGCTGCGGGAGGGTGGTAGGTGGTGTAGGATTCGCAAAATTGAACATTGTCCTATAAGGGTCTATTGGCAGAAAAGGCCTTAATTTTAAAGACTGTTTTAAAAGAAGCCCAGAAAAAGGGGCACACAAAATGGCCGCCAGACCCCGTGACCAGCTTTTTGGGACATTTTAAAATGGTTCCTGCAGTCCACAGACAGCTTTTGTGGATTCAGCCCACAGTAAGTTCTGGAATGCAATTTCGGAGAATGCGAAACCAGACAGAACCCCATACATATAGATTAGATGCAGATCCAATCAGATCGGCCTGTAGATAAAGGCCATCAAAATGTTTACCCAGACAAAGGGAAACAGCCTCAAGTTCAAAGGGGGACATCAAGACCCATTAAAGACAATACAAGGTCATTCCAGACCAGAGATGGCAGTTACCGGCCATCCCGAAAGTACTTTAAACACAATGACTACCCCTCTGTGCTACAAGCCCGCCAAAATTTAAACAAAGACTAACCTTGATATGGCGGGAGATAAGGGCCTCCATGAGAAGTATAACTGGAGACCTGGGTAGCCATTAGGAGTTCGGAGAGAGAGCAGTGCGGAAGAGCAAGAAGAGCATTGTAGAGATCATTTTCGAGAGATCATTCGGGGGTCCGAAGAAGGTGCAGTTCGGTTAGGAGTTCGGGTGCGGTAGAGAGGCCGCTCAGACTCAGAAGAAGAAGACGATTCGGTAGACGATTGGGATCGGAGACGTTTTGAAGACTCAGAGTAGCCATTGGTGGTTCAGGTTGAGTCAGCGTCCAGGCCCGGGGTAGCTATCGGGAGATCATCGGCAAACCCTGGGCCATTGATGAGACGAGAAGACGACGACCCTCCAAGAGGAAACCTTATGAACATGGTCAAACAGATGGGCTCTCTCCACGCCGACGTCCAGGCCTGCTAACATCCAGCCTGTCCATGTCCATTACCTCGAGGGAGAAAAGAGTGTGTCGCAGCCCGCTGCGTTCCGCTGACCCCGTAGAGACAGGATGCCTGAGAGGACCAAAACGCAGACTTCAAAACCTCTATTTTCTAACTGGGACTGGTGAGCATGTTTCTGGCCCCTCATAATCTAATTTAGCTAGGTTTAGGGGGTGGGCATTTTAGGGGATAATTAACAATGAGTTGTTGTCCCTCGATGTTCCGTGTGTTTCCCTATTTCATGGTGAACCGTGTAAAGTATAATATGCCTGTAGATATGTTGGTTAGTACTGTATTATGATTTGTTTTTCCCTCCCATGTACCTTATTTGGCTTACATTCAATTTTTCCTTTATGCAATAAAATTTCACTTCGTTTCATTAAACTTGATCTACAGAGTATTCTCTGCATTGTAGTTCCTGCCTCAAAGTCCAGTGTACAGAACCTAAGGGGTGAGTGGGTCGAACCACTCGGTAAATTACTGTGCAAAAGAGAGAGAGGTCTCACCAGAGAGAGAGACCTAGCAAAAACCCCTTACAGTGGTAATCAGCAGGAAGTTTCCTTGCCCATGCTTGCCCTAAAGCAATGTTGAGGACTCCCAGGGCCACTCCTTCCCAACTGTATACCACTACCCCTGGTGGGTCTGTCCCAGCCGTGGGACAGGACATACCCAGGAATGGTGATGGAGGAGTTTGGGACATTGGCTGAAATGTATGATTCTGTGAGTATGACTATGTCAGGCTGTTGCTTGACTAGTCTGTGGGACAGCTCTCCCAATTTTGGCACAAGTCCCCAGATGTTGGTGAGGAGGACTTTGCAGTGTCGACTGGGCTGGGTGTGCTGTTGTCATTTCTGTAGCCGGTGCCAAGGTTGATACCGGATGGTCTGTCCAGTTTCATTCTTATTATGTTTCGTAGCAGTTAGTTACAACTGAATGACTTGCTAAGCCATTTCAGAGGGTAGTTAAGTGTCAACCATATTGCTGTCATTGATACTAGCTTTTTAATTCCAGATTTATTTAATTAACTGAATTTAAATTACCCCAGCTGCCGTGGTGGGATTTGAACCCGCGCCTCTGGATCATTAGCCCTAGGCCTCTTGGTTATTAGTCCAGTAACATAACCACTGCGCTACCGTTCCCATGAATGGCTACAGTGGTTTGTTACAACTGAGTGGCTTGCTCGGCCATTTCAGGAGACAGTTAAGAGTCAACCACATCACTGTGTGTCTGGAGTCACATATCGGCCAGACCGGGTAGGGACAGCAGATTTCCTTCCCTAAAGGGCATTAGTGAACCAGATGGGTTTTTACGACAATCCGATAGTTTCATGGTCACCATTACTGATACTAGCTTTTTTATTCCAGATTTATTTAATTAACTGAATTTTTAGTACAGGTAGACTACCTTTTATCCGAACTTCCGAAAACCGAAACCCTCTAAAAACCGAAGGTTTTTTCATTCAGCGTAAGTCGTGCGCACGACATGACCAGAGCGGCGCACGACCCCGACCCCCGCCGACGACCCCCCGCGGACCCCCCCGTGGACCCCCGCCAACCCCCCCGCCGACCCCGACCCCCGCCGACCCCCCCGCCGACCCCCCTGCGGACCCCCGCTGACCCCAACCCCCGACTCCCACCGACCCCCCCGCGCCGACCCCCCCGCGGACCCCCGCCGACCCCCCCCGCTGACCCCCCCCGCCGACCCCCGCCGACCCCCCCGCCGACCCCCCCGCGGACCCCCGCCGACCCCCCCCGCGGACCCCCGCCGACCCCCCCGCCGACCCTGACCGCCGACCCCCCCCGCCCACCCCCCCGCGGACCCACCCCCGACAAATTTCCCAGTCTTATAAAATACCTTCCGAAATCCAAAATTTTCCGAAAACCGAAACACGGCTGGTCCCGAGGTTTTCGGATAAAGGATAGTCTACCTGTATACTGAGACGTGTAGAGGAACAGCGGGACAGAGGGACCTTGGAGTGCATGTCCACAGATCCTTGAAGGTAGCAGGACAGGTCGATAAGGTGGTTAAGAAGGCATATGGAATACTTTCTTTTATTAGCCAAGGCTTAGAATATAAGAGCAGGGAGGTTATGCTTGAACTGTATAAGACACTAGTTAGGCCACAGCTAGAGTACTGTGTGCAGTTCTGGTCACCACATTACAGGAAAGATGTGATTGCACTGGAGAGGGTACAGAGGAGATTTATGAGGATGTTGCCGGGACTGGAGAATTTTAGCTATGAGGAAAGACTGGATAGGCCGGGGCTGTTTTCTTTGGAACAGAGGAGGCTGAGGGGAGACTTGATTGAGGTGTATAAAATTATGAGGGGCTTAGATAGAGTGGACAGGAAGGACCTATTTCCCTTAGCAGAGAGGTCAATGATAAAGTAATTGGTAGAAAGATTAGAGGGGAGTTGAGGAGAACTTTATCACCAGAGGGCGGTTGGGGTCTTGAACTCACTGCCTGAAAGGGTGGAAAAGGCAGAGACCCTCATCGCATTTAAAAAGTACTTGGATGTGCACTTGAAGTGCCGTGGCCTACAAGGCTACAGACCAAGGGCTGGAAAGTGGGATTAGGCTGGATCGCTCTTTGTCGGCCGGACCGGACACGATGGGCCGAATGGCCTCCTTCCGTGCTGTAAATTTCTATGATTCTATGAATTACGTCAGGGAGTAGCAGAGGGAGTAGCGGAGTGTGTCGTTGTGAAGGCCTCCTTTGTACTCGTGAATCGGACACTGGCTCGTTATTTGTTCCGTGGTCGGTTCTGGGTGACCACACCGGATAGCTTTTAATCCTCCATTTGCGCATCACGTTTTCGCGTCTGCCGCGGTTCGTGCGGATGCGGGCTCAGGGTTGCCCGTAAGCTTCATGGAAGATCGACGTCAGGGATACGAACATATGAATTAGGAGCAGGAGTAGGCCACTCGGACCCTCGAGCCTGCTCCGCCATTCAATAAGATCACGGCTGATCCGATTACTCCACATTCCCGCCTAATCCCATAACCTTTCACCCCCCAGCTTAACAAGAATCTATCTACCTCTGCCTTAAAAATATGGATCTTCCGTGTCGGGTCTTGCCCGAGGTGTTTGTTGGTGACTTCTTGCCAGCTCCATTGGGTTTTCCGAGCGTGACTTTAAGCAGTGGTGAGGGACGTTGTTGAGATCCTGCCGGACAGGGAGGTGTTCGTTCGCCACCATTCGCTGGAAGGGAGCAATTTTCACGGTAGAATATTTCGGACTCGTGAGGCACAAACATGGCCCACTTTCTCTAATCTTGCAATCGGAGCATCTTCACTTTTTCAAAGCACAACACTAGCCTCTAAATGTCCTGGCTAAATCTATTCACTAGCACTCACGGCTTCTGGTATTGAATCTGTCAACAGGTCAAATAGAGGTTTGATGTGATAGGGAGAAGAGTCTTATTCTGTCTATGTATCACGCTCTCTCTCTATCTACCTTCTGTCTAATAATCTCTACCTTCTGTCTATCTATCTATTTCTACCTTCTATCTGTCTCTCTCTACCTTCTATCACTCTCTCTCTCTACCTTCTGTCTATCAATCTATCTCTCTTTACCATGTCTATCTATCTATTTCTTGCTACCTTCTGTCTATCTATCACACGACACAAAGCTGGGTGGGCGCGTGTGCTGTGAGGAGGATGCCGAGAAACTCCAGTATGATTTGGACAGGTTGGGTGTGTGGGCAGATGCATGGCAGATGCAGTATAATGTGGATAAATGAGAGGTTATCCACTTTGGTGGCAAAAACAGGAAGACAGATTATTATCTGAACGGCAATAGATTGGGAAAAGGGGAAGTGCAACGAGACCTGGGTGTCCTTGTGCACCAGTCGCTGAAGGTAAGCATGCAGATGCAGCAGGCGGCAGACCTGTGAGGAGCGAGGCGGCGGCGGTGATTTAAAACGAGGCGGCGGAGCAGGTAGGCCCCACAGCGGCAGCGGACCTGTGAGGAGCGAGGCGGCGGCGGTGATTTAAAACGAAGCGGCGGAGCAGTTAGGCCCCACAGCAGCGGCGGACCTGTGAGGAGCGAGGCGACGGCAGTGATTTAAAACGAGGCGGCAGAGCAGGTAGGCCCCACAGCGGCGGCGGACCTGTGTGGAGCGAGGCGGCGGTGGTGATTTAATATGAGGCGGCAGAGCAGGTAGGCCCCACAGTGGCAGCGGACCTGTGTGGAGCGAGGCGGCGGTGGTGATTTAAAATGAGGCGGCAGAGCAGGTAGGCCCCACAGCGGCAGCGGACCTGTGTGGAGCGAGGCGGTGGCGGTGATTTAATATGAGGCGGCAGAGCAGATAGGCCCCACAGCGGCGGCGGACCTGTGAGGAGCGAGGCGGTGGCGGTGATTTAATATGAGGCGGCAGAGCAGGTAGGCCCCACAGCAGCAGCGGACCTGTGTGGAGCGAGGCGGCGGTGGTAATTTAAAATGAGGCGGCGGAGCAGGTAGGCCCCACAGCGGCAGCGGACCTGTGTGGAGCGAGGCGGCGGTGGTGATTTAAAATGAGGCGGCGGAGCAGGTAGGCCCCACAGCGGCAGCGGACCTGTGTGGAGCGAGGCGGCGGTGGTGATTTAAAATGAGGCGGCGGAGCAGGTAGGCCCCACAGCGGCAGCGGACCTGTGTGGAGCGAGGCGGCGGTGGTGATTTAAAATGAGGCGGCGGAGCAGGTAGGCCCCACAGCGGCGGCGGACCTGTGTGGAGCGAGGCGGCGGTGGTGATTTAAAATGAGGCGGCGGAGCAGGTAGGCCCCACAGCGGCAGCGGACCTGTGTGGAGCGAGGCGGCGGTGGTGATTTAAAATGAGGCGGCGGAGCAGGTAGGTTTACCAATCTCAGAGAGAGGGAGAGGGAGAAGTAAAAAGTAATCGAAGTGTGACGTCACCAGAAAGCAGGTAAGTGATTGGTTGGTGAGTATTTCTCTCCTTCTCCTTTTTTCCAAAGTATCTGTGGTGTAGCGGGGACTGCTCGTAAACAAGGGCCCTTCAGTATATCATTTAATTGTAGTGTAATTGGTGGGATTGATTTGATTTAATTTAATTTGAATTAATTAAAGGGTAAGTCATGGCAGGACAGCTCGGCCCCATGGCATTCTCCTCCTGCGCTATGTGGGAAATCAGGGACACTTCCTGTGTCCCTGACGACCATGTGTGCAGGAAGTGCATCCAGCTGCAGCTACTGACAGACCGCATTGCGGCGCTGGAGCTGCGAGTGGATACATACTGGAGCATTCGCGATGCTGAGGACGTCGTGGATAACATGTTTAGGGAGTTGGTTCACACCGCAGGTAAAGGCTGCACAGGCAGGAGGAGAATGGGTGACCACCAGGCAGAGTAGTACGTGTAGGCAAGGTAGTGCAGGGGTCCCCTGTGGCCATCCCCCTCTCAAACAGATATACCGCTTTGGATATTGTTGGGGAGGATGGCTTGTCAGGGGAAGGCAGCAGCAACCAACTTCCTGGCACCGTGGGTGGTTCTGCTGCACAGGACGGGAGGAAAAAGAGTGGGAGAGCTATAGTAATAGGGGATTCTATTGTAAGGGGAATAGATAGGCGTTTCTGCGGCCGCAAACGTGACTCCAGGATGGTATGTTGCCTCCCTGGTGCAAGGGTCAAGGATGTCTCAGAACGGCTGCAGAACATTTTGGAAGGGGAGGGTGAACAGCCAGTTGTCGTAGTGCATATAGGCACCAACGATATAGGTAAAAAACGGGATGAGGTCCTAAAAGTTGAATATAGGGAGTTAGGAGGTAAATTAAAAAATAGGACCTCAAAGGTAATAATCTCAGGATTGCTACCAGTGCCACGTGCTAGTCAGAGTAGAAATAGAAGGATATTTCAGATGAATACGTGGCTAGAGGAATGGTGCAAGGGGGAGGGATTCAAATTCCTGGGACATTGGAATCGGTTCTGGGGGAGGTGGGGCCAGTACAAACCAGATGGTTTGCACCTGGGCAGGACCGGCACCGATGTCCTAGGGGGAGTGTTTGCTAGTGCTCTGGGGGAGGGTTTAAACTAAAATGGCAGGGGGTTGGGAACCTGAGTAGGGAGACAGAGGAAAGGGAAACAAGGATAGAAGCAAAAGACAGGAAGGAGTAAAACAAAGGTGGCAGTCAGAGAAATCAAGGGTTTAAATCAAACATGGCAACAGTAAATAATAATTCTAAAAGGTGTAAGAGTGTTAAAAAAACAAGCCTGAAGGCCTTGTGTCTTAATGCGAGGAGCATTCGTAATGATGAATTAGCTGCGCAAATAGAGGTAAACGGATATGATATGATTGGGCTTACGGAAACATGGCTCCAGGGTGACCAAGGCTGGGAACTCAACATCCAGGGGTATTCAATATTCAGGAAAGATAGGCGAAAAGGAGGTGGGGTAGCATTGCTGGTTAAAGAGGGGATTAACACAATTGAAAGGAAGGATATTAGCTCTGATGATGTGGAATCTGTATGGGTAGAACTGAGAAATACCAAGGGGCAGAAAACGTTAGTGGGAGTGGCATACAGACCTCCAAACAGTAATGCGAAGGTTGGGGATGGCATTAAACGGGAAATTAGAGACGCGTGCAATAAGGGCACAGCAGTTATCATGGGTGACTTTAATCTACATATAGATTGGGCTAACCAAATTAATAACAATACTGTGGAGGAGGAATTCCTGGAGTGTATACGGGATGGTTTCCTGGACCAATATGTCGAGGAACCAACTAGAGATCAGGCCATCTTAGACTGGGTATTATGTAATGAGAAAGGATTAATTAGCAATCTTGTTGTGCGAGGCCCCTTGGGTCGGAGCGATCATAATATGTTAGAATTCTTCATTAAGATGGAGAGTGAAGTAGTTGGCTCAGAGACTAGGGTCCTGAATTTAAATAAAGGAAACTATGATGGTATGAGGCGCGAGTTGGGCAGGATTGAGTGGGGAATGTTACTCAAAGGGTTGACGGTGGATAGGCAATGGCAAACATTCAAAGATTGCATGGATGAACTACAGAATTTGTTCATCCCTGTTTGGCATAAAAATTAAAATAAAAAGGTGACTCAACCGTGGCTAACAAGGGAAATTAGGGATAGCATAAGATCCAAGGAGAGGACATATAAATTGGCCAGAAAAAGCAGTAAACCTGAGGATTGGGAACAGTTTAGGATTCAGCAAAGGAGGACAAAGGGATTAATTAAGAGGGTGAAAATAGTTTATGAGAGTAAGCTTGCAGGGAACATAAAAACTGACTGTAAAACCTTTTATAGATATGTGAAGAGAAAAAGATTGGTGAAGTCAAGTGTCGGTCCCTTGCAGTCAGAATCAGGGAAATTTATAATGGGGAACAAAGAAATGGCAGGCCAATTAAATACATACTTTGGTTCTGTCTTCACAAAGGAGGACACAAATAACCTCCCAGAGATGTCGGGGAACATAGGGTCTAATGAGAGGGAGGAACTGAAAGAAATCAGTATTTGTAGGGAAATGGTGTTAGGGAAATTGATGGGATTGAAGGCCGATAAATCCCCAGGGCCTGATAATCTACATCCTAGGGTACTTAAGGAGGTGGCCCTAGAAATAGTAGATGCATTGCTGGTCATCTTCCAATATTCGATAGACTCTGGAACAGTTCCCATGGATTGGAGGATAGCTAATGTTACCCCACTATTTAAAAAAGGTGGTAGAGAGAAAACGGGGAATTACAGACCGGTAAGCCTGACATCGGTAGTGGGGAAAATGCTAGAGTCCATTATAAAAGATGTAATAGCAGAGCACTTGGAAAACAGTGACATGATCGGACAAAGTCAACATGGATTTACAAAAGGTAAATCGTGCTTGACTAATCTACTGGAATTTTTTGAGGATTTAACTCATAAAATAGATAAGGGAGAACCAGTGGATGTGGTGTATTTGGACTTTCAGAAGGCTTTCGATTAGGTCCCGCATAAGAGATTAGCATGTAAAATTAAGACACATGGGATTGGGGGCAAGGTACTGACTTGGATAAAGAACTGGTTGGCAGACAGGAAGCAAAGAGTTGGAATAAACGGCTCTTTTTCCGAGTGGCAGGCAGTGACTGGTGGGGTACCGCAGGGATCGGTCCTAGGGCCCCAGCTATTCACAATATATATAAATGATTTGGATGAGGGAACTAGATGTTATATCTCCAAGTTTGCAGACGACACAAAGCTGGGTGGGTGTGTGTGCTGTGAGGAGGATGCCGAGAAACTCCAGTATGATTTGGACTGGTTGGGTGATTGGGCAGAAGCATGGCAGATGCAGTATAATGTGGATAAATGTGAGGTTATCCACTTTGGTGGCAAAAACAGGAAGGCAGATTATTATCTGAACGGCAATAGATTGGGAGAAGGGGAAGTGCAACGAGACCTGGGTGTCCTTGTGCACCAGTCGCTGAAGGTAAGCATGCAGGTGCAGCAGGCAGTTAAGAAGGCAAATGGTATGTTGGCCTTCGTAGCGAGAGGATTCGAGTACAGGAGCAAGGATGTTTTGCTGCAGTTGTACAGGGCCTTGGTGAGACCACACCTTGAGTATTGTGTGCAGTTTTGGTCGCCATATCTGAGGAAGGGTGTTCTTGCTATGGAGGGTGTGCAGTGAAGATTCACCAGACTGATACCTGGGATGGCAGTGTAGGGTTTGAAAATCCACAACCACGTTTTATTGGAGCCCTCTAAGGGCAAGGTGACCAAAATTGGATTGCCCTGCAGTGGTCCCGAAAAGCAGGCTGGGATATCTGATTACAGGGGACTGTGGCTCAGAAGCGAGCCATAGAGGTCGGCCAATCGAAACAAAGTGCATTCTCAAAGGCCAATCAGGGGACTGAGTCGGGCCTGAAGCAAGGATATGTGACTTACCCCTAATCGAGCTATGAGTACAGGCCATCATCACCTTAATCAACTCGGACTAGGGACAATAGTTTTGGGATCACTACAGTTAAGAGGTGGCCCAAAATAATCAGGTCCCAGGACTGACACAATGGGACAACAGACTTGGAGGAGCCGCTGTGCACTCAAAACAATACCCCTGCCCTCGCCTTGGGCGCGAAGAGGCCGAAATGGAATTGGGTATAAAATACAGAACCAAGAGATTATTAAAAAAAAGGGAAAAAGAGCCAGAAGAAAGAGCAGGAGAGCGAGTTAAGAAGCTGAGGGAGAGACAAGCTGGGGCAAACTACTATCTAAAGAACTCCAACCACGCTGATGAGAAGATCCACCATCAGGCCCCAGACTCAATCGGCATACTGAAAGTTTAAACCGCACCGTATACCGACTCTCGTCCCGGGGACATCAACAAGAAGACACCAACGACTGAAGTGGCTGTGGAAGACGGCATTCACTCCCGCTATTTTGGGAGCCTTTTCCATCAAGCACAAACCAACCAACAACAGCAACAACCCAACAACCGCACTCAAAATAGGCTGTGAGTATAATCCAAGGGCCTGCAACTGTCAGTCTAGTCTAGGTAGGAAAGTGGGTTGGTGGGATTGGACTTGGTAAAGTTAAAACAGTGTAAAACATTTTCGTTATGTCCGTTCTCTCCCATATTTTATTTATAGTTATAGAGTGTGTGTGTTTATTACGTTCGTGGTAGAACCAAATAAAATTGGTTGTCACCTGTTTTTTCCAAGGACTACTTGTCTCCGAGTGTCTATTTAAAGTGCATCGTTCTCCATCCAAATTCTGGAGTTAGAACCAGATAGGGGCATTAGGGCGCTTCGAACCCGCCAAACAAGGGAACAGCAGGCTAGGGAAAAAGAGAGAGGACTATAGGAGCCCTTGGGCTCAGGAGCACCCCGCAGATTAGGTATAAACTGTGTGGGTCGTCACCGTATTCTAGTCCTCCTCTATAAGCTGTTGTTCTCTATCTCCTTAGAGGGTGTTTAGTGACACCCGACCTGAAGGCCAACATAAACTGCAAGGGTATAAAGGAGACAGAGGCCCAATACATTAACAGGCACTAAAGACCCCTGTAATTGGGCAGAGCAAAACCCCCTACACAATGGAGACCGCGGCAGGACTCCAGTGGGTGAATGAATGCACAACCTCGGAAACAGTGGTTTTTGGTAAATCTAAGATGGAGAAGAGAATCTCCGCCTATGCTATTTCCAAGGTAAACTTCACAAAGGAATGGGTACAGAGCCTAAGCAGGGCGCCACGTCCCGTGGACGCGGCGGCCCAGTGGACGGCAGGATCAAAGCATAATAAGAAGATAGAAAAGGCAATTTGGCTCATATGTCTGACAAGGCAGGTCCGGGCATCGGACTGCGAGATAGCCAGGCTTAGTGAGGAGCTGCGAGAGGCGCTGCTCACCTCAGAAGCTAGGGAGGCTACAGGGCAGAGGATCATGTTAGAGCTGTTTGAGGAAAGGGAAAAAAGGGCCAAAGAGGAGGAAGCCTCCCGCAGCCAGCAACAGTACCTGCAGGGGCAGGTGACCGAGTCTAAGGCTGGGGAGCGCAAGGTTAAGAAGTTGAACGTGACTTATGAGCAGAAAATCGAAGAGCTGGAAGGCCAGCTGAAAGATTTGCAGGCGGCATATAGAGTTAACTGCAAGGAGGGTTTCGAGAAAACAGATCACGGGCCTTGCAGAGAACGGGTTCAGTCGCTGCTCCAATCTCTTGCCCAGGCGAAGGGCACGATCTGTTTGTTAGAGCCAAAGAGGGCAGACAACAGATCGGAGTATTGGGGAATAGTAGAGGACCCGGCTGTGAAGGACAGCCAACCGCTTCCCGAAGCACCGGTAGGTCCGGTTGAGCCACGGGGGGAACCAAGGGTGCAGACCAGGGAGCCCACAGGGCGGGGGACCGAACAGGGAGGTCCGGCCCAGCCCAAGGGGTATGGGACCGGACAGGTAGATCCGGCCCAGCCCAAGGGGTATGGGTCACCCACAGAAGGAGTTGGGTCTGTAGGATCGGAATCCGAGGCAGAGGAAGAGAAGGTAGAGAAAATAGGGACCCCAGCTACGGAGTCTGCGGCGGGACCTATGTGTCCAGTGGTCCAGAAAAAGTACGGGCCTCCACATGGGGCACAGGCCCGTGGGCCAGTGGACAGTGAGTTTGTAGTCCCGCACACAGCTCCAGCTCTGAAGGCCATGATTGCACATATCCCCACGCTCACCAGAGGGGGGGGAGATCCATCTGTACATTTCTCTAACATCGCACAGGCGGTAGAAATGAACAATTGTGACGACCAAGAAGCAGTAAAGATGCTGCTATTCTCAATAGAGGAGGGTGTACCAGGCCCTCCCAACAGCCTGTAGAACAGGGCAGGTTACCCCAGAGCGGTTACAATGGGCCATCTTAGAAGCCCTGGGGTGTAACAATGGGAACCCCCTTGACAGGCTCAACAAGACCAGCCAGTTACCTGGGGAAGCCCCGTAGGTATACGTGGACAGGCTGTGGACGGTGTACCGTGCAGCCTGTGGCAATATCCTGGATAGAGAGGCTCTTACAGCGGACCAGCGTGAAGCGTGGTTCCGGATGATTATCGCAAACAGTCTGCCCTGTATTAAGACCCGGGCAGATCTCTGGTTCAACCCCAGAGACCCTAACCTCACCGAAGAGGCGGTGGCGGAAAGGATGTCGGTTACCCAGCGTAACGGGGAAACCCCAGATGAAAAGCTGGATAAACCCACAAAGGGGCGAGTGCACGAAGTGCACTCAAACCCTAATCCAAAAAGGGAATGGTATCAGGAGGGCAAGCACCCGTCCATTAAGAGGGGAGTGTGTTACGGGTGTGAGAAGCCCGGCCACTACCGAAGTAGTTGTAGGAGCAATCCACCCCAGGCGCAGGAAGGAAGGAACCCTCCTGCGACTGCCCCGTCCGGAGGAAAGAAAGGACAGGCAAACGAAGTTTTTGAAAACGCAGTGGTAGCACTCCGACAGCTGATGGCAGGGATGGGACGCATAGATGTAGCCGTTGGAAAGGAAATCCCCATGGCGCCACAACCACAGGAACAATGACTAGAGCCCACGCAGCCTGCTTACTTGTGCCCACTAGATTATGACTCATGGGGTAGACCATGGGTGAAGATGGAGGTGGAGGGAGCACGGGGAACCTACCTGTTGGACACGGGTGCTTCCAGCACCATCGTCCATGCGGAGGATCCGGGGGCTTCACCTCTATCCAGCGGGGTGCCCTATGAACTAGTGGGATTCACGGGGAATGAGAAGACAGGGTACTTCTCACTCCCACTTACGCTTCAGTTAGGCGCACTTACTGCGAAGTGGAAGTGTGTCCTGATGAAGTGGGAGCAGGCTGACAAGGGGATACTGGGGGCTGACTTTGTAATCGCCCACCAGATCCTGGTGGACTTGCGGAACGATTGTCTGTGGGGAACCGTAGACCCGGGGACCAAGAAGGGAGTTATGATGATTGACAAGGTGCAGGATAAGGGGACTCTCTGTACAGTGAAGCCAAAGGGGGGCTACGACCTGGAGCTTCTGGCCAGTGGCACCCCAGCCGAGTACAGGGCCTATGTGCGAGCCAATCTCGCAGCATTTGCCACCCACAAGCACGACTGTGGGAGAGTCACAGGGGTGGAGGTCAGAATAGATGGGGATCCCATGTCTAGGCCCCAAAGACAATACAACTTCCCGAGAGAGGCGGAAGCCGATTTAGAGGCGGCGCTGGGTTCGCTAGTCGAGCAGGGTGTTCTGAGGCCCATAGCCACCCACGTAAACTCTCCCCTTTGGCCGGTCAGGAAACCGGACAACTTGTGGAGAGCCACGGTGGACTATCGGGTGCTCAATAAGAACATCCCGGCTTGCGCTCCCACGGTGGCGGCGGTTGCAGACCTGATCCGAGAGATCCCTGCTTCCGCCACCACATTTACGGTGCTAGACATTTCAAACGGCTTCTGGTCGATCCCTGTGAGGAGAGAAGACCAATACAAGTTTGCTTTCACGTTCAAGGAGCAACAGTATACTTGGACCTGCCTCCCACAGGGATTCCACAATAGCCCTAGCATCTTCCACCAGTGCATGGCCAATTGTCTAAAGGGTTTCAGCCAGCCAGGACAGCTAGTGCAGTACGTGGACGACCTGCTGCTCTTCACAGAGAGCAGGGAACAACACGGCCCACTGCTAGCTGAGCTGTTGGCTGTGCTGAAAGACGGCGGGTTTAAAATAAACCCCAAGAAGGCGCAGATAGGGTTGAGGGAAGTCAAGTTCCTGGGTTTAACCTTAAGGGCAGGAGAAAGGGGCATTGATGAGGCCCGAAGGCGGACAGTGCAGGAACTCCCGGTACCAACCAACGTGTCCGGAGTTCGATCCTTTCTGGGGATCACGGGCTATTGCAGGGACTTCATCGAGGATTATGCAGCCACGGCAGCCCCCCTGCTCAGGCTCCTCCACAAGGGGGTTGAGTGGCAATGGGACGACGGCTGTCAGGCTGCATTTCTTCGATTGAAGCAAGATTTGCAAAAAGCACCTGCACTGGGGGCAATTGATGGGGGTGAGGATTTCTTTTTGGAGGTGGCAGCCAGCGGGGACAGCCTGAGTGCCGTGTTTTTACAGGAAAGGCACGGACGGCTGAGACCGGTGGTGTACTCCTCCAGGGTCCTCACGGATGTGGAGAAAGGGTACTCGAACTGTGAGAGACATCTGTTGGCTACTCACTGGGCAGTGAAGAGGTCACAGGTCTTCACAGGAGTATCCCCTATCACACTCCTCACCCATCATACCCCAACCCAGATGCTGCTTGATGGGAGGATAAAAGATGGGACGGTCAGCAGAGCAAGGATCACTCGCTGGACCCTCCTCCTCTCCCAGATGGCGATCAGGGTCAGAGGCCTCTGTGAGCCAAAGCTCGCAGCCAACCTTACTTATGCAGGGGAACTGCACAGATGCTCAGTAGAGGGGGTGTGGGACATCGACTTCGGATTTTGGGCAGGGATACATCCCGCAGGCCGCGAGATCTACGTCGATGGGTCAAGTTCAGTGTCCGCGGGTACAAGACTCACGGGCTGCGGAGTTTGGGACCCCAAGGCAGGCATAGCCTTGGCACTTAAACTCCCCAGCACCCTGAGCGCCCAGCAGGCTGAACTCTCGGCGGTGATGTACGTGGTCACTCACCCTGAGAAATTCCCCACCCCGTACACGATTTGCTTGGACAATATGTTCACACATGCATAAATTCGTGTACGGAGTATCTGGCGATTTGGTCCCGCAGTGGGTACACCTCCGCGGAGGGAAGACCCCTGGTCACCAAGCCCCTGCTAGTGAGGATAGTGGCAGCCCTAGGGAGTAGTAGGGATGTCTACATCCATAAAGTAAAAGCCCACTCTAAGACTGAGCCACGGGCAGAGGGTAACCAGCGAGCCGACTTGCTGGCCAGAGAGGGAGCACAGACCGGTCGCTTCTGGGACCCGTACGAGAAAGGCAGTGTAGTAGCTGTCAGAGGCCAGCCGAGGACACCAGGGAGCGCAGGGGTAGGATTGGCCCCGGACCTGAGAATGGTCCAGGCGCAGGATCCCGTCCTCAAGGCGGCCATAACAACTATCCTCGGTGGAGGGAAAAGCAGAGGGCCCGTATGATACTGTGGACGTAGCTGTGAAGGAAGGGATGTTGTTTAAGGGGTGGGTGGTCCCAGTGCAACACCAGCGGGAGTTCCTACAACTGGCCCATGAGGGCCCAGGTGCAGGACATCCCGGGCCAGAGTCCACCTGGCAGAAGGTGGAACAGGCAGCGTGGTGGCCAGATCTCCGGACCGACGTCCGCGACTTCTGTGCAGCCTGCCTGGTGTGTGCAGCAAACAACCCAGACCCCCAGAAAAGAAAGGCATCCATGGGGCACATAAGGCGGGTAGAGGGACCATGGCAGTCGATCCAGGTCGACTACATAGGACCCCTACCGACCGCCCAGGGAGGATACAAGTGCATCGTTCTCCATCCAAATTCTGGAGTTAGAACCAGATAGGGGCATTAGGGCGCTTTGAACCCGCCAAACAAGGGAACAGCAGGCTAGGGAAAAAGAGAGAGGACTATAGGAGCCCTTGGGCTCAGGAGTACCCCGCAGATTAGGTATAAACTGTGCGTGTCGTCACCGTATTCTAGTCCTCCTCTATAAGCTGTTGTTCTCTATCTCCTTAGAGGGTGTTTAGTGACACCCGACCTGCAGGCTAACATAAGCTGCAAGGGTATAAAGGAGACAGAGGCCCAATACATTAACAGGCACTAAAGACCCCTGTAATTGGGCAGAGCAAAACCCCCTACAGCAGGAATGACATATGAGGAGAGATTGGGTCGATTGGGCTTATACTCGCTGGAGTTTAGAAGAATGAGAGGGGATCTCATTGAAACTTATAAAATTCTAACAGGACTAGACAGACTGGATGCAGGGAGGATGTTCCTGGTGGCCGGGGAGTCCAGAACCAGGGGTCACAGTCTAAGGATAAGGGGTAAGCCATTTAGGACTGAAATGCGGAGGAATTTCTTCACCCAGAGAGTGGTGAACCTGTGGAATTCTCTACCACAGAAGGCAGTAGAGGCCAATTCATTAAATATATTCAAGAAAGAGTTGGATATATTTCTTAAGGCTAAAGGGATCAAGGGATATGGGGAGAAGGCAGGGACAGGGTACTGAATTTGGATGATCAACCATGATCACATTGAATGGCGGAGCAGGCTCGAGGGGCCGAATGGCCTACTCCTGCTCCTATCTTCTATGTTTCTATCTCTCTCTCCCTTCTATCTATCTCTCGCTACCTTCTGTCCATCTATCTCTCTCTACCTTCTGACTATCTCTCTCTCTACCTTCTGTCTATCTCTCTCTCTACCTTCTGTCTCTCTAGCTCTCTCTACCTTCTCTCTCTCCATCTATATTTCTCTCTATCGACCTCTATCTGTCTCTCTACCGCTCTATCTATCTTCCTTTACCGCTATCTATCTCTGTCTCTCTACCTTCTCTAGCTCATTCCACCATCTACATCTTTCTACCTTCTCTCTCCATCTATATTTCAAGTTCTATCTATCTCTATCTACCTTTACCTCTCTATCTGTCTGTGTCTCTCTTCCTTCTCTATCTCTCCCTAGCGTCTCTATTTCTCTATCTCTCTCTGTGTCTCTACTTTCTATCTCTCCCTCTGCCTTTTCTCTTTCTCTATACCTAACCTGTCCCAGTTAGTGGCCCCTTTAAGCGGAGCCGGTTTGAGCGGCTGGGATAAATGAGCCTAATGGGCGGCTGGTGAGAGGCGAGTGCGGAACCCAGGAGGAGTTAGTCATGGAGCTGGAGAGAATGGCCCAGCCGGAGGTGAGTCTCTGGGCGGGGGCTTCGCGTAGTCAGCGGGCTCCGGGTGTGAAGGAGCGTCTCCCGGACGGACGGAGGGAGGGAGGAGGGTTGGTGAGAGAGAGAGAGAGAGCGCGCGCGCGCGAGAGGATGCGTGCTGGTGAGGGAGGAGAGCGAGAGGGGGTTGGTGGGGGAGGAGAGAGAGAGAGGGGGGGGTTGGTGGGGGAGGAGAGAGAGAGAGGGGGGGTTGGTGGGGGAGGAGAGAGAGAGAGGGGGGGTTGGTGGGGGAGGAGAGAGAGAGGGGGGGTTGGTGGGGGAGGAGAGAGAGAGGGGGGGGTTGGTGGGGCAGGGGAGAGAGGGGAGGAGAGAGAGAGGGGGGGGTTGGTGGGGCAGGGGAGAGAGGGGAGGGGAGAGAGGGGGGGGTTGGTGGGGCAGGGGAGAGAGGAGGGGGGGGGGTTGGTGGGGCAGGGGAGAGAGGAGGGGGGGGGTTGGTGGGGCAGGGGAGAGAGGAGGGGGGGGGGTTGGTGGGGCAGGGGAGAGAGGAGGGGGGGGTTGGTGGGGCAGGGGAGAGAGGAGGGGGGGGTTGGTGGGGCAGGGGAGAGAGGAGGGGGGGGTTGGTTGGGCAGGGGAGAGAGGAGGGGGGGGTTGGTGGTGGAGGGGAGAGAGGAGGGGGGGGTTGGTGGGGCAGGGGAGAGAGGAGGGGGGGGTTGGTGGGGCAGGGGAGAGAGGGGGGGGTTGGTGGGGCAGGGGAGAGAGGGGGGGGTTGGTGGGGCAGGGGAGAGAGGGGGGGGTTGGTGGGGCAGGGGAGAGAGGGGGGGGTTGGTGGGGCAGGGGAGAGAGGGGAGGGGAGAGAGGGGGGGTTGGTGGGGCAGGGGAGAGAGGGGAGGGAGAGAGAGGGGGGGTGTTGGTGGGGGAGGGGGGGGGTTGGTGGGGGAGGGGAGAGAGGGGGGGGTTGGTGGGGCAGGGGAGAGAGGAGGGGGGGGGGTTGGTGGGGCAGGGGAGAGAGGAGGGGGGGGGTTGGGTGGGGCAGGGGAGAGAGGAGGGGGGGGGGTTGGTGGGGCAGGGGAGAGAGGAGGGGGGGGTTGGTGGGGCAGGGGAGAGAGGAGGGGGGGGTTGGTGGGGCAGGGGAGAGAGGAGGGGGGGGGTTGGTTGGGCAGGGGAGAGAGGAGGGGGGGGTTGGTGGTGGAGGGGAGAGAGGAGGGGGGGGTTGGTGGGGCAGGGGAGAGAGGAGGGGGGGGTTGGTGGGGCAGGGGAGAGAGGGGGGGGTTGGTGGGGCAGGGGAGAGAGGGGGGGGGTTGGTGGGGCAGGGGAGAGAGGGGGGGGGTTGGTGGGGCAGGGGAGAGAGGGGGGGGTTGGTGGGGCAGGGGAGAGAGGGGGGGGGGTTGGTGGGGCAGGGGAGAGAGGGGAGGGGAGAGAGGGGGGGGTTGGTGGGGCAGGGGAGAGAGGGGAGGGGAGAGAGAGGGGGGGTGTTGGTGGGGGAGGGGGGGGGTTGGTGGGGGAGGGGAGAGAGGGGGGGGGTTGGTGGGGGAGGGGAGAGAGGGGGGGGGGTTGGTGGGGGAGGGGAGAGAGAGGGGGGGGGTTGGTGGGGGAGGGGAGAGAGAGGGGGGGTGTTGGTGGGGGAGGGGAGAGAGAGGGGGGGTGTTGGTGGGGGAGGGGAGAGAGGGGGGGGGTTGGTGGGGGAGGGGAGAGAGGGGGGGGTTGGTGGGGGAGGGGAGAGAGGGGGGGGGTTGGTGGGGGAGGGGAGAGGGGGGGGGTTGGTGGGGGAGGGGAGAGAGGGGGGGGGTTGGTGGGGGAGGGGAGAGAGGGGGGGGGTTGGTGGGGGAGGGGAGAGAGGGGGGGGTTGGTGGGGGAGGGGAGAGAGGGGGGGGTTGGTGGGGGAGGGGAGAGAGGGGGGGGTTGGTGGGGGAGGGGAGAGAGGGGGGGGTTGGTGGGGGAGGGGAGAGAGGGGGGGGGGTTGGTGGGGGAGGGGAGGGGAGGGGGGGGTGTTGGTGGGGGAGGGGGGGGGTTGGTGGGGGAGGGGAGAGAGGGGGGGGTTGGTGGGGGAGGGGAGGGTGTTGGTGGGGAGGGGGGGTGTTGGTGGGGAGGGGGGGTGTTGGTGGGGGAGGGGGGGTGTTGGTGGGGGAGGGGAGGGTGTTGGTGGGGGAGGGGAGGGGGGGGGGTGTTGGTGGGGGAGGGGAGGGGGGGGTGTTGGTGGGGGAGGGGAGGGGGGGTGTTGGTGGGGGAGGGGAGGGGGGGGTGTTGGTGGGGGAGGGGAGGGGGGGGTGTTGGTGGGGGAGGGGAGGGGGGGGTGTTGGTGGGGGAGGGGAGGGGGGGTGTTGGTGGGGGAGGGGAGGGGGGGTGTTGGTGGGGGAGGGGAGGGGGGGGGTGTGGTGGGGGGTGGGGGAGGGGAGGGGGGGGTGTTGGTGGGGGAGGGGAGGGGGGGGTGTTGGTGGGGGGGTGGGGGAGGGGAGGGGGGGGTGTTGGTGGGGGAGGGGAGGGGGGGGTGTTGGTGGGGGGGTGGGGGAGGGGAGGGGGGGGTGTTGGTGGGGGAGGGGAGGGGGGGGTGTTGGTGGGGGAGGGGACAGAGAGGGGGGGGTTGGTGGGGAGGGGACAGAGAGGGGGGGGTTGGTGGGGGAGGGGAGAGAGGGGGGGGTTGGTGGGAGAGGGGGGGTTGGTGGGGGAGGGGAGAGAGAGGGGGGAGGGGAGAGAGAGGGGGGAGGGGAGAGAGAGGGGGGGGTTGGTGGGGGAGGGGAGAGAGAGGGGGGGGGTTGGTGGGGGAGGGGAGAGAGAGGGGGGGGGTTGGTGGGGGAGGGGAGAGAGAGGGGGGGGGGTTGGTGGGGGAGGGGAGAGAGGGGGGGAGAGAGGGGGGGGGTTGGTGGGGGAGGGGAGAGAGGGGGGGAGAGAGGGGGGGGGTTGGTGGGGGAGGGGAGGGGGGGTGTTGGTGGGGGGGTGGGGGAGGGGAGGGGGGGGTGTTGGTGGGGGAGGGGAGGGGGGGGTGTTGGTGGGGGGGGTGGGGGAGGGGAGGGGGGGGGTGTTGGTGGGGGAGGGGAGGGGGGGTGTTGGTGGGGGAGGGGAGGGGGGGTGTTGGTGGGGGAGGGGACAGAGAGGGGGGGGTTGGTGGGGAGGGGACAGAGAGGGGGGGGTTGGTGGGGGAGGGGAGAGAGGGGGGGGTTGGTGGGAGAGGGGGGGTTGGTGGGGGAGGGGAGAGAGAGGGGGGAGGGGAGAGAGAGGGGGGAGGGGGAGAGAGAGGGGGGGGGTTGGTGGGGGAGGGGAGAGAGAGGGGGGGGGTTGGTGGGGGAGGGGAGAGAGAGGGGGGGGGTTGGTGGGGGAGGGGAGAGAGAGGGGGGGGTTGGTGGGGGAGGGGAGAGAGGGGGGGAGAGAGGGGGGGGGTTGGTGGGGGAGGGGAGAGAGGGGGGGAGAGAGGGGGGGGGTTGGTGGGGAGGGGAGGAGGGGGGGAGAGAGGGGGGGGTTGGTGGGGGAGGGGAGAGAGGGGGGGAGAGAGGGGGGGGGTTGGTGGGGAGGGGAGAGAGGGGGGGAGAGAGGGGGGGGTTGGTGGGGGAGGGGAGAGAGGGGGGGAGAGAGGGGGGGGTTGGTGGGGGTGGGGAGAGAGGGGGGGGAGGAGGGGGGGGTTGGTGGGGGAGGGGAGAGAGGGGGGGAGAGAGGGGGGGGGTTGGTGGGGGAGGGGAGAGAGGGGGGGAGAGAGGGGGGGGTTGGTGGGGGAGGGGAGTGAGGGGGGGGAGAGAGGGGGGGGTTGGTGGGGGAGGGGGAGAGAGGGGGGGGAGAGAGGGGGGGGTTGGTGGGGGTGGGGAGAGAGGGGGGGAGAGAGGGGGGGTTGGTGGGGGAGGGGAGGGAGGGGGGGAGAGAGGGGGGGGTTGGTGGGGGAGGGGGGGGGAGAGAGGGGGGGGTTGGTGGGGGAGGGGAGAGGGGGGGGAGAGAGGGGGGGGGTGGTGGGGGAGGGGGAGAGGGGGGGGGAGAGGGGGGGGTTGGTGGGGGGAGGGGGAGGAGTGGGGGGGAGAGAGGGGGGGGGTTGGTGGGGGAGGGGGAGAGAGGGGGGGAGGAGGGGGGGGGTTGGTGGGGGAGGGGAGAGAGGGGGGGAGAGAGGGGGGGGTTGGTGGGGGAGGGGAGAGAGGGGGGGAGAGAGGGGGGGTTGGTGGGGGAGGGGGAGAGGGGGGGGAGAGAGGGGGGGGTTGGTGGGGGAGGGGGAGAGGGGGGGAGAGAGGGGGGGGTTGGTGGGGGGAGGGGAGAGAGGGGGGGAGTGAGGGGGGGGTTGGTGGGGGAGGGGAGAGAGGGGGGGGAGAGAGGGGGGGGTTGGTGGGGGAGGGGGGAGAGGGGGGGGAGAGAGGGGGGGGTTGGTGGGGGAGGGGAGAGAGGGGGGGAGAGAGGGGGGGGTTGGTGGGGGAGGGGAGGAGAGGGGGGGAGAGAGGGGGGGGTTGGTGGGGGAGGGGAGAGAGGGGGGGGAGAGGGGGGGGGTTGGTGGGGGAGGGGAGAGAGGGGGGGAGAGAGGGGGGGGTTGGTGGGGGAGGGGAGAGAGGGGGGGAGAGAGGGGGGGGGTTGGTGGGGGAGGGGAGAGGGGGGGGAGAGTGGGGGGGGTTGGTGGGGGAGGGGAGAGAGGGGGGGAGAGAGGGGGGGGTTGGTGGGGGAGGGGAGAGAGGGGGGGAGAGAGGGGGGGGTTGGTGGGGGGAGGGGAGAGAGGGGGGGGAGAGAGGGGGGGGTTGGTGGGGGGAGGGGGAGAGAGGGGGGGAGTGAGGGGGGGGTTGGTGGGGGAGGGGGAGAGAGGGGGGGAGAGAGGGGGGGGTTGGTGGGGGGAGGGGGAGAGAGGGGGGGGAGAGGGGGGGGTTGGTGGGGGAGGGGAGAGAGGGGGGGGAGAGAGGGGGGGGTTGGTGGGGGGGGGGAGAGAGGGGGGGGAGAGAGGGGGGGGTTGGTGGGGGGGGGTGAGAGGGGGGGGGTGAGGGGGGGTGAGGGGGGGGGGTTGGTGGGGGAGGGGAGAGAGGGGGGGGAGAGAGGGGGGGGGTTGGTGGGGGAGGGGAGAGGGGGGGGGGTTGGTGGGGGGGGGGGTGAGGGGGGGGGGGGAGAGAGGGGGGGTGGGGGGGAGAGAGGGGGGGGGGTTGGTGGGGGGAGAGGGGGGGGGGTGGGGGGGAGAGAGGGGGGGGTGGTGGGGGGGAGAGGGGGGGGGTTGGTGGGGGGTGGGAGTGAGGGGGGGGGTTGGTGGGGGAGGGAGAGAGGGGGGGGGTTGGTGGGGAGGGGAGAGAGGGGGGGGGGGTTGGTGGGGGAGGGGAGAGGGGGGGGGTTGGTGGGGGAGGGGTGAGAGGGGGGGGGGTTGGTGGGGGAGGGGAGAGAGGGGGGGGGTGTTGGTGGGGGAGGGGAGAGAGGGGGGGGGTTGGTGGGGGAGGGGGAGAGGGGGGGGGTTGGTGGGGGAGGGGAGAGAGGGGGGGGGTTGGTGGGGGAGGGGAGAGAGGGGGGGGGTTGGTGGGGGGGGGAGAGAGGGGGGGGGTTGGTGGGGGAGGGGAGAGAGGGGGGGGGTTGGTGGGGGAGGGGAGAGAGGGGGGGGGTTGGTGGGGGGGGGAGAGGGGGGTAGGGGTTGGTGGGGGAGGGGAGAGAGGGGGGGGGTTGGTGGGGGGAGGGGAGAGAGGGGAGGGGAGAGAGGGGGGGGGTTGGTGGGGGAGGGGAGAGAGGGGGGGGGGTTGGTGGGGGAGGGGAGAGAGGGGGGGGGTTGGTGGGGGAGGGGGAGTGGGGGGGGGGTTGGTGGGGGAGGGGAGGAGGGGGGGTTGGTGGGGGAGGGGACAGGGGGGGGGGGTTGGTGGGGGAGGGGGACAGAGAGGGGGGGGGTTGGTGGGGGAGGGGAGAGGGGGGTAGGGTTGGTGGGGGAGGGGAGAGAGGGGGGGGGGTTGGTGGGGAGGGGAGAGAGGGGAGGGGAGAGAGGGGGGGGTTGGTGGGGGAGGGGGAGAGAGGGGGGGGGTTGGTGGGGGAGGGGGAGAGGGGGGGGGGTTGGTGGGGGAGGGGAGAGAGGGGGGGTTGGTGGGGGAGGGGTGAGAGAGGGGGGGGGTTGGTGGGGGAGGGGAAGAGAGGGGGGGGTTGGTGGGGGGGGGAGGGGGGGGTTGGTGGGGGAGGGGAGAGAGGGGGGGTGTTGGTGGGGGAGGGGAGAGGGGGGGGTGTTGGTGGGGGGGGGAGGGGGGGTGTTGGTGGGGGAGGGGAAGAGAGGGGGGGGTTGGTGGGGGGGGAGAGAGGGGGGGGTTGGTGGGGGGGGAGAGAGGGGGGGGGTTGGTGGGGGGGGAGAGAGGGGGGGGTGGGTGGGGGAGGGGAGAGAGGGGGGGGTTGGTGGGGGAGGGGGAGAGAGGGGGGGGTTGGTGGGGGAGGGGAGAGGGGGGGGGTTGGTGGGAGGGGGGGGGGTTGGTGGGGGAGGGGAGAGGGGGGGGGTTGGTGGGGGAGGGGAGAGAGGGGGGGGGTTGGTGGGGGGAGGGGGAGGGGGGGGGGTTGGTGGGGGAGGGGAGAGAGGGGGGGGGGTTGGTGGGGGAGGGGAGAGGGGGTGGGGTTGGTGGGGAGGGGAGAGGGGGGGTTGGTGGGGGAGGGGAGTGAGGGGGGGTTGGTGGGGGAGGGGGGGTTGGTGGGGGGAGGGGAGAGAGGGGGGGTTGGTGGGGGAGGGGAGAGGAGGGGGGGTTGGTGGGGGAGGGGGGAGAGGGGGGTTGGTGGGGGGGGAGAGGGGGGGGTTGGTGGGGGGGGGTGAGAGGGGGGGGGTTGGTGGGGGAGGGGAAGAGAGGGGGGGGTTGGTGGGGGGGGAGAGAGGGGGGGGGTTGGTGGGGGGGGAGAGAGGGGGGGTTGGTGGGGGGGGGAGAGAGGGGGGGGGTTGGTGGGGGAGGGGAAGAGAGGGGGGGGTTGGTGGGGGGGGGAGAGGGGGGGGTTGGTGGGGGGGGAGAGAGGGGGGGGTTTTGGTGGGGGGGGAGAGAGGGGGGGGGTTGGTGGGGGAGGGGGGAGAGAGGGGGGGGTTGGTGGGGGAGGGGGAGAGTGGGGGGGGGTTGGTGGGGGAGGGGGGAGAGAGGGGGGGGTTGGTGGGGGAGGGGGGAGAGAGGGGGGGGTTGGTGGGGGAGGGGGGAGAGGGGGGGGGTTGGTGGGGGAGGGGGAGAGAGGGGGGGGTTGGTGGGGGGGAGGGGGGAGAGAGGGGGGGGGTTGGTGGGGGAGGGGAGAGAGGGGGGGGGTTGGTGGGGGAGGGGAGAGAGGGGGGGGTTGGTGGGGGAGGGGAGAGGGGGGGGGTGGTGGGGGGGGGGAGAGAGGGGGGGGGTTGGTGGGGGAGGGGAGAGAGGGGGGGTTGAGGGGGGGGGGTTGGTGGGGGAGGGGGAGAGAGGGGGGGGTTGGTGGGGGAGGGGGGGGGTTGGTGGGGGAGGGGAGAGAGGGGGGGGTTGGTGGGGGAGGGGGAGAGAGAGGGGGGGTTGGTGGGGGAGGGGAGAGAGGGGGGGGTTGGTGGGGGAGGGGAGAGAGAGGGGGGGGGTTGGTGGGGGAGGGGAGAGAGGGGGTGTTGGTGGGGGAGGGGAGAGGGGGGGGTTGGTGGGGGGAGGGAGAGGGGGGGTTGGTGGGGGAGGGGGAGAGAGGGGGGGTTGGTGGGGGAGGGGGGGTTGGTGGGGGAGGGGGGGTTGGTGGGGGAGGGGGAGAGAGGGGGGGTTGGTGGGGGAGGGGGAGAGAGAGGGGGGGTTGGTGGGGGAGGGGAGAGAGGGGGGGGTTGGTGGGGGAGGGGGAGAGGGGGGGTTTGGTGGGGGAGGGAGAGAGGGGGGGGTTGGTGGGGGAGGGGAGAGAGGTGGGGGTTGGTGGGGGAGGGGAGAGGGGTGGGGTTGGTGGGGGAGGGGAGAGGGGTGGGGTTGGTGGGGGAGGGGAGAGAGAGGGGGGGGTTGGTGGGGGAGGGGAGAGAGGGGGGGGGTTGGTGGGGGAGGGGGAGGAGAGAGGGGGGGGTTGGTGGGGGAGGGGAGAGGGGGGTGTTGGTGGGGGAGGGAGAGGGGGGGGTTGGTGGGGGAGGGGAGAGGGGGGGTGGTGGGGGAGGGGAGAGGGGGGGTGGTGGGGGAGGGGGGGTTGGTGGGGGAGGGGAGAGAGGGGGGGTTGGTGGGGGAGGGGAGAGAGAGGGGGGGGGGGTTGGTGGGGGAGGGGAGAGGGGGGGTTGGTGGGGGAGGGGAGAGAGGGGGGGGTTGGTGGGGGAGGGGGGGTTGGTGGGGGAGGGGGGGGTTGGTGGGGGAGGGGAGAGAGGGGGGGTTGGTGGGGGAGGGGGAGAGAGAGGGGGGGTTGGTGGGGGAGGGGAGAGAGGGGGGGTGGTGGGGGAGGGGAGAGAGGGGGGGTTGGTGGGGGAGGGGGAGAGGGGGGGGTTGGTGGGGGAGGGGAGAGAGGTGGGGGTTGGTGGGGGAGGGGAGAGGGGTGGGGTTGGTGGGGGAGGGGGAGAGGGGTGGGGTTGGTGGGGGAGGGGGAGAGGAGAGGGGGGGGTTGGTGGGGGAGGGGAGAGAGGGGGGGGGTTGGTGGGGGAGGGGAGAGGGGGAGAGAGGGGGGGGTTGGTGGGGGAGGGGAGAGAGGGGGTGTTGGTGGGGGAGGGGAGAGGGGGGGGATGGTGGGGGAGGGGAGAGGGGGGGGTTGGTGGGGGAGGGGAGAGAGGGGGGGTTGGTGGGGGAGGGGGGGTTGGTGGGGGAGGGGAGAGAGGGGGGGGTTGGTGGGGGAGGGGAGAGAGAGGGGGGGGTTGGTGGGGGAGGGGAGAGAGGGGGGGGTTGGTGGGGGAGGGGAGAGAGGGGGGGGGTTGGTGGGGGAGGGGAGAGAGGGGGGGGTTGGTGGGGGAGGGGGAGAGAGGGGGGGGTTGGTGGGGGAGGGGAGAGAGGGGGGGGTTGGTGGGGGGAGGGGAGAGAGGTGGGGGTTGGTGGGGGAGGGGAGAGAGGTGGGGGAGGGGAGAGGGGGGGGGTTGGTGGGGGAGGGGAGGGGGGGTTGTTGGGGGAGGGGGGAGGGGGGGGTTGTTGGGGGAGGGGAGGGGGGGGGTTGGTGGGGGAGGGGAGAGGGGGGGTTGGTGGGGGAGGGGGAGAGGGGGGGGGTGGTGGGGGAGGGAGAGAGGGGGGGTTGAGGGGGGGGGGGTTGGTGGGGGAGGGGAGAGAGGGGGGGGTTGGTGGGGGAGGGGAGAGGGGGGGGTTGGTGGGGGAGGGGAGAGAGGGGGGGGTTGGTGGGGGAGGGGAGAGAGAGGGGGGGTGGTGGTGGGGGAGGGGAGAGAGGGGGGGTTGGTGGGGGAGGGAGAGAGGGGGGAGTGGTGGGGGAGGGGAGAGAGGGGGGGTTGGTGGGGGAGGGGAGAGAGGGGGGTGCGGGGGAGGGGGGGAGAGAGGGGGGTGCGGGGGAGGGGGGGGGAAGAGGGGGGTGCGGGGGAGGGGGGGAAGAGGGGGGTGCGGGGGAGGGGGGGAAGAGAGGGGGTGCGGGGAGAGGGGGGGAAGAGATGGGGTGCGGGGGAGGGGGGGCAGAGAGGGGGGCGGGACAGTGGGGGTGGAAGAGGGGGGAAGAGGGGGGGGAAGAGGGGGGTGGAAGAGGGGGCGGGGGGAGAGGGGGGGAGAGGGGGTGGAAGAGAGGGGGCGGGGCGGGGGAGAGGGGGGGCAAGAGGGGGGGAGAAGAGAGAGGGGGGGAGGGGGGAAGGAGGGGGGGGAGAGGAGAGGGGAGAGGAGAGGGGGGGAAGAGAGGGAGGGGAGGGGAAGAGAGGGAGGGGAAGAGAGGGGGGCGGGGAAGAGGGGGGGAGAGGGGTGGCAGAGGGGGGCGGGGGAGAGGGGGAAGAGGGGGGGCGGGGGGGGAGAGGGGAGGCAGAGAGGGGGGGCGGGGGAAGAGGGGGGGCGGGGGGGAGAGGGGGGGAGAAGAGAGTGGGGGAGGGGGTTAAGAGAGGGGGGGAAGAGAGGGGGGGGAAGAGGGAGAGGGGGGGCGGGGGAGGGTGTGGAGAGGGGGGCGGGGGAGAGGGGGGGAAGAGAGGGAGGGAAGAGGGGGGGCGGGGGGCAAGAGAGGGCGGGGCAGGCGAGGAAGAGGGGGAGAGGGGGGGAAGAGAGGGGGGGCGTGGGGGGGGAAGAGAGGGGGGGGCGTGGGGGGGGGAAGAGAGGGGGGGGCGTGGGGGGGGGAAGAGAGGGGGGGGCGTGGGGGGGGGAAGAGGGGGAGAGGGGGGTGCAGGGGAGGGGGGAGGGGGGAAGAGAGGGGGGGGCGGGGAAGAGGGGGGTGGCCGGGGGGGCGGGGCCGGGGGGGAAGAGAGGGGGGGGGCGGGGGAGAGGGGGGGGAAGAGAGGGGGGGCGGGGGAGAAGAGGGGGGGGAAGAGATTGGGGGGCGGGGGAGAGGGGGGGAAGAGAGGGGGGAGGGGGGGAAGAGAGGGGAGAGGGGGGTAAGAGAGGGGGGGAGAAGGGGGGGGGCGGGGGAGTGGGGGGGAAGAGGGGGGCCGGGGAAGAGAGGGGGGGCGGGGGAGAGGGGGGAAGAGTGGGGGGGCGGGGGAGGGGGGGGGAAGAGTGGGGGGCGGGGGGGAGAGGGGGGGGAAGAGTGGGGGGCGGGGGAGAGGGGGGGGAAGAGTAGTGGGAGAGGGGGGGAAGAGTGGGGGGCGGGGGAGAGGGGGGGAAGAGTGGTGGGGCGGGGGAGAGGGGGGGAAGAGTGGGGGGCCGGGGGGGAAGAGAGGGGGGGGCGGGGGAGAGGGGGGGAAGAGAGGGGGGGCGGGGGAGAAGAGGGGGGGGAAGAGATTGGGGGGCGGGGGGGTAGAGAGGGGGGCGGGACAGTGGGGGTGGAAGAGGGGGGAAGAGGGGGGGGAAGAGAGGGGGGGGGGAAGAGGGGGGTGGAAGAGAGGGGGCGGGGCGGCGGGAGAGGGGGTGGAAGAGAGGGGGCGGGGCGGGGGAGAGGGGGGGCAAGAGGGGGGGAGAAGAGAGAGGGGGGGAGGGAGGGGGGGAGAGGAGAGGGGGGGAAGAGAGGGAGGGGAGGGGAAGAGGGGGGGAAGAGGGAGAGGGGGGGCGGGGGAGGGTGTGGAGAGGGGGGCGGGGGAGAGGGGGGGAAGAGAGGAGGGAAGGGGGGGCGGGAAGAGGGGGGGCGGGGGGGGTAGAGAGGGGGGCGGGACAGTGGGGGTGGAAGAGGGGGCGGGGGGGGGAGAGGGGGTGGAAGAGGGGGCGGGGCGGGGGAGAGGGGGGGGGGCAAGAGGGGGGGGAGAAGAGAGAGGGGGTGAGGGGGGAAGGGAGGGGGGGAGAGGAGAGGGGGGGAAGAGAGGGAGGGAGGGGAAGAGAGGGGGGCGGGGAAGAGGGGGGGGAGAGGGGAGGCAGAGAGGGGGGGAGAGGGGGAAGAGGGGGGGCGGGGGGGGAGAGGGGAGGCAGAGAGGGGGGGCGGGGGAGAGGGGGGGAAGAGAGGGGGGGGGGGGGAAGAGAGGGAGAGGGGGGGAGAGGGGGGCGAAGAGAGGGGGAGAGGGGGGTCAGAGAGGGGGGGGGAGAAGGTGGGGGGGCGGGGGAGAGGGGGGGAAGAGAGGGGGGGCCGGGGAAGAGAGGGGGGGCGGGGGAGAGGGGGAAGAGTGGGGGGGGCGGGGGAGAGTGGGGGGGCGGGGGGAGAGGGGGGGGGGAGATTGGGGGGGCGGGGGGGAAGAGTGGGGGGGCGGGGGAGAGGGGGGGGGGAAGAGTGGTGGGGCGGGGG
>NW_028225179.1:68159087-68164876 GCF_052327205.1 Somniosus microcephalus | reverse complement strand
CCAGGTAGGTTTCTTTGCATTGTTTAATGATTTGGTTCACTCGGATTGGTGTTTGGACGGCTGTGTTGGTCTGGGGGTGGTCAGGGTCCGGCTGAGTACTTATTTTCAGTAGCAGCTGACTCAGGGGACTCTTTTCTGGGTTTAGCTCTTGGGTCTGAAAGGCTTTGAAATGAAGGGTGTCTGGGGAGCTAGATTTGAGGTGATTTAGGAAGTTTAGTGCTCGTTTTTGGATGTTTATTATCAGTGGGTATCTGCCTAGTTCGGCTCTGCATGCATTTGTTGGCGTTTTTCTTTGGGTGCGAAGGATGCTTCGGCAGAATTCTGCATGTAGGGCTTCTATTGTGTGTTTTTCCCATTTAGTGTAGCTTTGGTGATTTAGCGGGCCCCATACTTCACTACCGTACAGTGCAATGGGCAGGATTATGCTGTCAAATATTTTTAGCCAGATTTTGATTGGGATTTGGATGTTGTAGAATTTTCTTTTTATTGCATATAGGGCTCTTCGGGCTTTTTCTTTTAGTGCATTCACTGCTATGCTGAAGCTCCCTGATGCTGTAATAGTTAGACCAAGGTAGGTGTAGCTCATAGTGTGTCCTATAGTGGTATCACTGAGGGTAAACTGGTATTTGTTTTCCTGACATCTGGGCCTTTTTTGAAAAATCATGATGTTGGTTTTCTTTAAATTTACTGTTAGAGCCCAATTTTGGCAGTATTTGTCGAGTAGGTCTAGTTGTTGCTGTAATCCCTGTTCTGTGGGAGACAGCAGAACCAGGTCGTCCGCATAGAACAGGGATTTCACTTCTCCATCCAGGAGACGGAGACCTGGTGACTCGCTTTGCTCCAGCATGTCTGCTAATTCATTTATGTATATGTTGAACAGGGTCTCTCTCTCTCTGTCCCTGTCTCTCTCTCTCTCTCTGTCCCTGACTCTGTCTCTCTCTCTCTCTCTGTCCCTCTCTCTCTCTCTCTCTCTGTCCCTGACTCTCTCTCTCTCTCTCTCTCTGTCCCTGACTCTGTCTCTCTCTCTGTCCCTGACACTGTCTCTCTCTCTCTCTCTGTCCCTGTCTCTCTCTCTCTCTCTGTCCCTGACTCTGTCTCTCTCTCTCTCTCTGTCCCTGTCTCTCTCTCTCTCTCTGTCCCTGACTCTCTCTCTCTCTCTCTGTCCCTGACTCTGTCTCTCTCTCTCTCTCTGTCCCTGTCTCTCTCTCTCTCTCTGTCCCTGACTCTCTCTCTCTCTCTGTCCCTGACTCTGTCTCTCTCTCTCTCTCTGTCCCTGACTCTGTCTCTCTCTCTCTCTCTGTCCCTGACTCTGTCTCTCTCTCTCTCTCTGTCCCTGACACTGTCTCTCTCTCTCTCTCTGTCCCTGTCTCTCTCTCTCTCTCTGTCCCTGACTCTGTCTCTCTCTCTCTCTCTGTCCCTGTCTCTCTCTCTCTCTCTGTCCCTGTCTCTCTCTCTCTCTCTCTGTCCCTGACTCTGTCTCTCTCTCTCTCTCTGTCCCTGTCTCTCTCTCTCTCTCTGTCCCTGACTCTCTCTCTCTCTCTCTGTCCCTGACTCTCTCTCTCTCTCTGTCCCTGACTCTCTCTCTGTCTCTCTCTCTCTCTCTCTGTCCCTGACTCTGTCTCTCTCTCTGTCCCTGACTCTCTCTCTGTCTCTCTCTCTCTGTCCCTGACTCTGTCTCTCTCTCTCTCTCTCTGTCCCTGACACTGTCTCTCTGTCTCTCTCTCTGTCCCTGACACTGTCTCTCTGTCTCTCTCTCTGTCCCTGACTCTGTCTCTCTCTCTGTCCCTGACACTGTCTCTCTCTCTCTCTCTCTCTGTCCCTGACACTGTCTCTCTCTCTCTCTCTCTGTCCCTGACTCTGTCTCTCTCTCTGTCCCTGACTCTCTCTCTGTCTCTCTCTCTCTGTCCCTGACTCTGTCTCTCTCTCTCTCTCTCTGTCCCTGACACTGTCTCTCTGTCTCTCTCTCTGTCCCTGACACTGTCTCTCTGTCTCTCTCTCTGTCCCTGACTCTGTCTCTCTCTCTGTCCCTGACACTCTCTCTCTCTCTGTCCCTGACTCTGTCTCTCTCTCTCTCTCTGTCCCTGACTCTGTCTCTCTCTCTCTCTCTGTCCCTGACTCTGTCTCTCTCTCTCGCTCTGTCCCTGACACTGTCTCTCTCTCTCTCTCTGTCCCTGTCTCTCTCTCTCTCTCTGTCCCTGACTCTGTCTCTCTCTCTCTCTCTGTCCCTGTCTCTCTCTCTCTCTCTGTCCCTGTCTCTCTCTCTCTCTCTGTCCCTGACTCTGTCTCTCTCTCTCTGTCCCTGACTCTGTCTCTCTCTCTCGCTCTGTCCCTGACACTGTCTCTCTCTCTCTCTCTGTCCCTGTCTCTCTCTCTCTCTCTGTCCCTGACTCTGTCTCTCTCTCTCTCTCTGTCCCTGTCTCTCTCTCTCTCTCTGTCCCTGACTCTGTCTCTCTCTCTCTCTCTCTCTCTCTCTGTCTCTCTCTCTCTCTGTCCCTGACTCTGTCTCTCTCTCTCTCTCTCTGTCCCTGACTCTCTCTCTCTCTCTGTCCCTGACTCTCTCTCTCTCTCTCTCTCTGTCCCTGACTCTCTCTCTCTCTCTGTCCCTGACTCTGTCTCTCTCTCCCTCTCTGTCCCTGACTCTCTCTCTCTCTCTGTCCCTGTCTCTCTCTCTCTCTCTGTCCCTGACTCTCTCTCTCTCTCTGTCCCTGACTCTGTCTCTCTCTCTCTCTCTCTCTCTGTCTCTCTCTCTCTCTGTCCCTGACACTGTCTCTCTGTCTCTCTCTCTGTCCCTGACACTGTCTCTCTCTCTCTCTCTCTCTCTGTCCCTGTCTCTCTCTCTCTCTCTGTCCCTGACTCTCTCTCTCTCTCTGTCTCTCTCTTTCTCTGTCCCTGACACTGTCTCTCTGTCTCTCTCTCTGTCCCTGACACTCTCTCTCTCTCTCTCTCTCTCTGTCCCTGACACTCTCTCTCTCTCTCTCTCTCTCTGTCCCTGACTCTGTCTCTCTCTGTCTCTCTGTCCCTGACTCTGTCTCTCTCTCTCTCTGTCTCTCTCTCAAATTCCAATTCCAATTCAAATGCTTTATTGGCATGAAAGTTTACAGAGAACCATATTGCCAAAGCTTACATAGCAAAAAGGTACATTTTCAAACATTCTGTAGGTGTCAATCGATTTGACATTTGTTGGGTACATACAATATTTCTTTTAAACAATATTAATTTTAAACAGTCTTTGTACTTCATTTGGTACGTTCAATATTAATTTTAAACAGTCTTAATTTTAAACAGTCCTCAGGTTGTGACATGTTGTTACATATTTGGCCCCAAGGTATGGTCTGTCTCCTTCTCCCAGGACTAATCTCAATTTTGACAGGTCATCCAATTCCTTGAAATCTGGGGTTGTTTGGCTTAGCTTGTTGAATAATATGTTTCTTGATGTGTTGAATTTTTCGCATTTTAGGAGGAAATGCATTTCTGTTTCAACCTCGCCGGCCAGACATTGATCGCATATTCTATTCTCTCTAGGCTGCCAGGATTTCTTGTATCTGCCTTTTTCAATTTCCAGTTGGTGGTCGCTTAGTCTGTACCTGGTGAGGGTCTGTCTCTGTTTTGTGTCTCTGATGGTCGTGAGGTAGTCTGCCAGTTTATATTCTCTTTTTAGGGCCCGGTAACATTCTAATCTGCTTTGGCTTTCGGTTATTTTGTTCCAATGTTCCAGGTAGGTTTCTTTGCATTGTTTAATGATTTGGTTCACTCGGATTGGTGTTTGGACGGCTGTGTTGGTCTGGGGCTGGTCAGGGTCCGGCTGAGTACTTAGTTTCAGTAGCAGCTGACTCAGGGGACTCTTTTCTGGGTTTAGCTCTTGGGTCTGAAAGGCTTTGAAATGAAGGGTGTCTGGGGAGCTAGATTTGAGGTGATTTAGGAAGTTTAGTGCTCGTTTTTGGATGTTTATTATCAGTGGGTATCTGCCTAGTTCGGCTCTGCATGCATTTGTTGGCGTTTTTCTTTGGATGCGAAGGATGCTTCGGCAGAATTCTGCATGTAGGGCTCTATTGTGTGTTTTTCCCATTTAGTGTAGCTTTGGTGATTTAGCGGGCCCCATACTTCACTACCGTACAGTGCAATGGGCAGGATTATGCTGTCAAATATTTTGAGCCAGATTTTGATTGGGATTTGGATGTTGTAGAATTTTCTTTTTATTGCATATAGGGCTCTTCGGGCTTTTTCTTTTAGTGCATTCACTGCTATGTTGAAGCTCCCTGATGCTGTAATAGTTAGACCAAGGTAGGTGTAGCTCTCTCTCTCTCTCTCTCTGTCCCTGACTCTCTCTCTCTCTCTGTCCCTGACTCTCTCTCTCTCTCTGTCCCTGACTCTCCCCTAAGCCCCATACCCACTGCACCTTCCCCAGACCCTTTAAAATTTGTCTTGTTGAATATTTCTCCCCTTCCCTTCTGAAACTTATTCTGCTTTCTGCTTTCTGCTGCCGCCGCCCTCCCCCGCCCCCCACCGCCGCCCCCCCCCACTCTTCCTACTCGGTTATTCCAAGTCCAAACAAACCTCTGTTAAAAGTATCTTGCTTTGGTCTCTCGGTGATGGCATGAAGTTCATGTCCTCTAGTTACCGACCCATGGACTAGTGAAATACTTTCCTCTGATTTACCTGATATAAACCGCTGGAAGTTTTAAACCCCCCATCAGGTCTCCTCTTAACCTTCTCTGTTTCTCCCCCATTTCATTCAACCCGAGCTTCTCCCCAAATCCCCAAACCCCACCTTCTCCCCAAATCCCCAAACCCCACCTTCTCCCCAAATCCCCAAAACCCCACCTTCTCCGCAAATCCCCAAACCCCACCTTCTCCCGAAATCCCCAAATCCCACCTCCCCAAATCCCCAAACCCCACCTTCTCCCCAAATCCCCAAACCCCACCTTCTCCCCAAATCCCCAAAACCCCACCTTCTCCGCAAGTCCCCAAACCCCACCTTCTCCCGAAATCCCCAAACCCCACCTTCTCCCCAAAACCCCAACTTCTCCGCAAATCCCCAAACCCCACCTTCTCCACAAATCCCCAAACCCCACCTTCTCCCCAAATCCCCCAAACCCCACCTTCTCCCCAAATCCCCAAAACCCCACCTTCTCCCCAAATCCCCAAACCCCACCTTCTCCCCAAATCCCCAAAACCCTACCTTCTCCCCAAATCCCCAAACCCCACCTTCTCCCCAAATCCCCAAACCCCACCTTCTCCCCAAATCCCCAAACCCCACCTTCTCCCCAAATCCCCAAACCCCACCTTCTCCCCAAATCCCCCAAACCCCACCTCCCCAAATCCCCAAACCCCACCTCCCCAAATCCCCAAAATCCCACCTTCTCCCCAAATCCCCAAACCCCACCTTCTCCCCAAATCCCCAAACCCCACCTCCCCAAATCCCCAAACCCCACCTTCTCCCCAAATCCCCAAACCCCACCTTCTCCCCAAATCCCCAAACCCCACCTTCTCCCCAAATCCCCAAAACCCCACCTTCTCCGCAAATCCCCAAACCCCACCTTCTCCCGAAATCCCCAAACCCCACCTCCCCAAATCCCCAAACCCCACCTTCTCCCCAAATCCCCAAACCCCACCTTCTCCCCAAATCCCCAAAACCCCACCTTCTCCGCAAATCCCCAAACCCCACCTTCTCCCGAAATCCCCAAACCCCACCTTCTCCCCAAATCCCCAAAACCCCAACTTCTCCGCAAATCCCCAAACCCCACCTTCTCCCCAAATTCCCAAACCCCACCTTCTCCCCAAATCCCCAA
>NW_028225179.1:68104087-68154087 GCF_052327205.1 Somniosus microcephalus | reverse complement strand
ACAGCCGCCCAAACACCAATCCGAGTGAACCAAATCATTAAAAAATGCAAAGAAACCTACCTGGAACATTGGAACAAAATAACCGAAAGCCAAAGCAGATTAGAATGTTACCGGGCCCTAAAAAGAGAATATAAACTGGCAGACTACCTCACGACCATCAGAGACACAAAACAGAGACAGACCCTCACCAGGTACAGACTAAGCGACCACCAACTGGAAATTGAAAAAGGCAGATACAAGAAATCCTGGCAGCCTAGAGAGAATAGAATATGCGATCAATGTCTGGCTGGCGAGGTTGAAACAGAAATGCATTTCCTCCTAAAATGCGAAAAATTCAACACATCAAGAAACATATTATTCAACAAGCTAAGCCAAACAACCCCAGATTTCAAGGAATTGGATGATCTGTCAAAATTGAGATTAGTCCTAGGAGAAGGAGACAGACCATACCTTGGGGCCAAATATGTAACAACATGTCACAACCTGAGGACTGTTTAAAATTAAGACTGTTTAAAATTAATATTGAACGTACCAAATGAAGTACAAAGACTGTTTAAAATTAATATTGTTTAAAAGTAATATTGTATGTACCCAACAAATGTCAAATCGATTGACACCTACAGAATGTTGGAAAACTGTACCTTTTTGCTATGTAAGCTTTGGCAATATGGTTCTCTGTAAACTTTCATGCCAATAAAGCATTTTAATTGGAATTGGAATTGGACAGAGTGAGAGAGAAAGAGAGAGAGAGAGAGAGAGACTGTGATGAAATATGTCATTCATCAGACTCTCTATTTAACTACATATATTGTATTGCCTGCTCCTGTGCTTGTATTGCCTGCTCCTGTGTTTTTACCTTGTATTGTATATAGTGCACCGCCCCCTTTCTCCCCATTGGGTGTGTCGGCTCCGCCCATACCTGGCCCTACTTAAGACAAGCCCAGGCTTGTCTTGCAGCAGAACAGCAGAATGCTAGGTGAAGCCACAGGCATCTTTCTTTGCTAATAAAAGCCTTGTTTTATCCAGTTAACTTTGAGCCTTGAAGTTATTGAGGCACATCAATTTTATTAGTAAACTTTCAACGATGGATCAACTTTTGAAACCGGAACACTTGGATTTGGACCCGCATGCTTCGGATGCATCGGCACGGTTTGGACACTGGTTCCAGTGCTTGGAATTTTTTATGGCCAACTCCGAAGCCGTCACAGCCTCTAAAGCCACCGGAGATGTGAAACTCAGGATCCTGCAGAATCGGGTAAGCCACCGGGTTTTTCCACTCATCCAAGACGCCGCCACCTACCTGGATGCCTGCAACATTCTAAAGGCCCACTATCAGCGGCCTACCAACGAGTTGTACGCCAGGCATCTGCTTGCTACCTGCACACAGCGACCCGGAGAGTCGCTAGAGGACTTTCTACTCACCCTAAAAGTGCTTGGCAAAGACTGCAAATGCAAAGACGTGAAAGCCACGGTATACACAGACGAGCTTATTCGGGATGCCTTTATCGCAGGCCTTAGCTCTAATTACATCCGGCAGAGACTGCTAGAGAAAACGGGCCTAGACCTGACACAGGCTGTGGACACAGCGCGATCGCTGGATGTGGCTCAGAAGAACTCTGACTCCTACTCTTCAGGCCGCGCGGCCCACGCCGCCTCGTACGCACCAAGGGCGCCGCCATGTTGGAAGACATCTTCCCCGCCCGGTAGCCCAACACCGTCGGGGCCCTGCTCTCCCCCCAGAAGCCCTACGACCGCCGCGATGCATCGGGGCCCCAAATGCTACTTCTGCGGGCAGCCGAAGCACACCAGGAACCTGTGCCCGACGAAAGGCACCACCTGTTATAAGTGCGGTAAGAAGGGGCACTTTGGGAAGGTGTGCAGAGGGAACCCCGCAGGCAAACCCGCCACCGCCGCATGCGCGCCGTGGGAGCGGCCATCTGGGACGCCATCTTGTCCGACCTCGTGGGGTTCGCCATCTCGCGAGCAGACATCGTGGACGCCATCTTACCCAGCCTCGTGTGGCCCACCATCTTGTCCCGATCAGGGCACTACAGTGGCGTCGATCACAGTGGGCCAGTCCAGACCGCACCCACTATCCAAATCGATGGTGGACATCGAGGTAAACGGGTGCAAGGTTAAATGTTTAATTGACAGCGGGAGCACGGAGAGCTTCATTCACCCTGGTCTGGTATAACGACTCTCTCTAACTATAGTCCCTACTCAGGGCACGATCTCTATGGCCGACAAAACCCAGATATCGACTATTGCGGGTTACTGCGTGGTACGATTGTCCGTTAAAGGCACTGTATATAATAATTTTAAACTGTTAATTATGAAGGATTTATGTGTGAGCGTGATCTTGGGCCTGGATTTTCAGTGCCACCACCAAAGCATCACGCTCAATTTCGGTGGGACCCAGCCGCCCCTCACAGTGTGCGGTCTGGCTACCCTGAAGGTAAAGCCGCCTTCGCTATTCGCGAACCTTACCCCTAACTGCCGGCCAATAGCGACCGAAAGCAGGAGGTACAGCTGGGAGGACAGGCGGTTTATCGCGACCGAGGTAGACAGGCTCCTGAGGGAGCGCATTATTGAACGCAGCAACAGCCCGTGGCGCGCCCAAGTGGTGGTGGTGAGGGGTAGCGAGAAGAAGCGGATGGTGATTGATTATAGTCAAACAGTCAACATCTATACCCAACTAGACGCCTACCCGCTACCCCGCATATCCGAGATGGTGAACCAAATCGCCCAATACCGGGTGTTCTCCACTATCGACCTCAAGTCAGCGTACCACCAGCTCCCTATCAGACCAGAGGACCGTTCGTACACCGCCTTCGAGGCAAACGGACGCCTCTACCAGTTCCTCAGAGTCCCCTTTGGGGTGACGAATGGGGTCTCGGTCTTTCAGAGGGAGATGGACCGCATGGTCGATGACCACCACTTGCAGGCAACCTTCCCCTATCTCGACAACGTCACCGTCTGCGGCCACAACCACCAGGACCACGACTCAAACCTCGCGAGGTTTCTGAAAACCGCACAAAAACTCAACCTCACTTACAACGAGGACAAGTGCGTTTTCAACACCACGCGCCTCTGCATACTAGGCAGCGTGGTGGAGAATGGGGAAATCGGACCAGACCCCGACCGATTGCGCCCCCTACGGGAGCTGCCCCTGCCCAACACTCCCAAAGCCCTGAAAAGGTGCCTGGGGTTATTCTCGTATTATGCCCAATGGGTCCCTAACTACTCCGATAAAGCCCGCCCCCTCTTGAAAGCATCCTCTTTCCCGCTCTCTGCTGAGGCCCACGCTGCCTTCAAAAGCATTAAGCAGGGTATTGAGCGGGCCATGCTACAGGCAGTGGACGAGAACACTCCCTTTCAAGTGGAAAGTGATGCGTCTGACTTTGCCTTGGCGGCCACCCTCAACCAGGCGGGGCGGCCCGTAGCTTTCTTCTCGAGGACCCTCCAGGGGCCCGAGATCAGACACTCCTCCGTGGAAAAGGAGGCCCAAGCCATCGTGGAGGCAGTGCGCCACTGGCGGCACTACCTAGCCGGCAAACGCTTCACCCTACTTACCGACCAGCGGTCGGTAGCGTTTATGTTCAATAATAAACAGAGGGGGAAGATTAAAAATGATAAAATTCTTAGGTGGCGGATCGAGCTCTCCACCTTTGAGTACGACATCATATATCGGCCGGGGGCCCTTAACGAATCCCCCGACGCCCTCTCACGAGGGATGTGTGCCAACGCCACCGGGGATCGGCTACAGACCCTCCACAACGACCTCTGCCACCCAGGGGTCACACGGCTGTTCCACTTCATAAAGTCCCGCAACTTACCCTACTCGATTGAGGAAGTCCGGTCTCTGACCAGGAACTGCCGCACTTGCGCTGAGTGCAAGCCTCGCTTCTACCGCCCTGACGGAGCCCACCTAATCAAAGCTACACGGCCCTTTGAGCGGCTTAGCTTAGATTTCAAGGGCCCCCTCCCGTCCGTCGACCGCAATGTTTACTTCCTGAACATTGTGGACGAATACTCCCGTTTCCCATTCGCCTTCCCCTGCCCAGACATGACCAGCGCCGCGGTCATTAAATGCCTCAACAGCCTGTTCTGCCTGTTCGGAATGCCAAGCTATATCCACACGGATAGGGGGGCGTCCTTCATGAGTGAAGAGCTACGCCAGTACATGCTGTCCAAGGGGATTGCCACGAGCCGTACCACCAGCTACAACCCCCGGGGTAACGGTCAGGTGGAGCGAGAGAACGGGACAGTATGGAGGGCAGTCACTCTAACTCTAAGGACCAAGGGCCTCCCTATCTCCTGCTGGCAGGAAGTCCTCCCAGATGTGCTCCACTCAATACGGTCACTATTGTGTACTGCCACTAATGCCACGCCTCATGAGCTAATGTTTGTGTTTCCCCGGAAATCCACCTCAGGCGTATCCATGCCGTCATGGCTCTCCACCCCGGGTCCGGTATTCGTGCGAAGGCATGTGAGGGGCCACAAGACGGACCCTCTCGTGGAGCCAGTGCACCTGCTCCACGCCAACCCCCAATACGCATATGTCCGGCACGCCGACGGACGGGAGGACACTGTGTCCATAAAAGACGTCGCCCCAGCCGGTAACAACAGCAACAACGACAATGACTACAACAACAACAGAAACAACGACAACAACCACAACAACTATTACCCACCCACTCCACCCACTATTCTTTCATCACCCCCGGAAGAACACCAGCCAACGGTACCCCCACCACCTACTCCTTCAACAACCCCGGTGGCGCCCCCGCCAGAGACCCAGGAGGTCACCTGGGACACCCAGCCGGCACCCGCGGCACCGCAACCGTTACGTCGGTCACAGAGGACTATCACACCCCCGGACAGACTAAATCTGTAGAAGGGGTGAATGTGATGAAATATGTCATTCATCAGACTCTGTATTTAACTACATATATTGTATTGCCTGCTCCTGTGTTTTACCTTTTATTGTATATAGTGCACCGCCCCCTTTCTCCCCATTGGGTGTGTCGGCTCCGCCCATACCTGGCCCTACTTAAGACAAGCCCAGGCTTGTCTTGCAGCAGAACAGCAGAATGCTAGGTGAAGACACAGGCATCTTTCTTTGCTAATAAAAGCCTTGTTTTATCCAGTTAACTTTGAGCCTTGAAGTTATTGAGGCGCATCAATGACAGAGAGAGAGAGACAGAGGAAGACACAGAGAGAGAGAAAGAGAGAGAGAGAGAGAGAGAGACAGAGAGACAGAGAGAGACCGACAGAGAGAGAGAAAGAGAGAAAGAGAGAGAGAGACAGAGAGAGAGAAAGAGAGAGAGAGAAAGAGAGAGAGAGAAAGAGAGAGAGAGACAGAGAGAGAGAGACAGAGAAAGAGAGACAGAGAGAGAGAGACAGAGAGAGAGAGACAGAGAGAGAGAGAGACACAGAGAGAGAGAGACAGAGAGAGACAGAGAGAGAGTGAGAATCATAGAATCATAGAAATTTACAGAACGGAAGGAGGCCATTCGGCCCATCCTATCCCCTCTATCCAGGCTTATCAAGAGACAGAGACAGTGAGAGGGAGAGAGACTTGATTAGAAACACTGGATAATCTGAATCAGTTCCCAGTCTGAGGGAAAGCACTGAGGCCAATTGGCAGCTGACTTTGAGCCAGGTGGGCATGGGAGAGGGTCTGGGGGGTGGGGGGAGTGTGTGTCGGGTGGGAGACGTCGTCTGCGGACTGTGACAATGAGAACTCTTAAACCAAAGGTGAGTCAACGGGAATGATTGCGCTCAATAGCACAGAGAGAGGGAGGGGCCGGCGAGGACACAGGACCCTTGTTTGTGTAACCCAAACCTCAACAAAAAGCATTAATATTTAACTGGGCACAGGTTGACAGAAGGCCAGCTAAAGATCAACAATTCCCGTCTCCTGTGACGGAACTGGCCCTGAGAACACACAAGAGTGGCTTTGTCTTCAGCGACCAAGGCAAAGGTCAACTCATGGAGGCTACCGTGGGTAGAGCAGTCATTTGAACCAACAATATGAGCCTGATTGAATGGCCTACTCCAACGGCCCACCTCCTCCCCATAACCCTCAGCACCACCTACCCACATTCTCCCCATATCTCACAACCCCACAAATGCACCTTTTCCCCATATCCCTCATCCCAGTTTCCCTCGTCGCTTCTCATATCTGAAGCCCCCTCATCCCTGATACTGTCTCAATGTACCATCTGCCGGCTTTCCTTACCATTCATGTATCCGTTCTGGAAGCCTGTTGGGTATCCATTGCCACGAATTCCATAACCTGTGAACACAAAAGAAGTTCTCTTTGGGATTTGGTCTCAGTTAATGGTCACTGAAAGCACCTGGGTCAGAGGTCGCAGAGTGCGATTCCCCAGGATTTACATCTGCTTTGAAGAAAATCAATTCTCCATCAACCCCACCTACTCACCTTCTCCCCAGATCCCTCAACCCCAATTACCCACCTTTTCCCCATATCCCCAACCCTTCCTACCCACCTTCTCCCCAGACCCTCAATGCCACCTACCCACCTTCTCCCCATATCCCCAACCCCATCTACCCACCCTCTCCCCATATCCCCAACCCCATCTACCCACCTTCTCCCCAGATCCCCAACCACACCTACCCATGTTCCCCCATATACCCAACCCCACCTCCTCCCCAGATCCCTCAACCCCACCTACCTACCTTCTCCCCATATCCCCAACCACACCTATCCATCTTCTCCCCAGATCACTCAACGCCATCTACCCACCTTCTCCCCAAATCCCTCAACCCCACGTACCCACCTTCTCCCCATATCCCTCAACCCCACCTACCCACCTTCTCCCCATATCCTTCAGCACCACCTACCCACCTTCTCCCCAGATCCCTCAACACCACCTACCCACCTTCTCCCCAAATCCCTCAACGCCATCTACCCACCTTCTCCCCATATCCCTCAACCCCACCCACCCACCTTCTCCGAATATCCCCAACCCCACCTACCCACCTTCTGCCTAGATCCCTCAACCCCACCTACCCACCTTCTCCCCATATCCCTCAACCCCACCTACCCACCTTCTCCCCATATCCCTCAACCTCACCCACCCACCTTCTCCGAATATCCCCAACCCCACCTACCCACCTTCTGCCTAGATCCCTCAACCCCACCGACCCACCTTCTCCCCAGATTCCTCAATGTCACCTACCCACCTTCTCCCCAGATCCCTCAACCCCACCTATCCACCTTCTCCCCATATCCCCAACCCCACCTACCCACCTTCTCCCCATATCCCCAACCCCATCTACCCACCTTCTCCCCAGATCCCTCAACCCCACCTACCCACCTTCTCCCCATATCCCCAACCCCATCTACCCACCTTCTCCCCAGATCCCTCAACGCCACCCACCCACCTTCTCCCCATATCCCCAAACACACCTACCCATGTTCCCCCATATACCCAACCCCACCTACCCACCTTCTCCCCAGATCCCTCAACACCACCTACCCACCTTCTCCCCAGATCCCTCAACCCCACCTGCCCACCTTCTCCCCAAATCCCTCAATGCCATCTACCCACCTTCTCCCCATATCCCTCAACCCCACCTACCCACCTTCTCCCCATATCCCTCAACCTCACCCACCCACCTTCTCCGAATATCCCCAACCCCACCTACCCACCTTCTCCCCAGATCCCTCAACGCCACCTACCCACCTTCTCCCCAGATTCCTCAATGTCACCTACCCACCTTCTCCCCAGATCCCTCAACCCCACCTACCCACCTTCTCCCTATATCCCCAACACCACCTACCCACCTTCTCCCCATATCCCGCAACCCCACCTACTCCCCAGAACCCTCAACCCCACCTACCCACCATACCCCTCAACCCCACCTACCCACCTTCTCCCCAAATCCCTCAACCCCACCTACCCACCTTCTCCCCATATCACTCAAGCCCACCTACCCATCTTCTCCCCATATCCCCCAACCCCACCCATCCACCTTCTCCCCATATCCCTCAACCCCACCTATCCACTTTCTCCCATATCCCCATCCCCACCTTCTCCCCATATCCCTCAACCCCACCTACCCACCTTCTCCCCATATTACTCAAGCCCACCTACCCACCTTCTCCCCATATCCCCCAACCCCACCCATTCACCTTCTCCCCATATCCCTCAACCCCACCTATCCACTTTCTCCCATATCCCCATCCCCACCTTCTCCCCATATCACTCAACCCCACCTACCCACCTTCTCCCCATATCCCTCAACCTCACCTACTCCTCACATCCCTCAAACCCAACTACCCACCTTTTCCCCATATCCCCAATCCCACCTACCCACCTTCTCCCCATATCCCTCAACCCCACCTACCCACCTTCTCCCCATATCTCTCAACCCCACCCACCCACCTTCTCCCCATATCCTTCAACCCCACCCACCCACCTTCTCCCCATATCCCTCAACCCCACCTACCCACCTTCACCCCATATCCCTCAACCCCACCTACCCACCTTCTCCCCATATCCCCCAACCCCACCCATCCACCTTCTCCCCATATCCCTCAACCCTACCTATCCACTTTCTCCCATATCCCCATCCCCACCTTCTCCCCATATCCCTCAACCCCACCTACCCACCTTTTCCCCATATCACTCAACTCCACCTACCCACCTTCTCCCCATATCCCTCAACCCCACCCATCCACCTTCTCCCCATATCCCTCAACCCTACCTATCCACTTTCTCCCATATCCCCATCCCCACCTTCTCCCCATATCCCTCAACCCCACCTACCCACCTTCTCCCCATATCACTCAACTCCACCTACCCACCTTCTCCCCATATCCCTCAACCCCACCTGCCCACCTTCTCCCCATATCCCTGAACCCCACCTACTCCTCACATCCCTCAACCCCATCTACCCACCTTCTCCCCATATCACTCAACCCCACCTACCCACCTTCTCCCCTATCCCCATCCCCACCTTCTCCTCATATCCCTCAATCCCTTCTGCCGCCCCACAATCCCATCTAATTGCCACTTGTCCCCCTTCAACGTCCTTACCTGGTATATGATTCCCCCCCTCATTTTTCCCTTTTGGTAATACGCTCCCCCATCCTAACCAATCTCACTCTCAGTCCCCCGGGATTTGTACCCCCTTCACCTCAGGTGGACAACCTTCTCAATTCCCCTCCGAATCTGGGAAACCCTAATTGCTGTTCCTCGGAGCTCCCTCTTTTCACAAAGGGTTCGATCCCAACCTCCAGAGTCTTTTTCTGAACCTCAATCACTGGTACCCACAACCCCACCCCATGACCTCAATCAAGGTCACAGATTGACAAGGGAACCGGAAAGAGCTGGGAATTACCTGGTTTCCTTTTTCCAGCGACGCCCCCTGGAACTGAAAGACAGAGAGAAGTCAGCCGCTGGACTGGGGAGACGGACGCAGACTCTACCTCCGTTGAGACTTCTGAGAGATAGGCCGAGGCCCAGAGGCACAGAGGGTGCCAAGTTTGAAAGCAGTGGGCGGCGACAGCAGGTAAATTAGGCAGAGGTGGCTCATTGACGCCAAGCTTGGCTTTTGACAGATTGCTGAGAGTTGGGTTGCCAGCTTTGGTTGAATGTATGCCGAGAGGATTTGTCACATGCCCCGCCCCCACCCTCCCTCCGTTGCGCCAACCTCACGGGGCACCACCTTCCCTCGGCCAATCGGAAAGCAAACTGACTCTTGCTGGGGGTCAGTGGTGAGCACTCAGGAGGTTGTGGGTTCAAGTCCCGCTCCAGAGAATTGAGCGAAAAAATCTAGGCTGACATTTCCCTTGCAGTACTGAGGGACCACCGCACTGTCGGTGGGGCAGTACTGAGGGAGCGCTGCACTGTCGGAGGGGCAGTACTGAGGGAGCGCTGCACTTTCGGAGGGGCAGTACTGAGTGAGCGCTACACTGTCGGAGGGGCAGTACTGAGGGAGCACTGCGCTGTCGGTGGGGCAGTACTGAGGGAGCACTGCACTGTCGGAGGGGCAGTACTGAGGGAGCGCTGCACTGTCGGAGGGGCAGTACTGAGTGAGCGCTACACTGTCGGAGGGGCAGTACTGAGGGAGCACTGCACTGTCGGTGGGGCAGTACTGAGGGAGCGCTACACTGTCAGAGGGGCAGTACTGAGGGAGCGCTGCACTGTTGGAGGGGCAGTACTGAGGGAGCACTGCACTGTCGGTGGGGCAGTACTGAGGGAGTGCTACACAGTCGGAGGGGCAGTACTGAAGGAGCGCTACACTGTCGGAGGGGCAGTACTGAGGGAGGGCTGCACTGTCGGAGGGGCAGTAATGAGGGAGCGCTGCACTGTCGGAGGGGCAGTACTGAGGGAGCACTGCACTGTCGGAGGGGCAGTACTGAGGGAGCACTGCACTGTCGGAGGGGCAGTACTGAGGGAGCGCTGCACTGTCGGAGGGACAGTACTGAGGGAGCGCTGCACTGTCGGAGGGACAGTACTGAGGGAGTGCTGCACTGTCGGAGGGGCAGTACTGAGGGAGCCCTGCACTGTTGGTGGGGCAGTACTAAGGGAGCGCTGCACTGTCGGAGGGGCAGTACTGAAGGAGCGCTGCACTGTCGGAGGCCAGTACTGAGGGAGTGCTGCACTGTCGGAGGGGCAGTACTGAGGGAGCGCTGCACTGTCGGAGGGGCAGTACTGAGGGAGCCCTGCACTGTTGGTGGGGCAGTACTAAGGGAGCGCTGCACTGTCGGAGGGGCAGTACTGAAGGAGCGCTGCACTGTCGGAGGCCAGTACTGAGGGAGTGCTGTACTGTCGAAGGGGCAGTACTGAGGGAGCGCTGCACTGTCGGAGGGGCAGTGCTGAGGGAGCGCTGCACTGTCGGAGGGGCACTTCTGAGGGAGCGTTGCACTGTGGGAGTGGCAGTACTGAGGGAGTGCTGCACTGTCAGAGGTGCCGCCTTTCGGATGAGATGTTCAACCTGAGGGCCCCGTCTGCCCTCTCAGGTGGACGTAAAGGATCCCACGGCCACTATTTGAAGAAGAGCAGGTGGAGTTCTCCCCGGTGTCCTGGGGCCAATATTTATCCCTGGACCAACATCACTAAAAAAACAGATGATCTGTCATTATCACATGGCTATTTGTGAGAGCTTGCTGTGCGCAAATTGGCTTTTTTTTAAATTCGTTTATGGATGTGGGCGGCGCTGGCAAGGCCAGCATTTATTGCCCAACCCTAACTGCCCTTGAGAAGGTGGTGGTGAGCCGCCTTCTGAACCGCTGCAGTCCGTGTGGTGAAGGTACTCCCACAGTGCTGTTAGGGAGGGAGTTCCAGGACTTTGGCCCAGCGACGATGAAGGATCGGCCGATATACTTCTAAGTCAGGATGGTGTGTGACTTGGAGGGGAACTTGGAGGTGGTGGTGTTCCCATGTGCCTGCTGCCCTTGTCGTTCTAGGTGGAAGAGGTCGCGGGTTTGGGAGGTGCTGCCGAAGAAGCCTTGGCGAGTTGCTGCAGTGCATCTTGTAGATGGTACACACTGCAGCCACGGTGTGCCGGTGGTGGAGGGAGTGAATGTTTAAGGTGGTGGATGGGGTGCCAATCAAGAGGGCTGCTTTGTCCTGGATGGTGTCGAGCTTCTTGAGTGTTGTTGGAGCTGCACTCATCCAGGCAAGTGGAGAGTATTCCATCACACTCCTTACTTGTGCCTTGTAGATGGTGGAAAGGCTTTGGGGAGTCAGGAGGTGAGACACTCGCTGCAGAATACCCAGCCTCTGACCTGCTCTTGTTGCCACAGTATTTATGTGACTGGTCCAGTTAAGTTTCTGGTCAATGGTGACCCCCAGGATGTTGATAGTGGGGGATTCAGCGATGGCAATACCGTTGGATGTCAAGGGGCGATGGTTAGACTCTCGCTTGTTGGAGATAATCATTGCCTGGCACTTGCGTGGCGCGTTTCCTACATTACAACAGCGACCACACTGTCATAAAAGCACCTCATTGGCTGTGAAGCGCTTTGGGACGTCCTGAGGTTGTGAAAGGCGCTATAGAAATGCAAGACTTTCTTTGTTACTGGATGAGTCAGTCAAACATCCTTTACCCCACCCCCCCAACACCAATAATTTTATAATTAATCACCAAAAGTGTTCAAGGAAAATGAAAAAAACCCACATTTCTTTTAATGCCTCATTAATTTTTTCCCCTGTGTTTGCTCGCAGCAGTGTCCTGGAGAGTAATTTGCAAGACCTGGAGATTCCAGGCCAATCCTGGTGTGTTGGCAACGCGAGCTGACAGTAGGAGCCAGGAGATGAAAGGAATTTTTAAGGGGGTGCAGGAACGGAGAGAGCATGTACACAAGTCTTTGAAGGTGGCAGGGCAAGTCGAACAGGTCGCTGAAAAAGCTTTGTGAGCCTTGGCTTTATTAACAGAGGAATCGGGCACAAAAGCAAGGAAAGTACGTTAAACCTTTATAAATCATTGGGGGAGGCCTCAGCTGGAGTATTGTGTCTTAGAGCAGGGCACCACAATTTGGGAAGGATGTCAAAGGCCTTAGAGAGGGTGCAGAGGAGATTGACTAGAATAGTACCAGGGATGAGGAACTTCAGTTATGTGGGGAGACTGGAGAAGCTGGGATTGTTCTCCTTAGAGCAGAGAAGGTTAAGGGGAGATTGACCAGAATGGTACCAGGGATGAGGAACTTCAGTTATGTGGGGAGACTGGAGAAGCTGGGATTGTTCTCCTTAGAGCAGAGAAGGTTAAGGGGAGATTGACCAGAATGGTACCAGGGATGTGGGGCCTCAGTTATGTGGAGAGACTGGAGAAGCTGGGATTGTTCTCCTTAGAGCAGAGAAGGTTAAGGGGAGATTGACCAGAATGGTACCAGGGATGTGGGGCCTCAGTTATGTGGAGAGACTGGAGAAGCTGGGATTGTTCTCCTTAGAGCAGAGAAGGTTAAGGGGAGATTGACCAGAATGGTACCAGGGATGTGGGGCCTCAGTTATGTGGAGAGACTGGAGAAGCTGGGATTGCTCTCCTTAGAGCAGAGAAGGTTAAGAGGAGATTTAATAGAGGTGTTCAAAATTATAAAGCAGTTTCATTTCCCCTGAGTACATACCTCCCACAGAGAGAGCCCCAAGTGGGTATCCAGCTCCAGCACCATACCCTGAAACAGGAAGACAGTAAAAGCGTTTGTAAATTAAGCACTCTCATAGAAGGAACCAATCCATCATTTCCTGAGTAACCCCATCCATGATAGGGGAGAGTGTACACGGGCTGTGGGTGGAGATTGAACGGGTGGGTAGAGTCAGTGATAGGGGAGAGTGTACATGGGCTGTGGGAGGAGATTAAATGGGTGGGGAGAGTCAGTGATAGGGGAGAGTGAACGTGGGCTGTGGGAGGAGATTAAATGGGTGGGGAGAGTCAGTGATAGGGGAGAGTGTAGATGGGCTGTGAGAGGAGTTTAAATGGGTGGGGAGAGTCAGTGATAGGGGAGAGCGTGCATGGGCTGTGGGAGGAGATTAAATGGGTGGGGAGAGTCAGTGATAGGGGAGAGTGTACATGGGCTGTGGGAGGAGATTAAATGTGTGGGAGAGTCAGTGATAGGGGAGAGTGTACATGGGCTGTGGGAGGAGATTAAATGGGTGGGGAGAGTCAGTGATAGGGGAGAGTGTACATGGGCTGTGGGAGGAGATTAAATGGGTGGGGAGAGTCAGTGATAGGGGAGAGTGTACATGGGCTGTGGGAGGAGATTAAATGGGTGGGGAGAGTCGGTGATAGGGGAGAGTGTACATGGGCTGTGGGAGGAGATTAAATGGGTGGGTCGAGTCAATGATAGTGGAGAGTGTACATGGGCTGTGGGAGGGGATTTAATGGGTCGGTAGAGTCAGTGGTAGCAACAGCCCGTGAACACTCTCCCCTATCTTGAGACATTTAGAATAAAGTTTGTGAACTAACCTGCTGGACTCGGTCCTTTCCCACCAATGCCCAGTGCCCCCCTGGGTAATCCTTGGCCAGCTCCTGGGAGAAGAAAGTAAAAGTTGGTGGAACGTTAGCAGATCCTGACGATGGGTCTGGGAATCCTGAATCACAGGACATTGGTCAGGCACTGAACCTCATACCCTCGCTCAGAGCTGTAAGGTATTTTACGTTATATCTTAATCTTATTATTCATTCTTGGGATGTGGGCATCACTGGCAAGGCCAGCCTTTATTGCCCCATCCATAGTTTCCCCTTGAGATGGTGGTGGTGGGCCCTGTTCTTGAACCACTACAAATGTATGGCTTGCTGGGCCACTTCAGAGGGCCAGTGTAGCGTCAATCACCTCAGCTGTGGGACTGGAGTCACCTATAGGCCAGGCCTGGGTAAGGACGGCAGGTTTGCTTCCCTAAAAGGTGGCATCAGAGAACCAGTTGGGGCTTACAACGATCTGACAGCTTCACACTCGCTTTTTACCAGTCCCTGCTTTTTATTTCCAGATTTATTTTTGGAACGGTATTTGCTCAAACAGCCCTGGTGGGATTTGAACACTGGAATGACTAGTCCGGTGATGTAACTGCTGTGTTACAGTGCCCATAATTGAAGTCGCGGCTGCTTCCCCTCTGTGGAATGATAGTTGACCTTTGAACCAAAATGGCTCCCAACATGACCATGTAGATTGGCCTTGAGAGATTGTGAGGCCAAAATAAAAGATCAGTGTTTGGAGCCAATCCGAAATTGGAATTCAATCTAATCTCAAGACTAACATCAAGTCTCCCAGTTGCCTCTTCCCATTTAAACTTCTTATGATTAGCCCTAAAAGCATTTTGGTTTCAGACAGCAAAGGATTGCGGGACAACTTATGACCCGATGAAGCCAGTAACTGGGTCTTTAGAGACATATCATTCTGCTTTATTGCTAAGACCCCTCCTGAGCCACAAACTCCGTTCCCTAGCCACTGACTCCGTCCCTCTCCCCAACATCTGCCTGAGGCTGAACCACACTGTTCGCAACCTTGGTGTCATATTTGACCCCGAAAAGAGCTTCTGACCACATATCTGCGGCATAACTAAGACCACCTACTTCCGCCTCCGTATCATCGCCCGTCTCCGCCCTTGCCTCAGCTCATCCGCTGCTGAAATCCTCATCCATGCCTTTGTTACCTCTAGACTTGACTATTCCAACGCACTCCTGGCTGGCCTCTCACATTCCACCCTCCGTAAACTTGAGGTCATCCAAAATTCGGCTGCCCGTGTCCTAACTCGCACCGAGTCCCGTTCATCCATCACCCCTGTGCTCGCTGAACTATATTGGCTCCCGGTTAAGCAATGCCTCGATTTCAAAATTCTCATCCTTGTTTTCAAATCCCTCCATGGCCCTCGTCTCTCCCTATCTCTGTAATCTCCTCCAGCCCCACAACCCCCCCGAGATATCGGTGATCCTCTAATTCTGCCCTCCTGAGCATCCCTGATTATAATCACTCCACCATCGGTGGCTGTGCCTTCTGTTGCCTCGGCCCTAAGCTCTGGAATTCCCTCCCTAAACCTCTCTACCTCTCTTTCCTCCTTTAAGATGCTCCTTAAAACCTACCCCTTTGACCAAGATTTTGGTCACCTGCCCTAATTTCTCCTTATGTGGCTCGGTGTCAATTTTTTTTGTCTTATAATACTCCCGTGAAATGCCTTGGGACATTTTACTATGTTAAAGGCGCTATATAAATATATAAAGTTGTTGTTGCTGTTGTTGAGACACTCTGTACCTTCTATCACTTCTCGCACGTAACTCAACTCTCTAAAAACCAGCACGGTCTGATATTTGCAGAGACTCCTCTAATCCCTCTCTCACACTCCTGTATCTGGGGAGCTTCCTCTAACCCCTCTCTCCCACTCCTCTATCTGGGGAGGTCCCTCTAACACCCTCTCTCCCACTGCTGTATCTGGGGAAGTCCCTCTAACCACTCTCTCACACTCCTGTATCTGGGGAGGGCCCTCTAACACCTCCCTCACACTCCTGTATCTGGGGAGGTCCCTCTAACCCCTCTCTCACACTCCTGTATCTGGGGAGGTCCCTCTAACACCTCCCTCACACTCCTGTATCTGGGGAGGGCCCTCTAACTCCTCTCTCACATTCCTTTGTCTGGAGAGGTTCCTTTAACCCCTCTCTCACACTTCTGTATCTGGGGAAGTCCCTCTAACACCTCTCTCACACTCCTGTATCTGGGGAGATCCCTCTAACCCCTCTCTCACACTCCTGTATCTGGGGAGGTCCCTCTAACCCCTCTCTCACACTCCTGTTCCTGGGAAGGCCCCTCTAACCCCTCCCTCATACTCCTGCATCTGGGGAGGTCCCTCTAACCCCCTCTCTCATACTCCTGCATCTGGGGAGGTCCCTCTAACCCCTCTCTCTCCCTCCTGTATCTGGGGAGGTCCCTCTAACCCCTCTCTCACATTCCTGTATCTGGGGAGGTCCCTCTAACCCCTCTCTCACACTCCTGTATCTGGGGAGGTCCCTCTAACATCTCTCTCACTCTCCTGTATCTGGGGAGGTCCCACTAACCCCTCTCTCACACTCCTGTATCTGGGGAGGTCCCTGTAACCGCTCCCTCATACTCCTGCAGCTGAGGAGGTCCCTCTAACCCCTTTCTCACACTCCTGTATCTGGGGAGGCCCCTCTACCCCCTCTCTCATGCTCCTGTATCTGGGGAAGTCCCTCTAACCCCTCTCTCACACTCCTGTATCTGGGGAAGTCCCTCTAACACCTCTCTCACACTCCTGCATCTGGGGAGGTCCCTCTAACCCGTCTCTCACACTCCTGTATCTGGGGAGATCCCTCTAACCCCTCTCTCACGCTCCTGTATCTGGGGAAGTCCCTCTAACCCCTCTCTCACACTCCTGTATCTGGGGAGGTCCCTCTAACACCTCTCTCACACTCCTGCATCTGGGGAGGTCCATCTAACCCGTCTCTCACACTCCTGTATCTGGGGAGATCCCTCTAACCCCTCTCTCACGCTCCTGTATCTGGGGAAGTCCCTCTAACCCCTCTCTCACACTCCTGTATCTGGGGAGGTCCCTCTAACACCTCTCTCACACTCCTGTATCTGGGGAGGTCCCTCTAACCCGTCTCTCACACTCCTGTATCTGGAGAGGTCCCTCTAACCCCCTCTCTCACACTCCTGTATCTGGGGAGGTCCCTCTAACCCCTCTCTCACACTCCTGTATCTGGGGAGGTCCCTCTAACCCGTCTCTCACACTCCTGTATCTGGAGAGGTCCCTCTAATCCCTCCCTCACACTCCTGTATCTGGGGAGGTCCCTCTAGCCCCTCTCTCACACTCCTGTATCTGGGGAGGTCCCTCTAACTCCCCTCCTGGACAATCTCTTCCATCTGAGGAGGCAGGTGATGAGCACAGTTTAACTCTTACCCATTCCGTAGCCATTCTGTCGTCCGTAGGGTCCAAGTCCTAATCCAAGAAATCACAAACAACGTTTCAGTTTATCAGAAACACCACTTCCCATCCATGCCCCTTCCTCTCTCCCACATTCCCACCCATTCCCCCTTCCCCTTCCCTTCATTCCCATCCAACAAGACCCCAAGAAATCCCAGGCCCTCTGTATCGCAGGCCATAGCAATGCAGTCATACTTTGCCCTGTAGATCCCACTCCCAGTCCCCAAACTGTCATGATCGCTGGTTCATTGTCTCTCTCTCTCTCTCTCTCTCTCTCTTTGTCTCTGTATCTGTCTCTCTCTCTCTGTCTCTCGCTCGCTGTCTTTTGCTCTCTGCCTCGCTCGCTGTCTCTCTCGCTCTGTCTCACTCGCTGTCTTTCTCTCTCTGTCTCTCTCGCTGTCTATCTCGCTCTCTGCCTCCCTTTCTGCCTCCCTCGCTGTCTCTATATAAGAACATAAGAAATAGAAGCAGGAGTAGGCCATTTGGCCCTTTGAGCCTGCTCCACTATTCAATAAGATCATGGTTGATCTTCTACATCAACTCCACTTTCCTGCATTATCCCCAAAATCTATCGATCTCAGCCTTGAATATACTCAACGACTGAGCCTCCACAGCCCAATTCCAAAGATTCATCCCCCTCTGTGTGAAGAAATTTCTCCTCATCTCAGTCCTAAATGGCCGACCCCCTTATTCTGAGACTGTGACCCCTGGTCCTAGACTCCGCAGCCAGGGGAAACATCCTCCCTGTATCTACCCTGTCAAGCCCTGTAAGAATTTTATATGTTTTAATTAGATCACCTCTCATTCTTCTAAACTCTAGAATGTAGGCCTCGTCTACTCAATCTCTCCTCATAGGACAATCCCCCCATCCCAGGAACCAGTCTGGTGAACCTTCGTTGCACTCCCTCTGTGGGAAGTATATCCTTCCTTGGGTAAGGAGACCTAAACTGTACACAATAGTCCAGGTGTGGTCTCACCAGGGCCCTATATAATTGCAGTAAGATGTCTTTACTCTTATACTCAAATCCCTTTGTAATAAAGGCCAACATACCATTTGCTTTCCTAATTGCTTGCTGTACCTGCATGTTAAATTTCTGTGATTCATGTACAAGGACACCCAGGTCCCTCTGAGTGCAAACATTTTCTCAGTTTCTCACCATTCAAAAAATATTCCGCTTTTCTGTTTTTCCTACCAAAGTGGATAACTTCACATTTCCCCACATTGTATTCCATTTGCCATGTTCTTGCCCACTCAGTCAACCTGTCTATATCTCTCTGCAGTCTCTTTGAGTCCTCCTCACAACTTACATTTCCATTCAACTTTGTATCATCAGCAAACTTGGATACATTACACTCGGTCCCTTCATCTAGGTCATTAATATAGATTGTAAATAGCTGAGCCCCAGCATTGATCCTTGCGGTACCCCGCCAATCTGAAAATGACCCATTTATTCCAACTCTCTCTCTCTGTCTCTCTCTGTCTCTCTCTCGCTCTCTTTGTCTCTCTCTCTCTTGGTCTCTCTTTCTCCTTGTCTCTCTCTGTCTCTGTCTCACTCTCTCTGTAGTAACCTGGGGGGTTATGAGTAACCTGATCCACCAGGTGGTGCTGTGGCAATTGGTCTCCTGAGTTAAGTCTGCTCTGTACTGGTTGTACTCTTTGTTTTTGGCTGCCTCATGGCAGAAGCTTTTATGTGCAAGTGTTGATTAAACCATGTTACGGAGTTAACCTGTGTCCGTCTCCATCTATGGCCACCTCAAGATACCACATATGGCGACGAGAATAAAGGACGGAAAAGTTTTGGTGGATCAGTCATAGTTATGGAGTATTCGGAAGAGGTGCTCGGGTTGGTTAGCAAACTAGTCGGAAAAGCACGAGGCTAGGCCGCGGGAGTCGAAACGGAGTTTGATTTTTTGGCTGAAGTGACCAGACTCCAAGGATGGCAGGAACGGTAGGCTCCGTGGCACCTTTTGACAGCAAGTCGCAGTCTTGGGAGGAGTATTGTGAAATACTGAGCCATTTCTTTATGGCAAACGAGGTGGACAGTGCTGAAAAGAAAAGGGCCATTTTACTGAGTTGTGTGGGAGTGCAAACCTATACACGGATGAGGAATCTGCTGGGCCCGGAGCGGCCAGGAGAAAAATCTTTTGACGAGTTGGTGAGTCTACTAAAGAATCATTTCAATCTGAAACCTAGTGAAATAGTACAGAGATGGAAATTCAATTCGAGGATTAGGAGGCCGGAAGAAAGCGTTACTGAGTATGTGGAGGAGCTTCGGAAGCTCGCACAGGACTGTAATTTTGGAAATGCGCTCACAGTCATGTTAAGGGACAGACTAGTATGCGGAGTTAACGACGACAGTATACAGCAAAGGTTGCTGTCAGAAGAAGGATTAACGTTTGAGATGGCACTTAAAAAAGCACAAGCCATGGAGACGGCTAACAAGGACATTAAGGACTTAAACAGTATGAGCAAGGAGAAATGGAGTAAACCAGTGGGAGGAGCTGTTTTCAAGATGGAAGCTGGCGCGAAAAGTCCACCAGTCGGGGTTGGGGATTGCTACCGATGTGGCGGGATGAGCCATTATGCAAAGGACTGCAGGTTTGCAAAGGCAAAGTGCCACAATTGTGGAAAAATAGGGCACTTAAAGAAAGTCTGTAAAAGGGCAGTGAGTGAGAGAAGCAGTGCTAAAGGGGCAAAACATGCTAAAGGGGGGAGGGAGAAGTACACAAAGCGGGCAAATTACATACAAGAGGAGGAAGAGTCTAGTGAGTCTAGTGAGGAGGTTTTCACTATATGCAGTATAGACACTTCAAGGCCCAACGTACCTCCTCTCACTCAGTATTTGATAGTGAACGGAGGTCAAGTAAAGTTTGAGATTGACACCGGATGCAGTGTAACCATAATGTTGTGGACTGAGTACGCCAAGCTATGGGGGGAAGCAAAAGTACCAGAGCTAGGTACATGCCCCATTAGTCTCAAAACCTACACAGGACAGAAGGTGGACATTTTGGGGGCGGCCGAAGTACAAGTGGAACACAAAGGAGTCACCAAAGAGCTTACGGTGGTAGTGGTAGCAGGGTCAGGGCCAAACCTGTTAGGGCGAGGGTGGATCAGTGAGTTGAGTGTGGACTGGCAGGCAATGAATAAAATGGAGGACAGTACAGAGGCACTGCAAGAAGTGCTGATGAAGCATGAGTTAGTGTTCAAGGACGAACTGGGCACCTTAAAGGGAGCCACAGCCAAGATTCATGTAGCCAGGGATGCCACGCCTCATTTCTTTAAACCAAGGTCGGTACCTTTTGCAATGAAAACCAAGGTTGAGGCGGAACTAGATCGCCTGCTAAAGGACAAAGTAATAGAACCAGTGAAATTTTCAGACTGGGCGGCACCAATAGTCCCGGTATTGAAGCCCGACGGTAATGTAAGGGTGTGGTGACTATAAGTTAACAGTGAACAGAGTATCATCACTGGAACAGTACCCCATTCTGAGAATGGAGGACATGTTAACATCGCTCGCTGGGGGAGAAAGATTCAGCAAACTGGACATGAGTCATGCGTATCAGCAGATATTGCTAGATGAAGAATCAAAAAAGTTTGTCACGGTGAACACGCACAAGGAGCTGTTCACGTATGCCAGGTTACCATTTGGTGTCAGTTCTAGCCCAGCAATATTCCAACGGACTATGGAGGGCATTCTGCAGGGCATTCCAAAGGTGGCCGTGTACTTAGGTGATATTCTGCTAACAGGAAGTGACGATCAGGATCACGTAAAAACACTGGACAAAGTGCTACAGCGGCTGGAAGAGGCAGGGCTATGCCTGAAACGGAGTAAGTGTAGTTTCATGGAGAAGGAAGTTACATTCCTGGGACATCGGGTGGATGCCACAGGCCTCCATCCATTACCAGGGAAAGTGCGGGCAGTGCAGGATGCACCTGCACCCACCTCAGTGACTGAACTGAAAGCCTATCTAGGGCTCCTGAATTATTATAACTGGTTTCTTCCAAACTTATCGATGCTGCTGGCACCCCTGCACAAACTGCTGAGAAAGGAGGAGCCATGGCGCTGGGGGCCAGAGCAAGCGATAGCATTTCAGCAGTCAAAGGAGCTACTTCAGTCCAGCAGGGTGTTAGTGCATTACGACGAGAAGAAGGAGCTGATAATGTCCTGCGACGCATCACCCTATGGAGTGGGGGCAGTGTTGGCCCACTGCATGCCAGATGGAGCGGAAAGGCCCATCGGGTTTGTTTCACGCACGCTCACAGGTGCGGAAAAGAACTATTCACAGCTTGATAAAGAGGGGTTAGCCATTATATTTGGAGTATAGAAATTCCATAAGTACATATATGGGAGGAAGTTTGTAATCAGTACTGACCACAAGCCTCTTATTAGCTCACTGAATGAGATGAAAGCGGTGCCTCAAATGGCATCACAGAGAATAATGAGATGGGCAGTAATACTAAGAGCCTATGAATATGGGATCACGTACAGAGCCGGCAAGGAAAACGGGAACGCTGATGCACTCAGCCGCCTGACCCTCTCAAAATCTCCTTAGCAGTACTTCCCCTGAGGAGCACGTCCTGATGCTGGATCAGGAGATCAGTCCCCTGATGACTTCAGCGCAAATCCAGGGCTGGACAGCCAAGGACCTCGTTCTGTCAAGGGTCCGTGAGTATGTGTTGAAAGGCTGGCCAGATCACCGTGAGGGACCGGAGTTCGCACCGTACAGACAGAGACAGCACGAGCTCAGTGTCCAAGATGGATGTGTGCTATGGGGAGCACGCATCATAGTCCCAGAGCGGGGACGCTCTACTTTGATGGAACAGTTGCATCAATCGCACCCAGGAATGACTAGAATGAAAGGACTGGCTAGGAGCTACCTGTGGTGGCCTAACTTGGATGCTGAAATTGAGTCAAAGGTAAAGTCATGCACTATATGTCAGGAACAGAGGAAAGCACCTGCCAGGGCACCACTCCATCCCTGGGAGTGGCCCAGCAAACCCTGGAGGAGAATTCACATAGACTATGCGGGACCTTTTATGGGCAAAATGTTTTTGGTGCTGGTAAACATTCACTCAAAGTGGATTGACGTTTATCCAGTGAGCTCTGCAACGACTGATGCCACACTGAATTGTCTCAGGAACAGCTTCAGCACGCATGGTATTCCAGAAATGATTGTATCCGACAATGCACAGTGTTTTGTTAGTGAAGGGAGCAAAGAATTCATGGTAAGGAATGGAATCACACATGTCACCTCGGCTCCATATCACCGAGCCTCAAATGGGTTAGCCGAGCGAGCCGTGCAGACTTTTAAGGAGCTCATGAGGAAGAGCTCAGGTGACACCCTGGAGACCAAGCTCAATAGAGCCTTGTTTAGTTATCGTATAACACCCCAAGCTACCACGGGGCTTTCTCCGGCTGAGTTGATGATGGGGAGAAAGTTGCGGTGCACATTAGACCTGATACACCCAGATCTCAAAAGCAAGGTTGAGACAAAACAAACAAACCAAAAAGCGTACCATGACAAACATACTAAAGCTCGCCATTTCGCCATAGGGGACTCTGTGTACACCCGGAACTTCGGCTATGGACCTAAATGGATACCAGGACTAATCCAGGACATTACAGGACCTGTGTCATACTCCGTGTTACTAGGGGATGGTCGAGGAGTTTGTCGGCATGTGGATCAGCTTTTCAGCCGGCAGCAGGGGGAACTGCCTCAGATGGAACAAAGGGCAGTAGAGGAGGCTGTTCCAGGACCCAGCACAGCTTATAAGGTGCCAGTGGACACTGGTACTGCCAGGCCACAGCGGGACAGAGTAAAACCAACATCAGAGACTACTCCAATCTCAAGTGCGAGTGAATCTGAGAATCCACCACAAGTGGAATTAAGACGTTCACAAAGGATTCGCAAGCAACCAAAAAGACTTATACAAACCTGTTAAATTAGTCAGGGGTTAACCATGGTTAGAGCATACTGGTTAATTAAAATGTAGTACCTAGTAAGGGTTATTGTTTAAGAATTGCATACGGCAATCTTAAGGGGGGAGGAGTGTAGTAACCTGGGAGGTTATGAGTAACCTGATCCACCAGGTGGTGCTGTGGCAATTGGTCTCCTGAGTTAAGTCTGCTCTGTACTGGTTGTACTCTTTGTTTTTGGCTGCCTCATGGCAGAAGCTTTTATGTGCAAGTGTTGATTAAACCATGTTACGGAATTAACCTGTGTCCGTCTCCATCTATGGCCACCTCAAGATACCACACTCTCTTTCTCTCTCTTGCTGTCTCACTCTCTCTGTCTCTCTCTCACTATCTCTGTCTCTCTCTCTCTCTCTCTCTCGCTGTCTCTCTCTCTCGCTCTGTCTCTCTCTCTCACTCTCTCTGTCTCTCACTCTCTCTGTCTCTCACTCTCTCTGTCTCTCACTCTCTGTCTCTCGCTCTGTCTCTTTCTTGCTCTCTGTCTCTCTCTCGCTGTCTCTCTTGCTGTCTCTCTCTCTCTCGCGTGCTGTCTCTCTCTCTCTCTCTTGCTGTCTCTCTCGCTCGCTCTCTCGCTGTCTCTCTCTATCTCTCTCTCTGTCTCTCTCGCTGTCTCTCTTTATCTTTCTCTATCTCTCTGTCTCTCTCGCTGTCTCTATCTCTCTCTCTCTCTGTCTCTCTCGCTGTCTCTCTGTCTCTCTCTCTCTGTGTCTCTCTCTGTCTCTCTCACTGTCTATCTTTCTCTCTCTATCTCTCTCTCTCTCTCTGTCTCTCTCTCTGTCGCTCTCTTTGTCTCTCTGTCTCTCTCGCTGTCTCTCTGTCTCTCTCGCTGTGTCGCTCTCTGTCTCTCTCGCTGTCTCTCTTTATCTTTCTCTCTCTAGTTCAGTTTCAGTTCAGTTCAAATGCTTTATTGGCATGAAAGTTTACAGAGAACCATATTGCCAAAGCTTACATAGCAAAAAGGTACAGTTTTCCAACATTCTGTAGGTGTCAATCGATTTGACATTTGTTGGGTACATACAATATTACTTTTAAACAATATTAATTTTAAACAGTCTTTCTACTTCATTTGGTACGTTCAATATTAATTTTAAACAGTCTTACTTTTAAACAGTCCTCAGGTTGTGACATGTTGTTACATATTTAGCCCCAAGGTATGGTCTGTCTCCTTCTCCTAGGACTAATCTCAATTTTGACAGATCATCCAATTCCTTGAAATCTGGGGTTGTTTGGCTTAGCTTGTTGAATAATATGTTTCTTGATGTGTTGAATTTTTCGCATTTTAGGAGGAAATGCATTTCTGTTTCAACCTCGCCAGCCAGACATTGATCGCATATTCTATTCTCTCTAGGCTGCCAGGATTTCTTGTATCTGCCTTTTTCAATTTCCAGTTGGTGGTCGCTTAGTCTGTACCTGGTGAGGGTCTGTCTCTGTTTTGTGTCTCTGATGGTCGTGAGGTAGTCTGCCAGTTTATATTCTCTTTTTAGGGCCCGGTAACATTCTAATCTGCTTTGGCTTTCGGTTATTTTGTTCCAATGTTCCAGGTAGGTTTCTTTGCATTTTTTAATGATTTGGTTCACTCGGATTGGTGTTTGGACGGCTGTGTTGGTCTGGGGCTGGTCAGGGTCCGGCTGAGTACTTAGTTTCAGTAGCAGCTGTCTCTATCTCTCTCTCTCTCTCTCTCTTGCTGTCTCTCGCTGTCTCTCTGTGTGTCTCTCTCTGTCTCTCTCGCTGTCTCTCTTTATCTTGCTCTCGCTCTCGCTCTCGCTCTCTCTCTCTCGCTCTCTCTCTCTGTGTCTCTTTCTGTCTCTCTCGCTGTCTCTCTTTATCTTTCTCTCTCTCTCTCTCTCTCTCTTGCTGTCTCTCGCTGTGTCTCTCTGTCTCTCTCTCTCTCTGTCTATTTATCTTTCTCTCTCAGTCTCTCTCTCTCTCTCTGTCTCTCTCGCTGTCTCTCTCTGTCTCTCTCGCTGTGTCTCTCTCTGTCTCTCTCGCTGTCTCTTTATCTTTCTCTCTCGCTCTCTCTCTCTTGCTGTCTCTCTTTATCTCTCTCTCAATTCAATTCAATTCAAATCGCTTTATTGGCATGACAAGTTACATCTTATGTTGCCAAAGCATCGAAAAACATTCATGTTTGTTCACAAAAATACAGATCTATCCATACAGTGTATAAACAGATATATCCCTGAGTGTATAAATATACTTTCATATAATTTATATATACTCTTTTCTTATATTTAGTGGTTGTCCCTCTGTTTATGGCAAGCTGTAACATAGTGTGCCGCTAGTGTTACACAATTTCTCTCTTCCCCTAGTAGGTATGGGAGTTTTTGGTCGTCATTCAAATTTCTGAAATCCGGGCATATTTTTGTGAATTTTGGGTAGGAGTTCTCCCTTATGCCCTGATATTTTCTACAAGCTGTGAGGAAGTGCATCTCTGTCTCCACCACTCCCTGACTGCAGTGAGAGCATATCCTGTCCTCTCTTGGTAGCCGGGTCTGTCTGTGTCTACCTTTTTCGATCACCAGGTTATGTTCACTAAGTCTGTACATTGTCAAAGTTTTTCTCAGTTTGCTATCCTTTACCATGGTCAGGTAATCAGCCATGTTGTATTGTCTGTTTAGGGCCAAGTAGCAATTGAGTTTGTTTTGGGTTTTTGTTGTTTCTGCCCAATATGACAGATATTTTTCCTTTTGCTTAGCGACGATTGTGTTGGGTCGAATTCTTTGTGTTACGCTGTCACTGTCTCTCTCGCTGTCTCTCTTTATCTCTCTCTCTTTGTCTCTCTCGCTCTCTCTCTTGCTGTCTCTCTCTGTCTCTCTCGCTTCTCTCTTTATCTTTCTCTCTATCTCTGTCTCTCTCTCTCACTCTCTCTGTCTCTCACTCTCTCTGTCTCTCACTCTCTGTCTCTCGCTCTGTCTCTTTCTCTCTATCTCTGTCTCTCTCTCTCTGTCTCTCTAGACAGTCTATGTCCTGATTGCCCACCCTCATATTTACATATATTCCATCTGATCTTTGTTGTATCAGTGCCTGGAGAGGTACTGATAGGGCGAGGGCGGGCTCTATGAGTGTTTTGCTGCTGTGAGTAACTCCCCCTGCTGTTTCAGTGTGAGTTGCTTAAATCTTTGCAGGAAGTTGCTGGCTTGAGACTCATCCGAGGAGGATTCTGGTGTATTGGTCGGGTAATATGTTTGATCAGAGTAGTATCCCTGACCTCTTCCTCTGCCTCGACCATGTCCTTGTATTCTTGCCTTACACGTCTTGGCCCAATGACCTTCTTTTCCACAATAATAGCATTTTTTTCCTGATGATGGCTTATCGGGATCCTCGTCTTTCCATTCTTTAGCCTGCAGTGCTCGGACCTTAGCTCCCATTTCCCGGTCTAACTGATTACACTTATCCACCATTGCCGAATAAGTTATTGTTGCCCCCTCCCAATTGGGTAGGACTAATTTCAATGTTTTTGATAGTTCTGGCTTTAGACTGGCAACAAAGGCAGCTTTCAGGGGTCCTAGAGTACTCTCATCTACCCCCTCATGTCCGTCTCCTGTGTTCAGCCCCGAATATTCCAACCAGTTAGTTTTAAATCGTTCATCGTACTCTAACACTTCCTCCGTCCCTTTCTGCTGACAGGCTGTAATCTTTCCCCAATCCGTTTTTGCAGGGCTGAATGCTTGCAGCCACAGTTTGATCGCATCCCATCCGTCATCTAATTCTTGCTCATCATCACCCAGGCTAATTTTTACCTGGCCACGTAACTTCCTTAACTCTCTACTGGGAACCATCACACTCAGAACTTGGACCCCGTCCCACGGATGGAGTTGGTAAATACTCCTCAGACGTTCCAGCTGTTCCCAGGTTTTCATCCCCCCCCCCTTTTTGGGTGAGGCAATTCTTTAGACCATTTATCTATCTTTTCTGGATCTGCCGGATCATGCTGCTGAAAGTACTCGTATTTGTACTTCGTCTTTTCTTCCCCATCCTCATTCTTCTCATACTCCTTTTCTACTCTTTTCCTTTTCCGTCTCAACGGGGCCAAATGGGGTCGTAAGGGTCGTTTTTCAATGTTTTCTTCGCTTTCACTAAAATCACTAGAGGATTCTGAGTCGGTCTCAAGACCTGCTTCTTGTCTCTGTCTCCTACAACCTTCTTCCTTTATTTCATTTAAACTTGGGTATCCCTTCCAGGTCCCGACACATTTTCCTTTTTCTTGAACTACCGGTTGTTTATCCAATTGTTTTTTATATTCCTTAACTTTATCTTTAAATTTTTTAACTTTCACTTCTGACTTTTCAAGCTCATCTTTAAATTTTTTAACTTCCACTTCTGACTTTTCAGCCGGACATACCAGCGTTAATGTTGAAGCATACGGGGGTTTTCATCACCGTATCTGACAACAAACACTGTTGCTTAGCAACAGCTTCTAAACAGTCGGCCCATACCTCGGAAGCATTTCTGTAGCTTAGCAACAGCTTCAGAGGGACTTTCCAGAGCCTGACTGTTGGAAAAAAAAAGCCACAAGAAGAAAAAAAACCTAACAAAACGGCTCCTGATTTCTGCCGGTAGATCGAGGTTTCCGGACATACAACCTCCTGTACTTACTCAACACCCTTTTAAAAGCCACGATTGAGTCTGCCTCCACCACCCTTTCAGGCAGTGCATTCCAGATCATAACCACTCGCTGAGTAAAAATGTTTTTCCTCCTGTCGCCTTTGGTTCTTCTGCCAATCACCTTAAATCTGTGTCCTCTGGTTCTCGACCCTTCCACCAGTGGGAACAGTTTCTCTCTATCTACTTGTCCAGACCCTTCATGATTTTGAACACCTCCATCAAATCTCCTCTCGACCTTTTCTGCTCCAAGGAGAACAACCCCAGCTTCTCCAGTCTATCCACGTAACTGAAGTCCCTCATCCCTGGAATCATTCTCGTAAACCTCCTCTGCATCCTCTCTAAGGCCTTCACATCCTTCCTAAAGTGCGGTGCCCAGAATTGGATGCAATACTCCAGTTGAGGCCAAACCAGTGTTTTACACAGTGTAGGATCGGGTATTTAATTTCAGTGGACCACACTGATTTGAAGTCAACACACTAAAATTAAAGTTTGCGAGTCTGGTGGTAAGTTTGAAATAGTCGATTTATTGCATCACTTGATTTACACTGTTTGACTTCCTTCAGCAACTGACATCATGTTCAAAATGGCTGGTTTTTATACAGCGGCAGATGTACCCGCCCCCTTTATTACCATTGGCTCAGCAGCATGCATACAGAGCTATGGTTGGTTCAGCTACATCGCACTGATTGGATCTCTGATACATCACTCATTCCTTTGTTCTCTAGTTAAGCTAAACCAGTACTTTCAATGTTAAGCTAAATCAGCACTTTCATTGTTCTCAGTTTTTAAGTCAGCCGATGTGACGTTGCCAGCTGTGATTGGATCCGATACATCACACCATCCTTTGACACGTGGTCAGCTTAAGCATAATCAGATTTCTTTAAGTCATTAGATTTTAATCATATTAAAATCTATGTTATTCAAATATATATATATATATTCCCTAACACACAGTTTCATCATAACTTAATGTATTGAGAAGACAAAAGAGCTCTCCTTGTGTGAAGGACTGCCTGTTATCAGTCTGAAATACTCCTGATCCCAGTCTGACCCTCTAAGCATTTGCTTTAACAACAGGGTTTAGTTTCAAATGTTGTTTCTGAGTTTTCCCCTTTCCCATACTGTCCACTAACTTGTGTCCCACTGGAAGAAATCTGCTGTCGCTTACCTCATCTGAAAACCCCTGATAGCTCCAGTCGCTGTTTGTAACAGAGAGCCTCTGACAAAGGGAAACAATGTCCTACATCTTCCTGAGCCTCGGCCAATGCATGAAGGTCTCCTACAGGTCCTACCAGCCAATCAAAGCACTCGTGCTGCAACCCATGTACACTCTCCCCTATCACTGACTCTCCCCACCCATTTAATCTCCTCCCACAGCCTATGTACACTCTCCCCCATGTACAGTCTCCCCACCCATTTAATCTCCTCCCATAGCCCATGTACACTCTCCCCTATCACTGACTCTCCCCACCCATTTAATCTCCTCCCACAGCCCATGTACACTCTCCCCTATCACTGACTCCCCCCACCCATTGAATCTCCTCCCACAGCCCATGTACACTCTCCCCTATCACCGACTCTCCCCACCCATTTAATCTCCACCCACAGCCCATGTACACTCTCCCCTATCACTGACTCTCCCCACCCATTTAATCTCCTCCCACAGCCCATGTACACTCTCCCCTATCACTGACTCTCCCCACCCATTTAATCTCCTCCCACAGCCCATGTACACTCTCACCTATCACTGACTCTCCCCACCCATTTAATCTCCTCCCACAGCCCATGTACACTCTCCCCTATCACTGACTCTCCCCACCCATTTAATCCTCTCCCACAGCTCGTGGGCACTCTCCGCTATCACTGGCTCTCCCCACCCATTTAATCTCCTCCCACAGCCCATGTACACTCTCCCCTATCACTGACTCTCTCCACCCATTTAATCTCCTCTCACAGCCCATGTACACTCTCCCCTATCACTGACTCTCCCCACCCATTTAATCTCCTCCCACAGCCCATGTACACTCTCCCCTATCACTGACTCTACCCACCCATTTAATCTCCTCCCACAGCCCATGTACAGTCTCCCCCATCATTGGGAGGCTGGGCCACTCCATTAAGTCCCCTTACCTTTGGCACCCATCTGGGGGGCTCCTGCCCCAGGCTGCATTCCAGCACCTGTGGAGAGAAGAATGCAGTCAACGTCCCGTTGAACTGATGAGCGAATCAGGTGAGGAGCAGGACGAGATTGAATGAGGCGTTAATGATCGCAATGGCAGCCTGTCTCATGCAACTTTATTCATAACTCCTCGCACCGACCACCCAGATATAACTTTACAAAAAATTAATGGCTCTGGACAATATGCACCATACTTCAAATCTACTTGACTGACTTTGCAGAGCTTTGTGATGTCCCGAGATCGTAAAAGGTGCTATATAAATGGACGTTCTTTCATTCCCATTCCTATAGTATAGTGATAGATTGGGAAATGCTGATGTACAAAGGGACCTGGGTGTCCTTGTGCACCAGTCACTGAAAGCAAACATGCAGGTGCAGCAAGCTGTTCGGAAGGCAAATGGCATGTTGGCCTTCATTGCAAGAGGATTTGAGTACAGGAGCAAGGATGTCTTACTACAGTTAGACAGGGCCTTGGTGAGACCACACCTGGGGTACTGTGTGCAGTTTTGGTCTCCTTACCTAAGAAAGGATATACTTGCCATAGAGGGAGTGCAGCGAAGGTTCACCAGGCTGATTCCTGGGATGGCAGGACTGTCTTATGAGGAGAGATTGGGTCGACTAGGCCTGTATTCACTAGAGTTTAGAAGAATGAGAGGGGAATCTCATTGAAACATATAAAATTCTGACAGGGCTAGACAGACTGGATGCAGGGAGGATGTTTCCCCTGGCTGGCGGGGTCTAGAACGAGGGGTCACAGTCTCAGGATACGGGGTAGGACATTTAGGACTGAGATGAGGAGAAATTTCTTCACTCAGAGGGTGGTGAACCTGTGGAATTCTCTACCACAGAAGGCTGTGGAAGCCAAGTCGCTGAATATATTTAAGAAGGAGATAGATAGATTGCTAGACACAAAAGGCATCAAGGGGTATGGGGAGAGAGTGGGAATGTGGTATTGAGATAGAGGATCAGCCATGATCATTTTGAATGGTGGAGCAGGCTCGAAGGGCCGAATGGCCTCCTCCTGCTCCTATTTTTCTATGTTCTATAGCACCTTTTATGACCTCAGGACATCTCAAAGTGCTTTGCGGCCAATGAAGTACTTTTGAAGCGTAGTCGCTGTTGTCGCTCGGCCTGGATTATGGGGCTCGAGTCTCTGGCGTGTGTGGGGCTCGGGCCCACGATCGCCTGACTCAAAGTCCGGAATTTCCACCGTTGCCTCTGCGGGTGGCCTAGCGAGTCCGAAACACGATGTTTTCAGCCACGCGCTGCCCAGAGGGACTTTCACTGAAGGGCGTGGGTCTGATTACGTCGTCGGTGACTTGTCTCCAGCGCCCATATTCAAAGCCGCCTTGCACCGAACTCAGTTGAGGCTTTCCTCGAGGTGGGTGTAAGGTGTGAAAGAAAGGCCACGGGAGATAGAACTTTTGAAACGTGGATGGCCAAAGGCCAGGGGACTGCACCCCGAATCTCGGATTCTTGGGCTTTATAAATAGAGGTATTGAGTACAAAAGTCGAGAAGTTATGCTGAACCTTTATCAAGCGCTGGTTAGGCCACAACTGGAGTATTGCGCCCAGTTGTGGTTAGCACACTTTAGGAAGGATGTGAAGGCCCTTGAGAGGGTGCAAAGGAGTATTAATCAGGAAATAGTTGAGGCTTGTAATAAGGGAACAGCTATAATTATGGGGGATTTTAATTATCATATTAACTGGACAAATCAAATTGGGCAGAGCAGCCTTGAGGATGAGTTCATTGAATGTATTAGGGATGGGTTTCTTGAGCAGTATGTAACTGAACCGACCAGGGGGCAAGCAACCTTAGATTTGGTCCTGTGTAATGAGACAGGATTAATTAAAAATGTCCTAGTAAAGGATCCCCTTGGAATGAGTGACCATAACATGGTTGAGTTCCATATTCAATTAGAGGGTGAGAAGGTTGGATCTCAAACAAGCGTGCTGAGCTTGAATAAAGGAGACTATGAAGGTATGAGAGCGGAATTGATTAGAGTGGACTGGGAAAATAGATTAAAGGGTAAGGCGGTACATGATCAGTGGTGTACATTTAAGGAGTTATTTTACAACTTCCAAAAAATATATATTCCACTGAGGAAAAAAGGGTGTAAAAGAAAAGATAGCCATCCGTGGCTAAGTAAAGTAATTAAGGATAGTATCCGACTAAAAACAAGGGCATATAAGGTAGCCAAATCTAGTGGGAGGATGGAAGATTGGGAAGTCTTTAAAAGACAGCAAAAAATAACTAAAAGATTGATTAAGAAAGGGAAGATAGATTATGAAAGTAAATTAGCAAAAAATATAAAAACAGACAGCGAAAGTTTCTATAGTCATATAAAAAGAAAAAAGGTAGCTAAAGTAAATGTTGGTCCATTAGAGGATGAGACCGGGAAATTAATGGTGGGAAACATGGAGATGGCAAAAACACTGAACAATTATTTTGTATCAGTCTTTACAGTAGAGGACACTAAGAATATCCCAACACTGGACAAACAGGGGGCTCTAGGGGGGGAGGAACTAAATACGATTAAAATCACTAAGGAAGTGGTACTTGGTAAAATAATGGGACTCAAGGCGGATAAATCCCCTGGACCTGATGGCTTGCATCCTAGGGTCTTGAGGGAAGTAGCGGTAGGGATTGTGCATGCATTGGTAATAATTTTCCAAAACTCACTGGACTCAGCAAAGGTCCCGGCAGATTGGAAAACTGCTAATGTAACACCCTTATTTAAAAAGGGTAGTAGGCAGAAGGCTGGAAACTATAGACCAGTTAGCCTAACATCTGTGGTTGGTAAAATGTTAGAGTCCATTATTAAGGAGACAGTAACGGGACATTTGGATAAACATAATTTAATAGGACAAACTCAGCATGGTTTCATGAAGGGGAAGTCATGTTTGACAAATTTGCTGGAGTTTTTTGAGAAAGTAACATACAGGGTGGATAAAGGGGAACCAGTGGACGTAGTGTATTTAGACTTCCAAAAGGCATTTGACAAGGTGCCACACAAAAGATTATTGCTCAAGATAAAAAATCACGGGATTGGGGGTAATATTCTGGCGTGGGTGGAGGATTGGCTCTCTAACAGAAAGCAGAGATTTGGGATAAATGGTTCGTTCTCAGATTGGCAACCAGTAACTAGTGGTGTTCCGCAGGGGTCAGTGCTGGGTCCCCAACTCTTTACAATCTATATTAATGATTTGGAGGAGGGGACCGAGTGTAACATATCAAAGTTTGCAGATGATACAAAGATGGGACGGAAAGTAGTGAGTGAGGAGGACATAAAAAACCTGCAAAGGGACATAGACAGGCTAAGTAAGTGGGCAGAGATTTGGCAGATGGAATACAATACTGGAAAGTGTGAGGTTATGCACTTTGGCAGGAAAAATCATAGAGCAAGTTATTATCTTAATGGCAAGAAACTGGAAAGTACTGTAGTACAAAGGGATCTGGGGGTCCTGGTGCACGAAACTCAAAAAGTTAGTATGCAGGTGCAGCAAGTGATCAAGAAGGCCAATGGAATGTTGGCTTTTATTGCTAGGGGGATGGAATATAAAAACAGGGAGGTATTGCTGCAGTTGTACAAGGTATTGGTGAGACCGCACCTGGAATACTGCATACAGTTTTGGTGTCCATACTTAAGAAAATACATACTTGCTCTCAAGTCAGTACAAAGAAGGTTCACTCGGTTAATCCCGGGGATGAGGGGGTGGTCATATGAGGAGAGGTTGAGTAGATTAGGACTCTACTCATTGGAGTTCAGAAGAATGAGAGGCGATTTTATTGAAACATATAAGATTGTGAAGGGGCTTGATCGGGTGGATGCGGTGAGGATGTTCCCAATGATGGGTGAAACTAGAACTAGGGGGCACAATCTTAAAATAAGGGGCTGCTCTTTCAAAACTGAGATGAGGAGAAACTTCTTCACTCAGAGGGTGGTAGGTTTGTGGAATTTGCTGCCCCAGAAAGCTGTGGAAGCTACATCATTAAATACATTTAAAACAGAAATAGATAGTTTCCTAGAAGTAAAGGGAATTAAGGGTTACGGGGAGCGGGCAGGAAATTGGACATGAGTCTAGGTTCGGAATGGTCATGGCCCTGTGGGTAGTGGAGTGGGCCCAGGGGCCGTGTAGCCTGGTTCTGCTCCTACTTCTTGTGTTCTAATTCTGTGTTAGATTTCAGGAGATGGTTTTATTCCTGTTCCTGGCTGGGGTGGAGATCGCCTTTACAGAAGGTAAGTACTGTAGAAAATATAGGGACAGAGTGATCTCCTGGAAGAATTTCGATCGCCTAGATGGGTCGGAGAGGAATTTCCCAGATTTTTTTCTCCCAAATTGGCCATTGGGTCTTCATCTGGTTTTTCGCCTCTCCCGGGAGATCACATGGGTTCGGGTGGATGCAGAGTGATAGAAGATTTGAGGTTAGGATCAGATCAGCCATGATCTTATTGAATGGTGGAGCAGGCTCGAGGGGCCGATTGGCCTACTCCTGCTCCTATTTCTTATGTTCTTATTTACCAGAATGGTTCCGGGGATGGGGGTATCTTAGCTACAGGGACAGGTTGGAGAAGCTGGATTTGTTTTCATTAGAGCAAAGGAGGTTGCGGGGTGATTTGATAGAGGTGTACAAGATTATGACGGGTTTGGATAGGCTAGACAGGGAAAGGCTGTTCCCACTAGTTGACGGTACAAGGACTAGGGGACACAGGTTTAAGGTTTTGGCACTACGAGATGCACTGCAGCAACTCGCCAAGGCTTCTTCGGCAGCACCTCCCAAACCTGTGACCTCTACCACCTAGAAGAACAAGGGCAGCAGGTGCCTGGGAACACCACCACCTCCAAGTTCCACTCCAAGTCACACACCATCCTGACTTGGAAATATATCGGCCGTTCCTTCATCGTCGCTGGGTCAAAATCCTGGAACTCCCTCCCTAACAGCACTGTGGGAGTACCATCACCACACAGAAGGTGGCTCACCACCACCTTCTCAAGGGCAACTAGGGATGGGCAATAAAGACGAGGTGCCCGAGGTGCGTGCTTCCTCTTTGCAGTTAAAGCTTCAGTTAAAAACCCCGTTGAGGGTCTGATAACAAGGACTTAATGACTTTAATTAGGTCGGCTGCCTCTCCCGTGGCGCGCTGGCAAACCCGCCCGAGTGAAAGCCGTGAGGAGCAGGGTTGGCGGCGGCTTCCCGAGGCGCTGTCTATTTTTGCTCTTTTTTTTTTTACAACTTACCCGCCTCCAAACCCGCACACACGGCAGCGGAAAAAGTCCGGCCAAAGTGTGGAGAGAGCGACCCGCCGAGCCGAACTGACACTAGCTCAAAACCCTTACTTGACCACAGTCCCCGAAATAAAACTATATAATGAAAAAAACCACTGCAAAAGGACAACATTGTTGACGATTCGATGCAGAGGCTCTTCACTGCATTGTTGCCGGATGTGTAAGGGCCCAGTGGGCCACACCCACTCAGCCTCTACGGTCACATGGTAAGGTGCGAAGCGGACAAGCAGCCGTTGAGCGACCCATGCCAGGGTGACCACGTGACACCCACCCGCATTTCTTCCTAACATTCAGATGCCACTCATAAGAACATAAGAAACAGGAGCAGGAGTTGGCCATTCGGCCCCTCGAGTCTGCTCCGACATTCAATAAGATCATGGCTGATCCGATCTTGGCCTCAACTCCACTTTCCTGCCCATTCCCCATAACCCTCCACTCCCCTGTTTTTCAAAAATCTGTCTATCTCTACCTTGAATATATTCAATGACCCAGCCTCCACAGCTCTCTGGGGCAGAGAATTCCACAGATTCACGACCCTCTGAGAGAAGAAATTCCTCCTCATCTCCGTCTTAAATGGGCCACCCCTTATTCTGAAACTATGCCCCCTAGTTCTAGATTCCCCCACTAGGGGAAACATCCTCTCTGCATCTACCCTGTCAAGCTCCCTCAGAATCTTTTGGCTGAGAAATTCAGTATAGCCACGTTTGGGGTGCTACAGCCGGGCGGTCGCTAAAGTTTGCGCCCGGCGCAACTTAGCGCCACCCTTGCCGATATTCAGTTGCATCGCTCCAAGAGGTTGCAGCTGCGCTAAAGCAGGCGATGCATGACTATCTTAAGGCGCTAAGCTGGCGATCCGGGGCGCTACCACCGAGGGCGGGCGCAGCGCAGGTGCGGGGAGTTTCTGAATGAAGGCAGGCATGCTGGCGCCGGTCAGCTCTTAAAGGGGGAGGGTCGACTTGTTTGGCTGCCATGCCCTGCACACTGCAGCCCTGAAGCAAAGCCTGACCATTGCTGGTTCATCAGTTCTACGCCCTGGACCATGGGGAAGCCCGCTATTCTTCCAAATCCCATTGCACGCTCTTGCTGCTTGTCCAGGGTCATGGGGAAGGAGATGCACTGACGTCTCCTTCTGAAAAGGGCATTGTTCACCTGGCGGATGCAGCAATGTACCGCGAACTGGGAGATGTTGGCAATGTCCCCAGTAGCAGATTGGAAGGAGCCGGTGGCATAGAAGTTGAGAGCCACCGTCACCTTCACTGCCACCGACAGAGACGTCCTGCTCCTCAGATGTGGCTGCAGATCTCTGTGAAGCAGGTGGCAGATCTCAGTGACCACCTCCCTTCTGAATCGCAGCCTCCGAACACACTGCTCCTCAGACATGTTCAGATATGAGAACTGCTGGCGGTATACCCTGGGTGGGTAAGGCCTCCTGTGCCGATGCCTGTTGGCCCTTCTCCATCTGGCCATGACTGGCGTCTCTAAGCCCTTTGAATGCAATGCAGAAAGCTAACGTTTCCACCCATTGCAGCCCCCATTAAATGTGGTGACTCAAGGCTATGGCACTGAAAGTGAAATCCAAGTGCAAAGCTCTGGCCTGAAGCCAGCAGTACCTGTGCGAGCGCTGAGTCAAAGCAGAAAGCTCTCTGCCTTTGTCTCTCTCCAAATATCCATCTGTCACACAGAAGGATTGGCACAAAATGGCTGCCACTTATAATGCAGGAGGAGTCCCCTTTAAATTGCGCCCCCAGCGCCCCACAGCGACAGGGAACCGTTCCCCTCTACCAGTCGTTAGGGGCGCCAGGCACACATTAGGCTGACGCCACTGAATTTCCGGTTCAGGGCGCACCAAGGGCGTTGCACCATGAAATGACGTCAGGATCTGTGCGCGCAGCTGAGCGGGCACTGCGGTTTTGCGCTGGTGCTAAATCTTAACTGAAGTTCGCGAGAGGCGCAGATCGCGCCGTGCCCGGGCGCTAGCCGCTTAGCGCCCCACTTCTCGCCCTCTTAAGGCGCTAGCGGCTGGCGCTAACAACTGAATTTCTAGGCCTATATGTTTCAATAAGATCTCCTCTCATTCTTCTAAACTCCAATGAGTATAGGCTCAACCTTTCCTCATAAGACAACCCCTTCATCCCCGGAATCAACCTAGTGAACTTTCTCTGAACTGCCTCCAATGCAACTACTGTATATCCTTCCTTAAATAAGGAGATCAAAACTGTACGCAGTTCTCCAGGTGTGGTCTCACCAACGCCCTGTACAGCTGTAACAGGACTTCCCTGCTTTTATACTTCACTCCATTTGCCTTCCTAATTACTTGCTGTACCTGCATGCTAACTTTTTGTATTTCATGTTCGAGGACACGTTGGTGCATCCACCATTATCCAAGGACACGCTGACATCAAAAGCATCTCTGCTTCTTACCTCGCATCACTGAGGGGAGGAGCATACGTCCCAGGCCTCCATTGCCATGGGGCTTCACTCCTGTGGATGAAAGGAGACACAAGTCAGTTCATTTGGATTCACGTTCCTACTCAATGCAATCAGTCAGGAGGGAAATTCCTCTGTCACTGTCTGTACCAATGCTGCCCAGTGCTCTCTGTCACTGTCGAGTGCCCGCCATCACTGCCCAGTGTTCGCTATCACTGCCCAGTGTCCGCTATCACTGCCCAGTGCCCGCTATCGCTGCCCAGTGTGTGCCATCACTGCCCAGTGCCCGCCATCACAGCCCAGTGCCTGCCATCACAGCCCAGTGCCCGCCATCACTGCCCAGTGCCCGCCATCACTGCCCAGTGCCCGCCATCACTGCCCAGTGACCGCCATCGCTGCCCAGTGAACGCCATCGCTGCCCAGTGCTTGCCATCGCTGCCCAGTGACCGCCATCACTGCCCAGTGCCCACCATCGCTGCCCACTGCCCACCATCACTGCCCAAAGCTCGCCATCACTGCCCAGTGCCTGCCATCGCTGCCCAGTGCCTGCCATCACTACCCAGTGCCTGCCATCACAGCCCAGTGCCCACCATCACTGCCCAGTGCCCGCCATCACTGCCCAGTACCCGCTATCACTGCCCAGTGCCTGCCATCGCTGCCCAGTGCCCACCATCATTGCCCAGTGCCCACCATCACAGCCCAGTGCCTGCTATCAATGCCCAATGCCCGCTATCACTGCCCAGTGCATACCATCACTGCCCAGTGCCAGCCATCACTGCCCAGCATCCGTTATCACTGCCCAGTGCCCGCTATCACTGCCCAGTGCCCACTATCAATGCCCAGTCCCCACTATCAATGCCCAGTACCTGCTATCAATGCCCAGTGTCTGCTATCACTTTCCAGTGCCTGCCATCACTGCCCAGTGCCTGCCATCACTGCCCAGTGCCTACTATCAATGCCCAGTGCCTGCTATCACTGCCCAGTGCCCACCATCACTGCCCAGTGCCCTCTATCAATGCCCAGTATTCACCATCACTGCCCAGTGCCTGCCATCACTGCCCAGGGTCCACCATCACTGGCCAGTGCCCGCCATCACTGCCCAGAGTCCGCTATCACTGCCCAGTGTCCTTCATCACTGCCCAGTGCCTGCCATCACTGCCCAGTGCCTGTCATCACTGCCCAGTGTCTGCTATCACTGCAGAGTGCCCGCTATCACTGTCCAGTGTCCGCCATCACTGGCCAGTGCCTGCCATCACTGCCAATGCCTGCTATCACTGCCCAGTGCCGGCCATTTCAGCCCAGTGTCCGCTATCATTGCCCAGTGCCCACTATCACTGCCCAGTGCCTGCTATCATGGCCCAGTTCCTGCCATCACTGCCCAGTGCACGCTATCACTGCCCAGTGTCCACTACCATTGCCCAGTGCCTGCTATCACTGCCCAGTGCCTGCTATCATTGCCCAGTGCCCGCTATTACTGCCCAGTGCCCGCCATCGCTGCCCAGAGTCCGTTATCACTGCCCAGTGCCTGCCATCACTGCCCAGTGCCTGCCATCACTGCCCAGTGCCCGCCATCGCTGCCCAGTGTCCGCTTTCACTGCCCAGTGCCTGCCATCACTGCCCAGTGCCCGCTAGCACTGCCCAGTGCCCGCTATCACTGCCCAGTGCCTGCCATCACTGCCCAGTGCCCGCCATCACTGCCCAGTGCCCGCTATCACTGCCCAGTGCCTGCCATCACTGCCCAGTGCCCGCTATCATTGCCCAGTGCCCGCTATTACTGCCCAGTGCCCGCCATCGCCGCCCAGAGTCCGCTATCACTGCCCAGTGCCCGCTATCACTGCCCAGTGCCGGCTATCACTGCCCAGTGCCCGCCATAACTGCCCAGTGCCCGCTAGCACTGCCCAGTGCCCGCTATCACTGCCCAGTGCCCGCCATCACTGCCCAGTGCCCGCCATCACTGCCCAGTGCCAGCCATCACTGCCCAGTGCCCGCCATCACTGCCCAGTGTCCGCTTTCACTGCCCAGTGTCCGTCATCACTGCCCAGTGCCTGCTATCACTGCCCAGTGCCCGCCATCACTGCCCAGTGTCTGCTTTCACTGCCCAGTGCCTGCCATCACTGCCCAGTGCCTGCCATCACTGCCCAGTGCCCACTATCACTGCCCACTGCCTGCCATTTCAGCCCAGTGTCCCCTATCATTGCCCAGTGCCTGCTATTACTGCCCAGTGCCTGCTATCACTGCCCAGTTCCTGCCATCACTGCCCAGTGTCTGCTATCACTGCACAGTGCCTGCCATCACTGCCCAATGACTGCCATCACTGCCCAATGCCCGCCATCATTGCCCAGTGCCCACCATCACTGCCCAGTGACCGCCATCACTGCCCAGTGCCTGCCATCACTGCCAATGCCCGCTATCACTGCCCAGTGCTGGCCATTTCAGCCCAGTGCCCGCTATCATTGCCCAGTGCTTGCTATTACTGCCCAGTGCCTGCTATCACTACCCGGTGCACACTATCACTGCCCAGTGCCCGTTATCACTGCCCAGTGTCCGCTATGATTGCCCAGTGCCTGCTATCACTGCTCAGTGCCTGCTATCATTGCCCAGTGCCTGCTATTACTGCCCAGTGCCTGCTATCACTGCCCAGTGCCTGCTATCACTACCCAGTGCCCACTATCACTGCCCAGTGCCTGTTATCACTGCCCAGTGTCTGCTATCATTGCCCAGTGCCTGCTATTGCTCAGTGCCCGCTATCATTGCCCAGTGCCTGCTATTACTGCCCAGTGCCTGCTATTACTGCCCAGTGCCCGTTATCACTGCCCAGTGTCTGCTATCATTGCCCAGTGCCTGCTATCACTGCCCAGTGCCTGCTATCACTGCCCAGTGCCTGCCATCACTGCCCAGTGCCCGCCATCACTGCCTAGAGCCCACTATCACTGCCCAGTGCCCGCCATCACTGCCCAGTGTCCGCTTTCACTGCCCAGTGCCTGCCATCACTGCCCAGTGCCTGCCATCACTGCCCAGTGCCCGCTATCACTGCCCATTGCCTGCCATTTCAGCCCAGTGTCCCCTATCATTGCCCAGTGCCCACTATTACTGCCCAGTGCCCGCTATCACTGCCCAGTTCCTGCCATCACTGCCCAGTGTCCGCTATCACTGCACAGTGCCCGCTATCACTGCCCAGTGTCCACTATCAATGACTAGTGCCCGCGATCACTGCCCAGTGCCCGCTATCATTGGATAGTGCTCGCTATCACTGCCCAGTGCCTGCTATCACTGCCCAGTGCTCTCTAACACTGTCGAGTGCCCACTATCACTAACTAGTACTCTCTGTCACTACCCAGTGCCTGCTATCATTGCCCAGTGCCCACTATCACTGCCCCGTGCTCTGTTTCACTGTCCAGTGTCCTCTGTCACTGCCCAGTGCACTCTCTCTCAATGCCCAGTGCCCTCTCTCACTGCCCAGAGTCCTTGATCACTGCCCAGCGTCCCCTGTCACTGCCCAGTGCCCTCTGTCACTGTGAAGTGTCCTCTGTCACTGCCCAGTGCTCTCTTCACTGCCCAGTGCTCTCTCTCACTGCCCAGTGCCCCCTGTCACTGCCCAGTGTCCTCTGTCACTGCCCAGTGCCTTCTGTCACTGCCCAGTGCTCTCTCTCTCTCTGCCCAGTGCTCTCTCTCACTGCTCAGTGCCCTCTGTCATTTCCCAGTGCCCTCTGTCACTGTCTAGTGCCCAGATCACTGCCGTGCCCTCTGTCATTGCCCAGTGCCCACTGCCCAGTGTTCTCTTTCACTGCCCAATGCCCCCAATCACTGTCCAGTGCCCTCTGTCACTGTCCGGTGCCCATTATCACTGCCCAATGCCCTCAGTCACAGCCCAGTGCCCTCTCTCACTGCCCAGTGCACTCTGTCACTGCCCAGAGCCCTCGATCACTGTCCAGTGCCCTCTGTCATTGCCCAGTGCTCTCTGTCTCTGTGAAGTGTGCCAATCACTGCCCTTTGTCCTCTGTCACTGCCCAGTGCCCTCTCTCACTGTGAAGTGTCCTGTGTTACTGCCCAGTGCTCTCTTCACTGTCTAGTGCTCTTTCTCACTGCCCAGTGCCCCCTGTCACTGTCCAGTGCCCCGACCATTGCCCAGTGTCCTCTGTCACTGCCCAGTGCCCTCTGTCACTGTGAAGTGTCTTCTGTCACTGCCCAGTGCGCTCTCTCTCACTGCCCAGTGCTCTCTCTCACTGCTCAGCGCCCTCTGTCACTGCCCAATGCCCCCAATCACTGTCCAGTGCCCTCTGTCACTATCCGGTGCCCATTAGCACTGCCCAGTGCCCTCTGTCATTGCTCAGTTCCCTCTGTCACTGCCCAGTGTCCTCTGTCACTGCCCTCACTGGGGCAGAAGCAGCGGGGGGGGGGGGGGTCAATCTCTGAGCCACCAAACCCCTAACGCCAGCTCTAAATCCTCTTCAGTGGCCTCAGTTAATACCACGTTTGCACTGAAGCTCAGCTTCTGCAAATATCTCTGCCCCTCGCACCCCAGCATCAGTCGGATGTTCCTCGGCTCTGCCTGAGCCCTGACGGAAGCCCTGTTCACACCAGACAAGGAGGGCAGTGTCAGCTCAGACGTGACCGAGGTGCTACATTTCACACAGCCGTGCTCAGCCTGGCCGGCCAGCTGGCACCGACCTTCACACGCATGCTTGTTCCCATCACCGCCCCCCCCCCCCACCGAGCACTGCCCACCCCACCCAGCGCCAGCTCGCTGAATTCCTTCCCCCTGCCTCCATCAGCCTCGGACTGGCCAGCGAGGGACCCCGGGCAACCGGGCAAGTACTTGGGGTGCATCCTGGGATTGGTCAGGACACCGGGGATTCTGGCAATTTCCAGGAAGGTAGGGCAGAGAGACAACAGAACAACCAAGGAAATTCAGGATGTCTAGCCTCTCTCTGTCTCTCTCTGTCTCTGTCTCTGTTCCTCTCTCACTCTCTGTCTCTCTCTGTCTCTCTCTGACTCTCTCTGACTCTCTCTCTCTGTTCCTGTCGCTCTGTGTCTCTCTCTCTCTGATTCTCTCTGTCCCTGTCTCTCTGTGTCTCTCCCTCTGTTTCTCTCTGTGTCGCTTTCTGTCTCTCTCTCTCTCTCCATCTCTCTCTCTGTCTCTATCTCTCTGTCTCTCTCTCTCTGTCTCTCTCTCTCTCTGTCTCTCTCTCTCTCTCGGTCTCTCTCTCTCTCTCTGTTTCTCTCTCTCTCTGATTCTCTCTGTCCCTGTCTTTCTGTGTCTCTCCCTCTGTTTCTCTCTGTGTCACTTTCTGTCTCTCTCTCTCTCTCTCTCTCTGCCCCTCTCTCTCTCTGTCCCTATCTCTCTGACTCTCTCTCTCTGTCTCTCTGTCTCTCTCTCTCTGTCTCTCTCTGTCTCTCTCTCTCTGTCTCTCTCTGTCTCTCTCTCTCTCTCTCTCTCTCTGATTCTCTCTGTCCCTGTCTTTCTGTGTCTCTATTTCTGTGTCTCTCCCTCTGTTTCTCTCTGTGTCACTTTCTGTCTCTCTCTCTCTCTCTCTGTCCCTCTCTCTCTCTGTCCCTATCTCTCTGACTCTCTCTCTCACTGTCTCTCTCTCTGTCTCTCACACTCTCTGTCTTTCTGTGTCTCTATCTCTGTGTCTCTCCCTCTGTTCCTCTCTGTATCTCTTTCTGTCTATCTCTCTGTCTCACTCTCTTTCTGTCTGTCTGTCTCTCTCTCCATGTCTCTCTCTCTCCATGTCTCTCTCTCTCTCTCTCTCTCTCTCTCGTTCTCACTCTCTCTCTGTCTCTGCCTCTCCCTCTCTCTGTATCTCTCTCTTTCTGTCTCTTTCACTCTTCTCTCATTGCACTTCACAGTGTAAGTCAGCTCAACCCAGCTCATCACACCAGTCTGGCCTTACTGTGTGCGAGGGGGATTCCCGGGGTGAGTGTGCGAGGGGGATTCCCGGGGTGAGTGTGCGAGGGGGATTCCTGGGGTGAGTGTGCGAGGGGGATTCCCGGGGTGAGTGTGCGAGGGGGATTCCTGGGGTGTGTGTGCGAGGGAGAGTCGTGGGGTGAGTCTGAAAGGGGGAGTCCCGGGTGAGTGTGCGAGGGGGAATCCCTGGGTGAGTGTGTGAGGGGGAGTCCCGGGTGAGTGTGCGAGAGGGAGTCCCAGGGTGAGTGTGCGAGTGGGAGTCCTGGGGTGAGTGTGCGAGGGGGAATTCTGGGGTGAGTGTGTGAGGGAGAGTCCTGGGATGAGTGTACAAGGGGGAGTCCTGGGATGAGTGTGCGAGGGGGAGTCCTGGGGTAAGTGTGTGAGGGGGAATTCTGGAGTGAGTGTGTGAGGGGGAGTCCTGGGTGAGTGTGCAAGGGGGAGTCCTGGGCTGAGTGTGCGAGGGGGAGTCCCGGGGTGATTGTGCAAGGGGGAATTCTGGGGTGAGTGTGTGAGCGGGAGTCCTGGGGTGAGTGTGCAAGGGGGAGTCCTGGGGTGAGTGTGCGAGGGGGAGTCCCGGGGTGAGTGTGCGAGGAGGAATTCTGGGGTGAGTGAGCGAGGGGGAGTCCTGGGGTGAGTGTGCGAGAGGGAGTTCCGGGGCGAGTGTGCAAGGTGGAATTCCAGGGCGAGTGTGTGAGGGGGAGTCCCGGGGCGAGTGTGCAAGGGGGAGTCCTGGGATGAGTGTGTGAGGGGGAGTCCCGGGGTGAGTGTGCGAGGGGGAATTCTGGAGTGAGTGTGTGAGGGGGAGTCCTGGGTGAGTGTGCAAGGGGGAGTCCTGGGGTGAGTGTGCGAGGGGGAGTCCCGGGGTGATTGTGCAAGGGGCAATTCTGGGGTGAGTGTGCGAGCGGGAGTCCTGGGGTGAGTGTGTGAGGGGGAGTCCCGGGGTGAGTGTGCGAGGAGGAATTCTGGGGTGAGTGAGCAAGGGGGAGTCCTGGGGTGAGTGTGCGAGAGGGAGTTCTGGGGCGAGTGTGCGAGGTGGAATTCCAGGGCGAGTGTGCAAGGGGGAGTCCCGGGGCGAGTGTGCAAGGGGGAGCCCTGGGGTGAGTGTGCGAGGGGGAATCCCAGGGCGAGTGTGTGAGGGGGATTCCTGGGTTGAGTGTGTGAGGGGGAATCCCAGGGTGAGTTTGCGAGGGGGAGTCCAGGGGCGAGTGTGCGAGGTGGAATTCTGGGTTGAGTGTGCAAGGGGGAGTCCTGGGGTGAGTGTGCAAGGGGGGATCCCAGGGCGAGTGTGTGAGGGGGAGTCCCAGGGTGAGTGTGTGAGGTGGAATTCTGGGGTGAGTGTGCAAGGGGGAGTCCTGGGGTGAGTGTGCGAGGGAGAGTCCTGGGGTGAGTGTGCGAGGGGGAGTCCCGGGGCGTGTGTGCAAGGGGGAGTCCTGGGGTGAGTGTGCAAGGGGGAATCCCGGGGCGAGTGTGTGAGGCAGATTCCTGGGTTGAGTGTGCGAGGGGGAATCCCAGGGTGAGTGTGCGAGGGGGAGTCCTGGGGCGAGTGTGCGAGGTGGAATTCTGGGTTGAGTGTGCAAGGGGGAGTCCTGGGGTGAGTGTGCAAGGGGGAATCCCAGGACGAGAGTGTGAGGGGGAGTCCCAGGGCGAGTGTGTGAGGTGGAATTCTGGGGTGAGTGTGCAAGGGGGAGTCCTGGGGTGAGTGTGCGAGGGGGAGTCCCGGGGCGAGTGTGCAAGGGGGAATCCCGGGCCGAGTGTGCGAGAGGGTGTCCCAGGGTGAGTGTGCGAGGGGGATCCCAGGGCGAGTGTGCAAGGTGTAATTCCGGGGTGAGTGTGCGAGGGGGAATCCCGGGGTGAGTGTGTGAGGTGAAATTCTGGGGCGAGTGTGTGAGGTGGAATTCCAGGGTGAGTGTGCAAGGGGGAGTCCTGGGGCGAGTGTGCGAGGGGGAATCCCAGGGCGAGTGTGCGAGTTAGAATTCCGGGGTGAGTGTGCGAGGTGGAATTCCGGGGTGAGTGTGAAAGGGGGAGTCCTGGGGTGAGTGTGCGAGGGGTAATCCCAGGGTGAGTGTGCGAGGGGGAGTCCTGGGGCCAGTGTGCAAGATGGAATTCTGGGGTGAGTGTGTGAGGAGTCCCAGGTGAGTGTGCAAGGAGGAGTCCTGGGGTGAGTGTGCAACGGGGAATCCCAGGGCGAGTGTGCAAGGGGGAGTCCCGGGGTGAGTGTGCGAGGTGGAGTAATGGGGTGAGTGTGCGAGGGGGAATCCCGGGGCGAGTGTGCGAGGGGGAGTCCCGGGGCGAGTGTGCGAGGTGGAATTCCGGGGTGTGTGTGCACGGGGGAGTCCCGGGGTGAGTGTGCGAGAGGGAGTCCCAGGGTGAGTGTGCGAGGCGGAATCCCAGGGCGAGTGTGCGAGGTGGAATTCCGGGGCGAATGTGCAAGGTGGAATTCCGGGGTGAGTGTGCGAGGTGGAATTCTGGGGTGAGTGTGCAAGGGGGAGTCCTGGGCCGAATATGCTGGGGGGAATCACGGGGCGAGTGTGCGAGGTGGAATTCCGGGGTGAGTGTGCAAGGGGGAGTCCCGGGTGAGTGTGCAAGGGGGAGTCCTGGGGTGAGTCTGCAAGGGGGGATCACAGGGCGAGTGTGCAAGTGAGAGTCCCAGGGTGAGTGTGCGAGGGGGTGTCCTGGGGTGAGTGTGCAAGGGGAAATTCTGGGGTGAGTGTGCAAGGGGGAGTCCCGGGTGAGTGTGCAAGGGGGAGTCCTGGGGTGAGTCTGCAAGGGGGATCACAGGGCGAGTGTGCAAGGGAGAGTCCCAGGGTGAGTGTGCGAGGGGGTGTCCTGGGGTGAGTGTGCAAGGGGAAATTCTGGGGTGAGTGTGCAAGGGGGAATCACAGGGCGAGTGTGCAAGGGAGAGTCCCAGGGTGAGTGTGCGAGGGCGAGTCCTGGGGTGAGTGTGCAAGGGGGAATTCTGGGGTGAGTGTGCGAGGGGGAATCCCGGGTGAGTGTGCAAGGGGGAGTCCTGGGGTGATTGTGTGAGGGGGAATCCCGGTGCGAGTGTGCGAGGTGGAATTCCAGGGTGAGTGTGCGAGGTGGAATTCCGGGGTGAGTGTGCAAGGGGGAGTCCTGGGGTGAGTGTGCGAGGGGGAACCCCAAGGCGGCTGTGCGAGGGGGAGTCCCGGGGCGAGTGTGCAAGGTGGAATTCTGGGGTGAGTGTGCAAGGGCGAGTCCTGGGGTGAGTGTGTGAGGGGGATTCCCGGGGTGAGTGTGGGAAGTGGAATTCTGTGGTGAGTGTGAAAGGGGGAATCCCAGAGCGAGTGTGCGAGGGGGAGTCCTGGGGCGAGTGTGTGAGGTGGAATTCCGGGGTGAGTGTGCAAGGGGGAGTCCCAGGGCGAGTGTGCGAGGTGGAATTCTGGGGTGAGTGTGCAAGGGGAGTCCTGGGGCGAGTGTGTGAGGTGGAATTCTGGGGTGAGTGTGCAAGGGGGTGTCAAGGGGTGAGTGTGCAAGGGGGAATCCCAGAGCGAGTGTGCGAGGGGGAGCCCCGGGGCAAGTGTGCGAGGTGGAATTCTGGGGTGCGTGTGCGAGGGGGAGTCCCGGGGCGAGTGTGCAAGGTGGAATTGTGGGGTGAGTGTGCAAGGGGGAGTCCTGGGGTGAGTGTGCGAGGGGGAATCCCAGGGAGAGTGTGCGAGGGGGAGCCCCGGGGCGAGTGTGCGAGGTGGCATTCTGGGGTGAGTGTGCAAGGGGGAGTCCTGGGGTGAGTGTACAAGGGGGAATCCCAGGGCGAGTGTGTGAGGGGGAGTCCCGGGGTGAGTGTGCGAGGGGGAGTAATGGGGTGAGTGTGCGAGGGGGAATCCCGGGGCGAGTGTGCGAGTTAGAATTCCGGGGTAAGTGTGCGAGGTGGAATTCCGGGGTGAGTGTGAAAGGGGGAGTCCTGGGGTGAGTGTGCGAGGGGTAATCCCAGGGTGAGTGTGCGAGGGGGAGTCCTGGGGCCAGTGTGCAAGATGGAATTCTGGGGTGAGTGTGTGAGGAGTCCCAGGTGAGTGTGCAAGGAGGAGTCCTGGGGTGAGTGTGCAACGGGGAATCCCAGGGCGAGTGTGCAAGGGGGAGTCCCGGGGTGAGTGTGCGAGGGGGAGTAATGGGGTGAGTGTGCGAGGGGGAATCCCGGGGCGAGTGTGCGAGGGGGAGTCCCGGGGCGAGTGTGCGAGGTGGAATTCCGGGGTGTGTGTGCACGGGGGAGTCCCGGGGTGAGTGTGCGAGAGGGAGTCCCAGGGTGAGTGTGCGTGGCGGAATCCCAGGGCGAGTGTGCGAGGTGGAATTCCGGGGCGAATGTGCAAGGTGGAATTCCGGGGTGAGTGTGCGAGGTGGAATTCTGGGGTGAGTGTGCAAGGGGGTGTCCTGGGCCGAATATGCTGGGGGGAATCATGGGGCGAGTGTGCGAGGTGGAATTCCGGGGTGAGTGTGCAAGGGGGAGTCCCGGGTGAGTGTGCAAGGGGGAGTCCTGGGGTGAGTCTGCAAGGGGGGATCACAGGGCGAGTGTGCAAGTGAGAGTCCCAGGGTGAGTGTGCGAGGGGGTGTCCTGGGGTGAGTGTGCAAGGGGAAATTCTGGGGTGAGTGTGCAAGGGGGAATCACAGGGCGAGTGTGCAAGGGAGAGTCCCAGGGTGTGTGTGCGAGGGCGAGTCCTGGGGTGAGTGTGCAAGGGGGAATTATGGGGTGAGTGTGCAAGGGGGAATCCCGGGGTGAGTGTGCAAGGGGGAATTCTGGGGTGAGTGTGCGAGGGGGAATCCCGGGTGAGTGTGCAAGGGGGAGTCCTGGTGTGATTGTGTGAGGGGGAATCCCGGTGCGAGTGTGCGAGGTGGAATTCCGGGGTGAGTGTGCGAGGTGGAATTCCGGGGTGAGTGTGCAAGGGGGAGTCCTGGGGTGAGTGTGCGAGGGGGAACCCCAAGGCGGCTGTGCGAGGGGGAGTCCCGGGGCGAGTGTGCAAGGTGGAATTCTGGGGTGAGTGTGCAAGGGCGAGTCCTGGGGTGAGTGTGTGAGGGGTATTCCCGGGGCGAGTGTGGGAAGTGGAATTCTGTGGTGAGTGTGAAAGGGGGAATCCCAGAGCGAGTGTGCGAGGGGGAGTCCTGGGGCGAGTGTGTGAGGTGGAATTCCGGGGTGAGTGTGCAAGGGGGAGTCCCAGGGCGAGTGTGCGAGGTGGAATTCTGGGGTGAGTGTGCAAGGGGAGTCCTGGGGCGAGTGTGTGAGGTGGAATTCTGGGGTGAGTGTGCAAGGGGGTGTCAAGGGGTGAGTGTGCAAGGGGGAATCCCAGAGCGAGTGTGCGAGGGGGAGCCCCGGGGCAAGTGTGCGAGGTGGAATTCTGGGGTGCGTGTGCGAGGGGGAGTCCCGGGGCGAGTGTGCAAGGTGGAATTGTGGGGTGAGTGTGCAAGGGGGAGTCCTGGGGTGAGTGTGCGAGGGGGAATCCCAGGGAGAGTGTGCGAGGGGGAGCCCCGGGGCGAGTGTGCGAGGTGGCATTCTGGGGTGAGTGTGCAAGGGGGAGTCCTGGGGTGAGTGTACAAGGGGGAATCCCAGGGCGAGTGTGTGAGGGGGAGTCCCGGGGTGAGTGTGCGAGGGGGAGTAATGGGGTGAGTGTGCGAGGGGGAATCCCGGGGCGAGTGTGCGAGGTGGAATTCTGGGGTGCGTGTGCGAGGGGGAGTCCCGGGGCGAGTGTGCAAGGTGGAATTCTGGGGTGAGTGTGCAAGGGGGAGTCCTGGGGTGAGTGTGCGAGGGGGAATCCCAGGGAGAGTGTGCGAGGGGGAGTCCCGGGGCGAGTGTGCGAGGTGGCATTCTGGGGTGAGTGTGCAAGGGGGAGTCCTGGGGTGAGTGTACAAGGGGGAATCCCAGGGCGAGTGTGTGACGGGGATTCCCGGGGCGAGTGTGCGAGGTGGAATTCTGGGGTGAGTGTGCAAGGGGGAGTCCTGGGGTGAGTGTGTGAGGGGGAATCCCAGGGCGAGTGTGCGAGGGGGAATCCCAGGGCGAGTGTGCGAGGGGGAATCCCGGGGCGAGTGTGTGAGGTGGAATTCCAGGGTGAGTGTGCGAGGGGGAGCCCTGGGGCGAGTGTGCGAGGTGGAAATCCGGGGTGAGTGTGTGAGGTGGAATCCCGGGGCGAGTGTGCGAGGTGGAATTCTGGGGTGAGTGTGCGAGGGGGAGTACTGCCCATTCTGCCCAACTGACCGAGATGAATTTCTCGGCC
>NW_028225179.1:67962886-68103587 GCF_052327205.1 Somniosus microcephalus | reverse complement strand
AGGGTGGGATGAGGGAGGGGGGGACGAGGGCGGGAGGGGGGCGGGGGAGGGAGAAGGTTGGGGGAGAGGGGGGGATGAGGGCGGGAGAGGGAGAGGGTGGTGTGGGGAGGGGGGGGAGGAGGGAGGTGGGGTGGGGGAGGGAGAGGGGGCGGTACTGAGGGAGCGCCGCACTGTCGGAGGGGCGGTACTGAGGGAGTGCTGCACTGTCGGAGGGGCGGTACTGAGGGAGTGCTGCACTGTCGGAGGGGCGGTACTGAGGGAGCGCCGCACTGTCGGAGGGGCGGTACTGAGGAAACGATGCACTGTCGGAGGGGCGGTACTGAGGGAGCGCCGCACTGTCGGAGGGGCGGTACTGAGGGAGTGCTGCACTGTCGGAGGTGCCCAATTTCGGATGAGACGTTAAACCCAAGGGTCCCATCTGCCCCCTCAGCTGGATGTATAAGATCCCATGGCCACTATTGGAAGAAGAAAATGGGAATTCTCCCTGGTGTCCCGAGGCCAACATTTATTCTTCAACCGACATCACTTTTATTTAAAAAAAAAGTGATTCACTGGTCAGTTGCTGTTTGTGGGATCTTACTATGCGCAAAATGCCTGCCTAGAAAATGTCGGCTGCGATACCATTGGTAACTCCATGGCTGCGAAGCACTTTGGAAGGTCCTAAGGCACGCGAGTGGTGCTTCCCAAAGAAAAGATCTTACTAACGTTCTCTTTCTCTACCTTTCACTTGTGACAGGACTTCCTTTTCCCCGATGAAGATATCTTTCTCCAAGAGATGACCGAAGATGAGGAGTTCGACTTATATAATGAGGAGACGTTTGGATTAGGTGAGCTCCAGAAGGGGAGATAGTACAGAGGGTGGTGGAAATATTGACCATGAGAAGGGGCTTAGATACTAGATACACTGTCCTTTCCCCCTCTGGGACTGGGTGTCACAGTGCGTTAGATACACTGTCCTTTCCCCTCTGGGACTGGGTGTGTGTGGGGTCAGCTTCACCTCTGACTTATGAGCGGTTTGAATCGCTCCCACTCCCTTGGTTCTGCACCTTGGACTTATTTGGGGGTTGTGACAAAAGTGCAGCAGACAACTGGTTTTGGTGCAAGAAAACTTGATCTTTATTTGAGAAAGAAAATACAACACAATAATCTGAACACTCTAATAAAATGGGGAACACTTCGATACACACGAGGGAATTACAGTAGAAAAATACCTCGCCCCTCCCAATCCCACCTTACTAGCTAAGTTGGACTCTAAAGGACCAGGGATAATGCTCACCAAACGAATCCTTGAAGGTTGGGCTGGTTCGCTGGATATGTTGGTTGGGGCCTGCCATACCCTGGACGCGGTAGAGGACTTCACCTGCATATCTGGTCAGTCTTCGCGAGTCCGCTGATGCGGTAGGGTGCGTATTGGATTTATCAGGTGAGTACCCAATTTCCTCCTGTTAGAAATAGGGCTTCGAGTCTCTGAGTAAAATCTTACCCAGGGGTAAGTCAGGAATAGTTTGTAGAGTGGAAAAACTTGTGGATCTTCGGTTTTCTTCCGAGTTGGTTTTCTTTGGTCACGGTGGCCCAATATTACCCGGTTGGCTGATGGTAATGTTCGGTTGGTTGTTTCATAAGGCCCTTGTTGCCGCGAGGTGTCCGATGGTCACTGAAACTGTTGCTCTGGTTTCTTCTTCTGTGTTACTTCGAGAGAGAACTGCTTCGAGATGCTTGAACTCCTTGATGTTGCTCTGAAACCGCCGAGCTTCGATGTTGGAACTGTACTGAACTCGACCTTGGAACTCCCGAACCTTCCTGAACTCCCACCTTGCTGAACTGGAACTGTCCTCTCGAGAAAACAGGCCTTCAATTATACTAATTGGGGCCTCCTAATCTGCGCGCCAAATCGTCTAGGTTTATTGTTAGATTTTTGAGGGCTAGTTTATAAGTGGTTTCGGGATGGTTTCCTGAGCTGTTGAACTATTACTTGATTGTAGTGAATTGTCCTCAGGCTTTGAGTTTCCTGTGGGGCCTGAGATTCTTTGTAGGTTGGCGAAGTGATTTGTTTTATGCATGTTTTTGGATGGGTCGGCTGTTCTTCCGTGGGTCTATTGTTAGAATGTAAATTGTCTGATAGGGGCTGAGTGACGTTTAGATAGTTCCCCAGACAGCTTGATTAACTGATTAACTCCAATATCCAAACTGTCTTTACAGAGGTTGATCCCATTTCCTGTTACTGCCTTTTCTTCACAAGCCCAAACATGCCTTTAAAAATGTCAAATCTTGGTTTTCGACCTTGAAATTCCTTCTGTAGGCCCAATATTTAATTTATCCTCCTGAAGTTATTAGCAAGGGTCCAAAGTAATTTTCTTTAGGGTTTTTCTCCGAGTTTTGGGGGGATCTGTGAATTTTGAGAATCTTGCAGTCCCCCCTGTGATACTTTACTTGCTAGAGTATCATACTGGGTGAGCCAAATTCGTGATCCTCGAGAGCCAGCCTTCCCCTGTAGTTTACCTATCTAAGACCCAAAATATTCATTCCCCTTTTTAGATGTAGTGTTCAGATGCATACACAGGTAAGAATTCAGTTACATTCATATCCTAGCACGGAGGGGGTCCAACACCCCTGCATCACTTGGAATATATGGCACTGTAGGAACGGAGGTTCCTATCGAAAAGACTGAGTTTGACTCAGGTAATTAAAACAATGAACTTTAATGGAACAAAACAGGTTTTAACTAGAAACTGCTGGAATACATCAACTACAGGTCTGCTCTCCTTGAGGGCTCCATGAGGACTGATCCCCTGGTCAGAAGACTGACGTCATGATGTCATCACGTTCTTCCCGCCATTGGGGAATCACGTGACTAACGGCATGACGTCATCACGTTGAAACCGCGCTGTAAAGGTAACTAGACATTGTACAGTCAAACAGTGTAATTAAAGGTACAGGCACAGACAGTAACTACATTGCTGTTAAAGGAATTATGTACAACCGCTCTGAGTCCTTTGGTGGCTCTGCCACATGCGCCCCCCCAGAATTGTCTTTAACAGAAAAAGTAAGACGAGGAGGAGGTCAGATAAGTCTGTCCAATCGACTTCGATACCCTGGTAGAGGAAGTTGATGACCGGTGGTCGAGTTGGCAGTTGGTTGTGGTTGAGCAGGCGTGGCGAGCGTGGTCGAGTTGGCGGGCGGCTTTGGTTGATCTGGTGCTGCGGGCGGTCGGCCACGTTTGGGTGGTTGAGCGACGACGACAGGGTGGTCCAGGTCCAGGTGAGCTGGCTTCAATCGGTCCACCGAGATGTGATCCGGCTTTCCTCCGACGTCGACCGAAAAGGATTTGTCGCTTGGTTCGATGACGCGGAAAGGACCAGTGTAAGGGGGCTTGAGCGGGTCCCGGTGAGTGTTGTGGCGGATGAATACATACTCCGCATTCTTCAGTCCCAGTGGCGTGGGAGTTCTGCAAACCGTGATTTGATGTAGGCAACGAGTTGCTGGGAGGCAGACCATGGCTCTGGGAGAAGGGAGGAAATCCCCTGGTACTCGGAGCGGCTGGCCATAGACGAGTTCAGCTGAGGACGATTGCAGGTCTTCTTTGGGCGCCGTACGAAGACCCAAAAGGACCCATGGAAGTCTGTCCACCCATCCTGCACCTTGAAGACAGGCCCAAAGAGCGGCTTTAAGCGACCTGTGGAATCGCTCGCAAAGGCCGTTCGCCTGTGGATGATAGGCGGTGGTGCGATGAAGTTTGGTGCCGAGCCCCTGAGCCACAGCGTTCCAAAGCTGAGGAAAATTGTGGCCCGCGGTCAGAAGAGATGTCCGCCAGTACCCCGAAACGGGCAACCCAACAGGAGATGAAAGCTCTAGCGACGTCTGTCGAAGTGGTGGAAACCAAAGGAATTGCCTCTGGCCACCTAGTGGTGCGGTCCACTATGGTAAGGAGGTGAGTATAACCCTGAGAAGGCGGAAGCGGCCCCACAAGGTCCACATGCACGTGGTCAAAATGATGCTCTGGAGCAGCGAACGTAGCCACTGGAGCTTTAACATGACGCTGGACTTTGGCCTTCTGGCAGACGAGGCAGGTATTAGCCCAGTCACGGACATCGAGGTGCATACCTTTCCAGACGAACTTCGCCGACATAAGCCGTTGTGAAGCCTTCATCCCAGGGTGCGACAACCCGTGTATGGCATCAAACACCTTCCGGCGCCATGCGACTGGCACGATAGGTCGTCTAAAGCCCATGGAGACGTCGCAAAGGAGCATGGCGCCCGTGGCCTGGAAAGTGACGTCGGTCGCTTGGAAGCTAGATGGAATGGTTCTATATGATTGGACCTCAGAGTCCGAGGCCTGATCTGCAGCCATGAGGGGGTAGTCGATCCCCAGGTGCACTGCGTGGACCGTCGCACGGGAGGGGCAATCCGCCACCAGGTTGTCCTTACCAGACACATGTTGAATGTCCGTGGTGAATTCGCAAATGAACGTCAAGTGACGTTGACGAGCGGACCACGGTTCGGCGGCCTTGGTCATGGCGACCGTAAGAGGTTTGTGCTCGACAAAAGCCGTGAAGGGACGTCCTTCCAATAAGAACCGGAAATGGCGAATGGTGAGGAAAAGGGCCAGTAGCTCCCGATCGAAGGTGCTGTATTTTTTTCATTTTTCCGTAGTTGACGGCTGAAAAACGCCAGCGGTTGCCACGTGCCATTGACCCACTGCTCTTGCACTGCACCGATGGCGTAGCCTGACGCGTCGGTCGTAAGGGCGATGGTGGCACCCGGAAGTGGGTGCGCTAGCATGGTTGCATTGGCCAAAGCGCTCTTGGTGTTGACGAACGCCTGGTCCATCTCGGCTGTCCAGCTGATTGGATCCTTACCGGACTTGCCCTTGAGGGCCCCGAACAAGGGTTGCATAAGCTGAGCCGCCTTGGGGACAAAACGGTGGTAGAAGTTGACCATCCCCAGGAACTCTTGCAAGGCCTTGACTGTCGGCGGCCGCAGGAAAGAGGTAACCACTTCCACCTTCATCATTAAGGGGACGGCGCCACCCGATGTTATGCGGTGTCCCAAGAAATCGATCTGCTGTAGGCCGAACTGGCACTTGGCCGGGTTGATGATTAAACCGTGCTGGCTGAGGCGCGTAAAGAGGGAATGCAAATGGGAGATGTGCTCCTCCTTGCTGGCACTGGCGCTGAGAATGTCGTCAAGGAAGATGAAGCATAGGTCTCGAAGAACAGAGTCCATTAAATGCTGGCACGCCTGTGCTGCGTTCTTTAAGCCAAACGGCATCCGCAGGAACTCGGAGGCCAAAAGGGGTGATGACTGCGGTTTTTGGGACGTCTTGCGGGTGCACGGGAACCTGGTGATATCCACGGACGATGTCGACTTTAGAGAAGATAGAATTTCCCGCCAAATGGGCCGAGAAATCCTGAATATGCGGAATCGGGTACCGATCCGGAGTGGTGGCGTCAGTAGTCACCGCATGGCTACCAGCTGCCGCCCGGTTTTGGCACAATGTGGAGAGGCGAGGACCAGGGACTATTGGATTGCCGATTGATCGAGCCGCTCCATCGTGTCGAACTCCGCCTTCGCAGCCGCGAGCTTGCCGGGTTCGAGCCTTCCAACCTGCGCATAAACCGGGGAGCCAGTAGTGGTGATATGATGTTCAACACCATGCTTCGTTGCCGAAGAGGAGAAAGTGGTCCTTGTTAGCCCCGGAAACTCCCCGAGGAGCCGAGTGAAGTCATCCGGAGGAGGGAAAGCGCAGGCAATAGAGCGCGACACGGAGGTACCGTGGTAGCACGGAATCGAGTGGAAGGTGGCCACGTTGATCAGCCGGCGGTGCTGGACATCGACGAGGAGGCTGTTGGCACACATAAAATCCGCCCCTAGGATGGCCTGTGACACTGTGGCCGTGACGAATTCCCAAAAGAAGCGCTGACTGCCGAAACAGACTTCGACCCGCTGCGCCATTAGCCGCTACGAGGGAAAAACCGAGGTTCCCAGTCTGCATGTCGAGCTTCGACGCAGGTAGAATGCTACACTGCGCCCCGGTGTCATAAAGAAAACGTCGGCCCGATGGGGAATCGGTGACATAAAGGAGTTTCCCCGTAGATCCGACGGCCATCGCCACCGCGGAGTGCCCGTTAGACCCGGTCCTCCTTCGCCAGGGATGCTGCAGGAGCTTTGTTGTATTTATTTGGGTGAAAAACTGCAGGGGGAACGGCAGCATCGTGCTTTTGCGTCAAAACGGGTGTGGTAGGAGCACCAGCCCGCTGTAGGAGGAGCTGGAACCGCGTCTGTGGGGGGTGGGCGCCTCGTGGCCGCGCAGCACTGTTGGGTTACCGTGAAAATCTTATTGGCTTCGGCAGCAAGCTCGGCGCAGTCTGTAATGTCGGATCTGGCTAGAGCAGCCTGAACCTGTTCAGGCATTTGATAGAGGAAAAGCTCCCGGAAGAGGAAGCATTCCGGTTCAGCACCCAAGAGCGTGAGCATTCGGCTCATGAGCTCGGATGGTTTGGAGTCCCCGAGGCCGGGCAGCGTGAGGAGCCGGCGAGCGCGCCCCGACTGAGAGCCCGAAAACCTGAAGCAACCGCGCCTTAATCGCATCATACTTGCTTGTCAGTAGGAGGACTACCGAGGAGGCTGATGATCCGTGAGGCAGTTGCGCTGTCGAGGGCGGAGACCACGTAATAATAACGGGCCTGATCCGCGACGATGTTCCTAATGGCGAACTGGGCTTCAGCCTGGATAAACCAGGCATCTGGTTGTTGCTCCCAGAACTGTGGCAGTTTCAGCGTGACTGCGTTCGTGTCCATGATGGATCTTCCACGAAAATTGTTCGTAGAATTCGGGGTCACCAATGTAGGAACGGAGGTTCCTATCGAAAAGACTGAATTCGACTCGGGTAATTAAAACAATGAACTTTAATGGAACAAAACAGGTTTTAACTAGAAACTGCTGGAATACTTCAACTACAGGTCTGCTCTCCTTGAAGGCTCCACGAGGACTGATCCTTTGGTCTGAAAGCTGACGTTATGACGTCATCACGTTCTTCCCACCATTGGGAAATCACGTGACTAACGGCATGACGTCATCACGTTGAAACTGCGCTGTAAAGGTAACTAGACATTGTACAGTCAAACAGTGTAATTAAATGTACAGGCACAGACAGTAACTACATTGCTGTTAAAGGAATTATGTACAACCGCTCTGAGTCCTTTGGTGGCTCCGCCACAGTACATACATAGAAAAATAATACACGGTCACAAAACTTTATTTTTATTAACAATTAAGGCTTGTCCCATACTTGGACATAGACTTTATTGTAACGCTCGTCCCATGCTCTCTCATGTTGGGATCGGAGCATTCTGTCCCTCCCCTTGCACTTTGTGAACAGTAAGTAGAAGACTATACCACTATACCGAGCTGGCAGACCACTAAAATATGGGAGGTCATTCTGATCCAGGAAGAGACCTCTATATTTTCAAAAATATCCCACCAGGGTGGAACTATGATATCCGAAATCTCAGCCCCTATCTCGACTGTCTTTTCTTCTAGAGTATAGAAATGATGTTGTTATACTTCTACGGCTTTGAGTAGGGCGGCAAGATGTTCGGGTAGAGGGGCAATTTTATAGCTGAAGAATGTGACATAGTCTTGCAGGTTGGTTATGTTTTCCCTGACAGTGAGGTGAACAGTGGAGGGTTCAGGAATGGGGACAATCCATCCCTGGGCCACTTGAACTTCTGCCTCGGGTTTAAAACAGAAACTGCTGTCACTCACTGGACACCAGATGTTCTGTCCATGCCAATAGTGGGGCTGTACGGTCCCCTATGTCGCTGCTCAGCTTCCTGAGCTGCCGCCACCTATCCAGGGGAATCCATTCCTTCCATTTAAGACACACACGTTTCCCCTCAGTGACACTGACCCTTGTAGCAACGACCGGTACCCTGGGGCACGGGATGGAGGCTTCCCCGTAGGTGAACCCGGTCTGGCTGGAGTATTGTGTGGAGTTAGACCCCTGGCCACCTTCCCTCATGGAAATAAATAGTGAGCTCCTCCACACCCAGTTCGCCACCCCCAGCGGTAACGATCGGCGCTCTCTCTCCTGAGCACCAATAAATGTGGGAGTCCTTCACGTCTCCTCGGTCACCGATGCTCACCCCTATCAGGGCGAGCAGGAGCTGAACCCTCCTCATGCCGACTTCCTTTCTGTAGGGACACACAAAACAGATAGCCATGTCCCTCAAAGGTTCTCTGGCTTGACAAGTGATCGAGTCTCAAATTTAAACTTAATTATTGTAATGTAGGAATCAACGGATTCCTATCTAAATCACTGAGGTCGAGTCAGTTCAGTAAATTAACCGAATTTAATTAAACTGGTGAACAAAACAAAAACATGCAGGAGCAACAGCAAACAGGTCTATACAGTAGCTTGTTCCACGAGGTCTGAACCCAGAACCTCCCCCCTCTGACGTCATGACGTTATCACGTTTCCCGCCACTCGGGGCACCACGTGACCAACGTGATGACGTCATCGCGTTGTTTCAGGGTTTTTACAGAAAGCTTGTTTACATTCAGCAAACGGACATAGGTGCTGTAACATTGCTTTAAAGACAGTTATTCATTTGTACAGGAGTTCATTGGTGGTTTTACCATGTGCGCCCCCCCCCCCCCCCCCCCCCCCCCCCCCCAGAAGTGTCTTTAATCATCAAAGTCAATCGCAGAGGAGGTCGGACAATCCTGTCGGAGCAACTCCGATATTCCCGGAAAGGAATGGATGGTGCAGGAGAGGAGCTGGGCTGCGGGGCCGATGGGCCAGGCGTAGCGGCTGCGGGGCCGATGGGCCAGGCGTAGCGGCTGCGGGGCCGATGGGCCAGGCGTAGCGGCCGCGGGCGGTCGCTCACGACGCGGCGGCTGCGCTGTTTCGACTGGCTGGCTGAGGTCCAGGTGTGCAGCCTTGAGGCGGTCCACGGAAATGTAGTCGGGCGTCCCGCCGACGTCTACCAGAAAACTCTTGGCGCCCGCCTTCAGTACCCGGAAGGATGAGGCATGAGGGGACTACGGTGGGCATCGTGCCATACAAAAACGAATTTAGCCCTCATGAGCGTTGGCGGAACATGTGACGCAGGCAGTCCATGCTGTGAAGTCGGAATGGGCCGGAAAGCGTGCGCCGCGGCTCGGTGAGCCTCCAGTTGTTCAGTGGTGGACCACGGACGCGTCAGCGACGGGAGAAACTCGCCGGGGACCCTGAGCAGCTGGCCATAGACAAGTTCGGTGGCCGACGCCTGCAGGTCCTCTTTAGGCGCCGTGCGCAACCCGAGCATTACCCATGGCAACTTATCCATCCACGCGGCCCCTTGGAGGGTAGCCCGCAGCGATGCCTTCAGAGAACGATGGACGCGTTCGCATAACCCATTGGCCTGTGGGTGGTAAGCCGTGGTGCGATGGAGCTTGGCGCCCAATTCTGAAGCCACGGCGTTCCACAAAGCAGAGGAGAGCTGCGGCCCGGGCTCCGATGAAATGTCCGACGGCATGCCGAAACGGGCAATCCAGGACGAAAGAAAAGCCCGGGCGACGTCCGTGGAGGTGGTGGACATCAATGGAATGGCCTCCGGCCATCTGGTGGTACGATCGTCAGCAGATGCGTGAACCCTTGTGACGGTAGTGGGCCTACGAGGTCGATATGAACATGATCGAATTGCCGCTCCGGTACCCCTCAAACGGCGACGGGAGCTTTAATGTGGCGCTGCACCTTCGCTCTCTGGCACACAACACGGGTGTTGGCCCAGTCGCGCACATCTTTTCGCATTCCCGTCCAGACAAACTTGGACGCTAACACCTTCTGTGAAGCCCGCACACCTGGGTGGGTGAGGTTGTGCATGATATCGAAGACTTTCCTGCGCCAGGATGACAGAACGATCGGGCGTGGGTCTCCCAGGGAGACATCGCAGAGCAAGGATGTGCCGTCTGAGTGGAAAAGTACGTCCACTGGCCGCAAGCCGGACGAACCGGAACGAAAAGCGTGCGTCTCCGGGTCAGCCGCTTGGTCGACCACTATTAGTGAATAGCCGAGACCCAGCTGGACGGCCGCATGCGAAAGGACAAAGTGGTTGCCGACTGCCTTGCCGGCCACATGACGGATGTTGGTGGTAAACTCGGAGATGAAAGTGAGTTGCCGTTGCTGTCGGGCCGACCATGGCTCAGTCGTCTTGGCCATGGCAAACGTCAGGGGCTTGTGATCCACGAAAGCGACGAATTGGCGTCCTTCCAATAAAAAACGAAAGTGGCGGATGGCCAGGAACAACGCCAACAGCTCTGTCAAATGTGCTATAGCTACGTTCGTTACTACGTAACTGGCGGCTAAAAAACGCCAGCGGTTGCCATGCCCCGTCGACCCATTGCTCTTGCACGGCACCGACGGCATAGTCCGACGCATCCGTCGTGAGCGCGATGGTGGTGCCGGGCAGCAGGTGCGCTAACATCGTCGCATTGGCGAGGGCCTCCTTCATGTCCCCAAATGCGCGGTCCATGACCGACGACCAGATCACCGGTTCTTTCCCCGGTTTCCCTCGGAGTGCCTCGTAGAGCGGCCGCATGAGCTGGGCGGCCCGGGGGACAAAGCGATGGTAAAAGTTTACCATGCCGAGGAATTCTTGGAGCACCTTGACGGATTACGGCCGTGGGAACGCCGCGACGACTGCCGCTTTCGCCCTGAGTGGCAGTGCCCCTTCCGCGGTGGCCCAGAAAATCGATCTGCCTCAGTCCAAATTGGCACTTGTTTGGGTTAGCTATAAGGCCATGCTCCTGGAGATGGCGGAAAAGGACGCGCAGGTGACGTAGGTGTTCTTCCTTTGACGCGCTGGCGACGAGGATGTCATCGAGGTATACGAAAAGGAATTTGAGATCCCGGAGCACCGAATCCATGAGGCGTTGGAACGCCTGCGCCACATTTTTAATCCCGAAAGGCATATGTAAAAATTCAAAAAGGTCAAATGAGGTAATAACCGCCGTTTTCTGGACGTCCTGAGGGTGGACGGGTACCTGGTGGTATCCGCGGACAAGGTCGATCTTGGAGAACCACGACGTGCCGGCCAAATGGGCGAAAAAATCTTGAATGTACGGTATCGGGTACCGGTCTGAAGTTGTGACCTCGTTGAGGCGCCGATAATCACCACCGGGCTGCCACCCACCGCCGGGCTTTGGCACGATGTGTAGCGGAGACGACCAGGGACTATCAGATCGGCGAACGATGCCCAACCGCTCCATAGTAGCGAATTCCGCCTTCGCGGCCTCGAGTTTACTGGCCTCTAATGGCCGAGCCCGGGCGTAAACTGGGGGGCCGGTTGTCGCGATGTGATGTTCAACACCGTGTTTGGCGGTCGTCGCAGAGAAAGTGGGTCGAGCGAGCTCCCGGAAATTCCTTGAGCAGGCAGGCGAACTCGTCGGGCGGCGACTCGGTGCGGGCAACCGCGTGGGTCACACCGGAGTCCCGAAACCAGGGGATGGGGGCTCGTGAGGCGGCATGGATCAGGCGGCAATTACGTACGTCGACCAGTAGGTCATGCGTGCAGAAAAAATCGGCACCGAGGCTTGCCAGTGGTATCGTGGCGGTGATAAACTCCCAGTGGAAGAGTTGGCCGCCGAGACGCAATCGGATACGCCGCTTCCCGTACAGATGGCGCTGCCATTGGCGGCCTGTAGTGGAGGACCGTGCCGCCCAGATCGGACGTCGAGAACCGAAGCGGGGAGGATGCTGCACTGAGCGCCCATGTCGCATAAGAAATGCCGGCCTGAAATGGAGTCGGTGATGTACAACAATTTCCCGGAATGACCAACTGTCATTGTGGAGGCGAAACCGACCTCGGGGCTTCCCTTCTCGTCGTGCAATCTGTGTTGCTGCTTTCTCGTTGCCGGCGGCACGAATTTACACGGGGGTCGGCAGCATCTGGCTTTTTGACCGAAACGGGCATGGTAGTAGCAAAGGCCGGTCTGTGGAGCTGCCGAAGCGGGGTTCTTGGAGGCGGGGCGCGTCGAGGTGGCGCAATACTGTTGCATCACCGCGTAAATGGTGTCGGCTTCGGCCGCGAGCGCCACACCGTCCGTAGCCGTCGACCTGGCCAGGGCTGCTTGTACCTGCTCGGAGCTGGCTCAGGAACAGTTTACGAAATATAAAACCCTGCGGCTCAGACCCGAGGAGGGTGAGCATGTGGCTTATCAACTCGGAAGGCTTAGCATCGCCTAACCCGGGGAGTGCGAGCAAGCGTCGCGTGTGCTCCGCCTTTGTGAGACTGAATACTTGCATGAGGCGCGTCTTGAGCGTTTCATACTTGTTCTCCACGGGCGGGGTCTCCAGCAGGCTGATAATGCGGGATGCCGTTGAGCTGTCCAGTGCGGAGACCACAAAGGTAACGGGTCTGATCCAGCACTATGTTTCACAGTTGGAACTGAACCTCCGCTTGAATGAACCAGGAGGCTGCCTGTTGTTCCCAAAATTGAGGGAGCTTCAAACTCGCTGCATTTACATCCATCTTGTTCTCGAGCTTGCCTCCGCTAAAATCGTCTGCGAAGCTTCAGCGTCACCAATGTAGGAATCAACGGATTCCTATCTAAATCACTGAGGTCGAGTCAGTTCAGTAAATTAACCGAATTTAATTAAACTGGTGAACAAAACAAAAACATGCAGGAGCAACAGCAAACAGGTCTATACAGTAGCTTGTTCCACGAGGTCTGAACTCAGAACCTCCCACCTCTGACGTCATCGCGTTTCCCGCCACTCGGGGCACCACGTGACCAACGTGATGACGTCATCGCGTTGTTTCAGGGTTTTTACAGAAAGCTTGTTTACACTCAGCAAACAGACATAGGTGCTGTAACATTGCTTTAAAGACAGTTATTCATTTGTACAGGAGTTCATTGGTGGTTTTACCACAGTAAAATAATTAAATAATAAACCTAAAACTACCAAAACTGTAAAAAAACACCTAACATTCATCAGAAAAGCTAATTCCTGTTCGGGCGGCCAGGCTAATTCCTGTTCGGCCTCTGTCTTCTGCGGCTTCTGGGCAGCTTGTATGCCTGGGCGCAAGGTGGCCTGTACCGCAGGACCTGGAGAGTCCTTAAAACAACTAGGGGTTTCCCTGAATCCCAGATGATCGGGGGAGTGTCCCCTCCTGTACTACAGCACACTACCCCCTTCGATGTGGCTGCTGAGTCCCTGTCCTGTCCTGTCCTGTGGGTTCCTCGCAGCCTGAGGCCGCAGGCTGGGGACCCCTCTCGTTCTCTTTGCCCACCGCTACCTCTCCTGTGAGTCCCTCACCGTTGGAGGCTGCAGGCTGGGGATCCCTATCTCTAGACTGATCCCTGACCTTGGGCATTCTTTTTTGGGTTGCGGCCCCTCCGGGGCTGAACCATTTAAATTGATACGCTGGTGACCACGGTAGTTTAGGCTGTGGCATGTGAGGAGACCTTCTTAAGGCTCCGGCTACCGGGGGTGTGTCCAAGTCCCAAATAATTGGTGGGATGGCCCCTCCAGTGACACAAGCCACTGCCCCCACCGGTGCGGTCTGTGAGTCTGCCACAGCTGCTGGCTGAGGAAGTCTAGCCTTAACCTTAACCTTATCCTCTGCTTCCTGACCCTCCTTGTCCCATTCTACCCAGGTTTCCCCTGGTGCCATTGAACTGACCATGCCTCTGGCCTCAGACAAGGCTTGGGTCAATTCCTTAATCCTTTCTTCGCAGGGACCGTGATCAGAGTCTTCATAACCCCTGCTTCTAGCTACTTTCTGAGCTACTTTAATGTCCCTTAGCTGACCCTCCACACCATTAGCTCTCGTTAATCTTGCGTTCTCCTCCCGTAAGGCCTGCTCATTTAACCTGGCACCGTTGGTATTCCCCCATATTATGGGAGGTCTCTTCCTGGGCGCATCTTTCAAGGGGACACAGGTAGACAGGCTGCACAGGTTCTAGTCATAGGTCTGGGTTGTATGGGGCAGATAGGGTTAAAGCACCAGTAGTGGTGGCTACCTTCCCTGAGCCATTTAATAAAGCTCGGATCGCAGCTACGACTGAGTCTAACGTGGGGGGAGAGGTCGGTGTTTCGGTTCTTGGGGCAGGAGCTGGGGAGTTCTTTCCTATGTTATCCTGCCACGGATTCCTACAGTCCCTTCTCCAATGCCCATTCTTCCCACACCCGAAGCAGTTACACTTCATGTCGGAAGGGTCACCCCCTTCCTGGTACCACTCTTTCTTATTACTAGGTTTCATTTCATGTACTTTTCCTTTTGGTGGGTGCTCTTCTGTCTCTCTACCGTTCCGGTGCGCCAGGGTCGGTTGTCTGACCACTGTCTCCTCGGTGACCCGGGGGTCTTTCGGGTCAAACCACAGCTCAGCCTTGGCTCTGATCCGTGGCAAGCTGTTTGCCACCAGGCTTCGGAGCCAGTGGGTCAGCTCATCCTGATTAGGTGAGCCCAGTCGAGAACCCCATTACAGGCACTCTTGTACACAGGCCACAGTCGGTCTGCGAAAGCCTGTGGGGTCTCCCATGCTAGCTGTGTTGTCCTCTCCACCCGGCAGAATAGCAGATAGCAGTGTATCCGTCCTGCCCTTTTTTACGCTCCGCAGAGAGGGACTGGTACAAATTGCCATCCAGGGAGAAGAGGAGCATTTTTGCCATCTTGGAGTCATCGCAGTCGTTCATGCCTGTTCCACTTCCATGAAGTGGACTGAGGGGTCTCCCTTTTGGATGAGTTTGTTCAGGTGGCTTATCATAGCCCTAAGCTGTTGGGTGCCATGGTGAGCCACGAATTGGCTTTCAAGGGGTCCTTGAACCCCACCAACGCCAGGCGGGCCAAACTTTTGCTGCCGGACCGGGCACATCGGCCCTGGCTCCGACCTTTCCTGCATTGGTTCGCCCACTTCTCCCTGCTGCCAAACAGAGTTAAAACCCGGCGCCACAGATGGTGGTGGTGTGCTCTCCCTGCCAGCCTCTCAAATCGCCTGTCCCTCCTGCCAAACAGGGTCGTTCCCCGGCGCCACAGGTGGCGTCCGAACAGTTTCCCCTTGCACTTCCAGGTCCACCCGGGCTTATTAGGCATACTATGCCTTTTGCACTGGACAGAGCAAGGTTCAGACTATCAATCTGCTTCTGACAGGGGCTGTGATCTCCCGCTTCAAACCCCCTAGTGCTTGCTATCTTGTAAGCTGCCTGTACGTCTCTCAACCTCTCCTCCTGCTCTCTTCCTTGCTTGGCAAGGCAGGCGTTCTCTTCCCGTAACACCAGTTCACTGTTTTTAGCTTCGGTGACCTGACACCGAAAGTATTCCTGTCTGTTTCTATGTTTCTCTACTTTCTGCATTTTTTCCTGATTTCGGGCGCTTACTTCTGCCAATAAATTTTCCCCTGCTAGAGCCCTTGCGCGAGACAGTTGAGCTGATTCCCGCAGCTCTTCTGCCAGTGCCTCTACGCGTTTGTCTAAAAGCTGGATCTGTCACTGGGAGCATACCAACCAGATGGCTTTCTCGACAGATTTCTTGTGGTCCTTGCTTTCAGTCCACTTGGCTGCTCAGCGCGCAACAGACTGAGCACCCATTTCTTCGTTATATTTACTTTCTTGAACACATAAGAGGAAATCCTCTCTTCCATCTTAGTTCTCTCCTCAAAAACAGTGTCCACTGTATCACATCCCTTTTGCCAAGGTCCTGCCGCGGTCGCCATTATGTAGAGGGTGGTATTTAGGGTCAGCTTCACTTCTGACTTATGAGCAGTTTGAATCGCTCCCACTCCCTTGGTTCTACACCTTGGACTTATTTGGGGGATGTGACAAAAGTGCAGCAGACAACTGGTTTTGGTGCAAGAAAACTTTGATCTTTATTTGAGAAAGAAAATACAACAAAATAATCTGAACACTAATAAAATGGGGAACACTTCGATACACACGAGGGAATTACAGTAGAAAAATACCTCACCCCTCCCAATCCCACCTTACTAGCTAAGTTGGACTCTAAAGGACCAGGGATAATGCTTACCAAACGAACCCTTGACAGCTGGGCTGGTTCGTGGTATCGGGGTTTGCTGGATATGTTGGTTGGGGCCTGCCATACCCCGGACACGGTAGAGAACTTCACCTGCGTATCTGGTCAGTCTTCGCGAGGGTCGCGGTGGCCCAATATTACCCGGTTGGCTGATGGTAATGTTCGGTTGGTTGTTTCATAAGGCCCTTGTTGGCGCGAGGTGTCCGATGGTCACTGAAACTGTTGCTCTGGTTTCTTCTTGTGTGCTACTTCTTCGAGAGACAGAGAGAGAACTGCTTCAAGATGCTTGAACTCCTTGATGTTGCTCTGAAACCGGCGCGTTTCGATGTTGGAACTGTACTGAACTCAACCTTGGAACTCCCGAACCTTCCTGAACTCCCACCTTGCTGAACTGGAACTGTCCTCTCGAGAAAACAGGCCTTCAATTATACTAATTGGGGCCTCCTAATCTGCGTGCCAAATCAGTAGGTTTATTGTTAGATTTTGGAGGGCTCGTTAATAAGTTGTTTAAAGTGGTTTCAGGATGGTTTCCTGAGCTGTTGAACTATTACTTGATTGTAGTGAATTGTCCTCAGGCTTTGAGTTTCCTGTGGGGCCTGAGATTCTTTGTAGGTTGGCGAAGTGATTTGTTTTATGCATGTTTTTGGATGGGTCGGCTGTTCTTCCGTGGGTCTATTGTTAAAATGTAAATTGTCTGATAGGGGCTGAGTGACGTTTAGATAGTTCCCCAGACAGCTTGATTAACTGATTAACTCCAATATCCAAACTGTCTTTACAGAGGTTGATCCCATTTCCTGTTACTGCCTTTTCTTTCTTCACAAGCCCAAACATGCCTTTAAAAATGTCAAATCTTGGTTTTCGACCTTGAAATTCCTTCTGTAGGCCCAATATTTAATATATCCTCCTGAAGTTTTTAGCAAGGTTCCAAAGTAATTTTCTTTAGGGTTTTTCTCCGAGAGTTGGGGGATCTGTGAATTTTGAGAATCTTACAGGTGTCAGTGTGTTACATACACTGTCCTTTTCCCCTCTGGGACCGGGTGTCATGGTGCGTTAGATACACTGTCCTTTTCCCTCTAGGACCGGGTGTGACAGTATGTTAGATACAGTGTCCTTTCCCCCTCTGGGACCAGGTGTCACAGTGCGTTCGATACATTGTCCTTTCCCCCTCTGGGACCGGGTGTCACAGTGCGTTAGATACACTGTCCATTCCCCCTCTGGGACCGGGTGTCACAGTGCATTAGATACACAGTCCTTTCCACCTCTGGGACCGGGTGTCACAGTGCGTTCGATACATTGTCCTTTCCCCCTCTGGGACCGGGTGTCCAAGTGCGTTCGATACATTGTCCTTTCCCTTTCTGGGACTGGGTGTCACAGTGCGTTAGATACACTGTCCTTTCCCCATCTGGGACCGGGTGTCACAGTGTTTCCCTTCTGGGATCAGAGTTTTAATCCAGTCCTTATCTCGTGTTTGGGACAGTGTTGAGGGAGATTTACTCTTTCTAACCCGTGTTGTACCTGCCCTGGGAGTGTTTGATGGGCCAGTGTAGATGTAGCTTTACTCTTGTAAATTACAGGCCAGTGAGCCTAACATCAGTGGTAGGGAAATTATTGGAAAAAATTCTGAGGGACACAATCAGTCTCCACTTGGAGAGGCAAGGATTAATCAATGATAGTCAGCATTGCTTTGTCAGGGGGCGATCATGTTAAACCAATTTGATTGAAGTTTTCGAGGGTGTGACTTGGTGTGTGGATGAGGGTAGTGCAGTTGATGTAGTCTACATGGACTTCAGTAAGGCTTTTAAAGTCCTGCATGGGAGACTGGTTTCAAAGGTAAGGGCCCATGTGATCCAGGGCATTTTGGCACATTGGATCCAACATTGGCATAGTGGCAGGAGGCAGAGGGTGATGGTCGAAGGTTGTTTTGTGACTGAAAGCCTGTGTCCAGTGGTGGATCGGTGCTGGGTCCTTTGCTGTTTGTAGTGTACATTAATGATTTAGATATGAATGTAGGAGGTATGATCAGTAAGTTTGCAGATGACACGAAAATTGGTGAAGTGGTAAATAGCGAGGAGGGAAGCCTCAGGCTACAGGACAATATAGATAGGTTGGTTAGATGGGCAGAACAGTGACAAATGGAATTTAACCCTGATAGTGTGAGGTGATGCATTTTGGGAGGACTAACGATGCAAGGGAATACACAATGAATGGTAAGACCCTAGGAAAGACAGAGGATCAGAGGGACCTTGGTGTGCATGTACATAAATCCCTGAAGGCAGCAGGACAGGTAGATAAGGTGGCTAAAAAGGCATATGGGATACTTGCCTTCATTAGCCGAGGCATAGAATATAAGAGCAGGGAGGTTATGATAGAGCTGTACAAAAAGCTAGTTAGGCCACAGCTGGAATACTGTGTGCAGTTCTGGTTGCTACACTATAGGAAGGATGTGATTTCATTGGAGAAGGTGCAGAGGAGATTCACCAGGATGTTACCTGGGCTGGAGTGCTTCAGCTATGAAGAGAGACTGGACAGGCTGGGGCTGTTTTCCTTAGAGCAGAGAAGGCTGAGGGGGGACCTGATTGAGGTGTACAAAATTATGAGGGGCGTAGATAGAAAGGAACTTTTCCCCTTAGTAGAGGGGTCAGTAACCAGGGGACATAGTTTCAAGATAAGGGGCAGGAGGTTTAGAGGGGATTTGAGCAAAATCTTTTTCACCCAGAGGGTGGTTGGAATCTGGAACTCACTGCCTGAAAGGGTGGTAGAGGCAGGAACCCTCGACATTCAAGAAGCATTTAGATGAGCACTTGAAACGCCATAGCATACAAGGCTACGGACCAAGTGCTGGAAAATGGGATTAGAATAGACCGGGCTTGATGGCCGGCATGGACATGATGGGCCTAGGGCCTCTTTCTGAGTTGTATAACTCTGACTTGCTGTATCTAACCCATGCTGTACCTGCCCTGGGAGTGTTTGATGGGGCAGTGCAGAGGGAGCTTTACTCTGTATCTAACCGGTGCTGTACCTGCCCTGGGAATTTTTGTGGGCGATTGAGTGTGAGCAGTGGGTAAGTGTTGAACTATTGGCGGTTAAAATAAGTTGTGGATTGAGGTTGGTTGGTACTTGACTCACTGTAGAGATGTTAGATATTCACACAATGTTTCCCAGCGCATTGATTAGTAAAAGGAAAGGCAACTAGCTCAAGATGTCCCATCTGGAACATTTGGTATTCTTTCACTCTCTCTATCTCTCTCTCTCTCTCTCTCTGTCTCTCAGATATCGAGTCGGCAAATGATTTCTCTGACGAGTTGTACCTTCTGTGCGAGGCCTTGGGCACAAGTCCGACCAAGGTGGCGGTGTCCCCAGCGTTGGGCGATGAGGTGCTACCTGACGCCCCGGCCTCTGGGTCTGAGTCGGAGTCCCAGGCCAAGGAAGGGCCTGGTTCGGGCCCCGCTGACCTGCCCGAGCCGGCTGACCCGGTCAGGGAGAGGCGGGAGTGGAAGATCCTGGACCAGGCGGTGGCGGGACTGAACCATGCCCTGGCGGCCGAGGAGTTGGAGGACCCAGCGGTGATGAAGGCCGTCCACGGCAAACCAACTCTGGAGGTGAGTGCAGCTCTGTTCCTGGGCTCGCAGGAGAGATCTCCGCCGGGGGCTGGGGGTGTTTGGAGCTGGGGGTGGGATTGGGTTTGTGCTGGGGGTTGGGCTGGGCAGTTCGGGGTTGGTTTGTTGGAGGGTTGCTGTGAGGTTGGGGGCTGTAGTTGTAGGTTGTACATTTGCGGCTGGTGGGGTTTGTGGTTGCGGGCTGAGCGGGGGTTGGGGAGATGGAGGTGGGCGTTCTGCTGGGGTTGGGGCTGAGCCGGGGGTCGCGGGTGTTGGCGGTTCGGTTGGGACTTGGGGCTGGGGCTGAGCTGGGGGTTGGGGGGGCTCAGTGTTGGGCATTCTGCTGGGGTTGGGGCTGAGCGGGTGTCGCCGGGGCTGGGTGTTGACGGTTCTGTTGGGGTTGGGACTTGGGACTTGGGGCTGGGTGTTGGGAGTTCTGTTGGGGCTGAGCGGAGGTGGGGGTTCGGTGGGGTGGGGCTAGACGTGGGGGTTCAGTTGGAGTTGAGCGGGGTTGGGGGTTCTGCTGGGGTTGGGGGGCTGGGTGTTGGGGTTCTGCTGGGGTGGGTGTTCTGCTGGGGATGAGTCCGAGTGGGGGTGGGGGGCTGGATATTAGGGGTTCTGCTGGGTTTGGGGCGGGGTTTGGCTGGGTAAGGTTATCAAGACATGTGGAGCAAAGGGGAGTAAATGGGATTGAAGCACATAACAGCCATGAGGTGATTGAACAGTAGAACAGGCCCCAGGAATGTAAGGCCGCCTCCTGGTCTCGTGTTTCTGTACAAGTAAGGGTGTGGTGCGGATGAATGGTGGTGGTGTCGGGTTTACATGATTGTTATCCTTTAAACCCTGTTCGCAGAGCCTGGACAGTGCGATTGTGGATAGTGGAGTCTGTTCAAGTTGGGAAGGGTTGAGTATTTCGCAAGTTTTGGTAAGTCAACACTCTACACCCTTCCTGTGACTGCACTGTGATGATGACCGGATCATCTGTTTTAGTGATGGACATTGAGGGATAAATATTTGTCCCAGGACACCAGGGAGAACTTCTTCCTGCTCTTCTAATAGTGAAGTGGGATTTTATGTCCACTTGAAAAGGCAGGCAGGGTCTCATCTCAACTGAAAGACGGCACCTCCGACACTCCCTCAGTACTGTCCCTTCGACAGTGCAGCGCTCCCTCAGTACTGTCCCTCCGACAGTGCAGCACTGCGTCAGTATTGTCCCTCCGACAATGCAGCACTCCCTCAGTACTGCCCCTCCGACAATGCAGCACTCCCTCAGTGCTGACCCTCCGACAATGCAGCACTCCCTCAGTGCTGACCCTCCGACAATGCAGCACTCCCTCAGTACTGTCCCTCCGACCAATGCAGCACTCCCTCAGTACTGTCCCTCCGACAGTGCAGCTCTCCCTCAGTACTGTCCCTTCAACAGTGCAGCACTGCGTCAGTACTGTCCCTCCGACAGTGCAGCGCTCCCTCAGTACTGTCCCTCCGACAATGCAGCACTCCCTCAGTACTGTCCCTCCGACAATGCAGCACTCCCTCAGTACTGTCCCTCCGACCGTGCAGCACTGCGTCAGTACTGTCCCTCCGACAATGCAGCACTCCCTCAGTACTGCCCCTCCGACAATGCAGCACTCCCTCAGTGCTGACCCTCCGACAATGCAGCACTCCCTCAGTGCTGACCCTCCGACAATGCAGCACTCCCTCAGTACTGTCCCTCCGACAATGCAGCACTCCCTCAGTACTGTCCCTCCGACAATGCAGCACTCCCTCAGTGCTGACCCTCCGACAATGCAGCACTCCCTCAGTACTGTCCCTCCGACCAATGCAGCACTCCCTCAGTACTGTCCCTCCGACAGTGCAGCTCTCCCTCAGTACTGTCCCTTCAACAGTGCAGCACTGCGTCAGTACTGTCCCTCCGACAGTGCAGCGCTCCCTCAGTACTGTCCCTCCGACAATGCAGCACTCCCTCAGTACTGTCCCTCCGACAGTGCAGCACTGCCTCCGTACTGCCCCTTCGACAGTGCAGCAGTGCCTCAGTACTGTCCCTCCGACAATGCAGCACTCCCTCAGTACTGGCACTGGGGAGTGTTGGCCTGGATTATGGGGCTCGAGTCTCTGGATTGGGACTTGAATCCATGACCTCTGGCGAGAGAGATAGCACTGAGACATGACTGCCAACTGATAGTGAAGGTAAATTCTGCTCGTCTCCCTCTGTTCACAAGTGAAATTGCGACTGGAAGTGATTTATACCTGCGCCTTCGTGTTGATTTGACTTGGTGCTCGGCCAATCCAAGGACTTCCAACAGATAGTCAAAGCTTCCTCCCAGTTCATGTACTTCGGTACTGCTTAAAGCTCCCTTTTCACTGTCCCATCAAACACTCCCAGGGCAGGCACAGCACGGGTTAGATACAGAGTAAAACTCCCTCTGCACTGCCCCATCAAACACTCCCAGGGCAGGTACAGCACGGGTTAGATACAGAGTAAAGCTCCCTCTACACTGTCCCATCAAACACTCCCAGTATTATGTCCGTGTATAATTGAGACACGGACTGCAGGAGTCGATTATAACAAGTCTTTACTGAAAGGAGACAACCTGGAAACTGAAACTACAGAAGCCTGCTAGGGCCTTTTATACAGGGGTGGTCACTGCCGGTACTGCAGTCTGAGACCAGTTATTCCCTTAAAGGTACATACACAACAATTCCTCCCCTTTTAGATAAACAGTACATAACATTCATTTAACAACTAAATAATAACTAATTACAATTACGGTTGCTAGATACATTGGTTGAAGTTAAGCAATTATAAGTTCAGTCTTTGAGGAGGCTTCCTGATTCTGTCTGGACAACGCCTCTTTGGGATATCAGGTTCTTCTGGCAAGGTTGAGTCGGGATCAATGTCGTCGTTTGGTTCGTCTGCTTCCAATATCACCGATTCTGCGGTAGATGCAATTGGTACTTCGGTTTCATCGCCAGGTGTATCAGATCGTGGTGTGGAGTTGACGTTTTCCAGTGACTCTAGAATCTGGTCAGCATGGCGTCTTACAATGCTTTCTCCAACGTCCATGGTATACATTAGAGGTCGTTGCCATGTACAGATCATTCCTGGCTGCCATTTCTCTCTGCGGTAGTCCCGGGCCAAAACTGGTTGACCTATCTTAAAACTCCTGGTCGGCCTTTCATTCATATTCTGAAACTGCCTGTTCTCCACATCTCTTCTGACGTTTGGCTTAACCAAATCCAAGCGGCATCGTAGTCTTCAATTGAAGAACATCATGGCTGGAGTTTGGTTGGTAACCGAATGTGTCGCATTCCGGTAGGCAAACAAGTTATCCACCTTGTGTTGTAGGGGTATATCTTCATTACACATTGCCTTGATAGCCTTCTTGAATGTTTGAACAAACCTCTCAGCCAATCCATTAGTGGCTGGATGATATGGGGCAGATGTGTAATGCTTAACACCATTGTTCTTTAAGAACCTCCGGAACTCTTCAGACACAAACTGTGGTCCATTGTCAGAGCAAATCTGTTCAGGCAGCCCATTCCTGGCGAATATGGTTCGTAAGACTGTGATAGTTTTTTCTGTGGTGGTTGAGGACATTTTTATTACCTCTGGCCACTTTGTGCATCCACCGCAATTAAAAACATCGAGTCCATAAAGGGACCAGCAAAATCAATGTGCACCCTTTGCCATGGAGATGAGGGCCACTCCCATGGATGTAGAGGGGCTTGTGGTGGGGCGTTTTGGACCTTCTGGCATCCTGTACAGCTCTTGGTCATCTCTTCGATTTCTCTATTGATTCCCGGCCACCACACAAACGCTCTGGCTAAGTTCTTCATTTTTACCCCTCCCAGATGACCCTCATGAAGCTCATTGAGCATGCTATCCTTCAATTTGGGTGGAATTACTACTCTGGATCCACACATCAAGGTTCCTCTGCACACTGACAGCTGTTCTCTTCTCGGCGAGAATGTTGGCAGCAGTGGTTCGCCATGTGCTGGCCATCCCTTCACCGTTAAATCATAGACCCAGGAGAGTGTCGGGTCATTTCGTGTTTCCTTTTTCTATGTTTGCATTCGTCACAGGGAGACATTTGCCTATAGTCGAGTGGAATGGATCCACTGCCAGTTGTTCTTCCACCGTCGGCAACGGTAGGCGCGACAATCCATCAGCATTCCCATGCTGTTTAGTTCCTTTGTGCTCGATGTCATATTGGTGTGCCCCTAGGAAAAGGGACCACCTCTGTAGCCGTTGTGCCGTCATTATCGGTACGCCCTTCTGAGGGTTGAAAATGGAGACAAGAGGCTGATGATCAGTTAGTAGAGTAAATTTCTGACCATGCAGGTAGTGATTGAACTTCTTCCCCCCCCCCCCCCCCCCCCCCCCCCCCCCCCACCACCAGGCTGAGGGCCTCTCTGTCAATCTGGGCATAGTTACGCTCGGCTGAAGTTAACGAGCGTGACGCAAAAGCTATCGGCCTCTCTGAACCATCAAGGAATTTATGTGACAGTACCGCCCCAATGCCGTAGGGAGACGCATCACACGCCAGTCTTATCGGTAGTGATGGGTTGTAGTGAGCCAATACTTGAAGTGATTAGGTCCTTACTCTTCTGGAAGGCCCGCTTACATTCATCGCTCCATTTCCATGCTACTCCCGTTCATAGGGCGTTCAGTGAATGCAGAATTGTGGACAAATTCGGCAAAAACTTATGGTAGTAATTCACCAATCCGAGGAATGACCTCAGTTGCGACACATTTTCAGGCGCTGGAGCCTTAACTACCGCTTCAATTTTGTCAGGGGACTTATGCAACCCCTCTTCACCAATCACGTGGCCACAATACGATATCTGTTTCTTCAAAAACTCGCACTTGGGGTGATTGGCTTATAGTCCATGTTCACGTAGTCTAGTGAGCACCTGCTCTAGGTTGGCAAGGTGTTCACTGTCATCTTCACCTGTCACTAGGATGTCGTCCAAGTAACACTGAGTTCCCGGAATCCCTTGCAGGACTTGTTCCATCGCTCTTTGCCATATCGCCGGAGCTGATGCTACTCCGAATACCAGTCGATTATACTGGTAAAGACCTTTGTGAGTGTTTATCGTGAGATACTTCCTAGAGGATTCTTCAACCTCCATCTGCAAATATGCTTGTGCTAGGTCAATTTTTGTAAAACGCTTCCCTCCAGATAGTGAGGCGAAGATATCTTCTATCCTTGGAAGAGGATATTGTACTGTGTGAAGGACTGGGTTCACCGTCACCTTGAAGTTCCCACAGATGCGAACCTTCCTTGGCTCCTCAGACTTATTGTTTAACGTTTTCTTCATGACAGGAACAATGGGTGTCGCCCACTCGCTCCAGTCTACCTTAGATAACACACCTGCATTCTCCAGCTCTGCCTCGACGGCTGGGCGAATTGCATATGGTACCGGTCTTGCTTTGGAAAACTTGGGAATTGCATTCTCCTCTATTTTTATCGAGGCGGTTACGCCTTTAAGAGTGCCCAGTTCTTGTTGAAATACCTCTTTGGCGTCAGCTAAGATTGTTGACAACCGTCCAGGAGTGACGTCGTCATCCTTTTTACCAGCCACCGTCAGTGCCTGAATGGAGTGCCAGTCTAAACTTATCTTTCTGATCCATTCACGTCCCAATGACGGTGGTCCACCATCTTGCAGAATGTAGAGATACAATTTCCGTATTTTCTTGCCGTTGTATTCGACAGGCACCCTTATTTTTCCTCTGGGGTTTACTTTTTGCCCCGTATACATCCTCAAGACAATGGATGTCTCTCTCAAGGGTATGTGTGAGAATAGCCTCTCGTCGATTCATGGCGGTTAGAGCTGATCCTGTATCCAATTCCATTTTGACTTGGACCCTGATATCGTGAGGGTGACCCAAATAGTTCGGTGATCCTCTTTTGCGATTACGTTGTGAAGTTTGAGACAGCTTAGTCTCTTGTTCCCGGATTTACTATCGCTCATCTGGTCTTCGGAACTACTGTCCGTCATCTTTTGTACTTTCCTGTACGGTTCCTTAGTAGCCTTCTTGTTGTCGTTGGTCTTCTTCCCAGACCTGCAAACTCGTGCAATGTGTCCCATCTTTCCGCATTGCCTGCATATTTTGTCCTTGGACCAGCAGTCCTTCTGATCATGGTTTGTTCTGCCGCAGCGATAACATTTTGTAATACCCCGTGTCATTTCGTGGGTGCCGTATTCCTGTGGCTTTTGTTGTATCTCTGCAGCTCCCCTTGCTGCTGCTTCGTACGATACTGCCATGCTGAAAGCCTTATCTAGCGTCAGCTCTTTCTCTGAGAGTAACCTCTTCTGGGTTCCTTCACTCAGGAGTCTACAGACAAATTTGTCCCGTAAGGTATCTGCCAGTCCTGCTCCGAACTGGCAGTGCTTTGATACCTTGCATAGTTCCGTCAGGTAATCAGCATTGCTCTCATTTTTATGCTGATTTCTCCTGTGGAATTTAAATCTTTCTACTATCAGCAGCGGTGTAGGATTTAGGTGTTCCTGTAGGATAGCAACAATTTCGTTAAAACTCTTCGCCTTCGGTTTGGCTGGAGTAATCAGGTCCCGCAATAGGCCGTACGTTCTTGCGCCCATTAAATTTAGCAATACCGATGCCTTTTTCTCATCGGCTATTTCGTTTGCCTTGCAATATACCTCGACTCTTTCCACATACGTGGTCCAGTCTTCTATTGCATTATCGAAGGCAGTGATATCGCCAGTCTTTGGCATCTTGAAAATCTAAGATGGCGCCTCCCGCGCTTTGCCTTCGTCCCCGATGGATCAAAATGGCGCCTCCCGCGCTTTTCCTTCTTCCCCGCCGAGTTAAGATGGCGCCTCCCGTGCTTTCCTGCCGCTGCTGCCAACGCTGCTCTCCGCGGTATTTTTATTTTTCTATCGCGCTTCAATATTTGCTCCGTTAATTGAATAACCGTTCCCGTCGTGGAGCGGACCCTCTGGGACACTTCCCTCCCTCTTCTTCGGTCCGAACGCTGCCCGGCTTCGAAGCACCGGCCGTGCCCTGTGTGCTCCACCCGCTCTCTCTTTGCTTCCCGACTCGCTGCCCGGCCCCGTTGCAGAGCCACCCGATCGAGCTCTAGCCTGCCGCAGCCCAGGAAGGATCAGTGCACTACCTGCCACCAGCCCGATTAGCTGGGAAACCACAGACTGGAGAACCAAGCCTGGCTCTCGACAGTCTCTCCTGCACTTTTCAATTCGATGATTTGGAGGGCGGTTGCCCACGGTCGACGCCCGTTTCTCGAGTTTCTTTGGATTATTTTTTTTCTTCTGGCTTCGACCTTCAATAACGTCGTCTGAGGTGCTGCCGAGTTGCAGGTAAGTTCGTTTCTTACTCGTCGTCAGTATTATGTCCGTGTATAATTGAGACATGGACTGCAGGAGTTGATTATAACAAGTCTTTACTGAATGGAGACATCCTGGAAACTGAAATTACAGAAGCCTGCTAGGGCCTTTTATACAGGGGTGGTCACTGCCGGTACTGCAGTCTGAGACCAGTTCTTCCCTTAAAGGTACATACACAACACCCAGGGCAGGTACAGCACGGGTTAGATACAGAGTAAAGCTCCCTCTACACTGTCCCATCAAACACTCCCAGGGCAGGTACAGCACGGGTTAGATACAGAGTAAAGCTCCCTCTACACTGTCCCATCAAACACTCCCAGGGCAGGTACAGCACGGGTTAGATACAGAGTAAAGCTCCCTCTACACTGTCCCATCAAACACTTCATATAACGCTGGGTCAGATCAGCTAACTCTGCAAAGGCTGGGGTTGGAACCTGGGCTTTTGCTCCTTTTTGAGCAGGAATTTGCCCAATATAGGGGTTCTGATTACTTTTACTACATAGAAACTGTGACATGTAAAAGAGGCCGTTCGGCCCAAGCAGTCCGTGTCATCGTTTATCCGCCGCAGGAGCAGTATCCCTAATCCTGTGTGTTTGCTCTGTTTCCATATTCCTACCTTTTCTGGTAATAGGATCGAGCCATTCAACACGTGATAGAGAAGACCCCAATGTTGGACCCGAGATGCTCTCCCCTTGACTTTGTGTCCTCTCCAGTGCAACGTGGGTACCCAAGATCCCCGGGTGGAATAAGACCCAGTCTGGGGCAGCTGGGAATGTCCCCTTGTCATCGACACCTTCAAATGGTAAGCTGATGAGGTGGGGGAGGGAAGGAGAGAGAAACTGGGGTGACGTGTGGAAAAAGTGTAGAGATCTGCATTACAATCTATATAATTTAATATTACAATCTGCATGACCTAACTCTGGATCTCGGTCTAACGTTAGAATCTCCATGACCCAACCCCTGATCTCGGTCTAACATTACAATCTCCATGACCCAACTCCTGATCTCGGTCTAACATTACAATCTCCATGACCCAACTCTGGATCTCGGTCTAACATTACAATCTCCATGACCCAACTCTGGATCTCGGTCTAATATTGCAATCTCCATTGGCCAACTCTGGATCTCGGTCTAATATTGCAACCTCCATTGGCCAACTCTGGATCTCGGTCTAACATTGCAATCTCCATTGGCCAACTCCAGATCTCGGTCTAACATTACAATCTCCATGACCCAACTCTGGCTCTCGGTCTAACATTACAATCTCCATGACCTAACTCCGGATCTCAGTTGAACATTGCAACCTCAATTGGCCAACTCTGGACCCCAGTTCACAACCAGGGGACATACGTGTCAGATAGTATTATACAGAAGGAGGCCTTTTGGCCCATCGTGCCTGTGCTGGCTCTTTGAAAGAGTTATCTCTTTAGTCCCACTCCCCGGCTCTTTCCCCATAGCCCTGTAATGTTTTTTTCCCTTCCAGTATTTATCCAATTCCCTTTCGACAGTTATGATTGAATCTGCTTCCTCCGCCCTTTTGGGCTGCAACGTTCCGGATCATCACAACTCGCTGCATTTAAAAATGTTTCCTCCTATCGCCTCTAATCACCATAAATCTGTGTCCTCTGAGTATTGAGTTCTGCCACTAGAAACAGTTTCTCCTTGTTTACTCATATCAAAACCCTTCATGATTCTAATCATCTCTATCAAATCTCCCCTTGACCTACTCTGCTCTAAGGAGAACAATCCCAGCTTCTCCAGTCTCTCCACACAACTGAAATCCCTGGTACCATTCTGGTCAATGTCCCCTTAACCTTCTCTGCACTAAGGAGATCAAAGGTATCATCGCTAATAAATCCAATAGGGAATTCAGGAGAAACATCTTTACTTCAGAAAGTGGAACTCGCTACCACAAGGAGTAGTTGAGGCGAATGTCATAGATGTATTTAAGTGTGAGTGAGAAAGGAATAGAAGGTTTTGCTGATAGGGTGGGAGGAGGCTCGTGTGGAGCATAACCGCTGGCAAGGACCAGTTGGGGCCGAATGGCCTCTTTCTGTGCTGTCATTTCTATGTGATGTCCTCTCAGCCAACAGGAAATGTTCCGCCAATGCCCTTCAGACCCATGTCGCCCATCGTTGCCGGACAGAAGCTGATGCAGATGAGGTTTGGATCACCCGCTCCCACTGCTTCCTTTTACAGTCCGTCCGCCAATTTTCTGGAAACCTTCAGGTACGGGGGGCGGGGGGGGGGGGGGAGTGATGGGCCCTCGCTGGGCTAGGTTGAGGCACTGAGCTGCCCATGGGTTGGCGCATTGACCTGGGGACCTTGGGAACAGGGCTAAAAGGGTTAAATTATGAGGATAAGTTACTTCGACAAGGTTAGTGTTCCCTCGAGTATAGAAAATTAAGAGACGATCTAATTGAGGTCTTTAAGATGATTAAAGGATTTGATAGAGTAGATAGAGAGAATCTATTTCCTCTGGTGAGGGAGAGTCCAGAACAAGGGGGCAGAACCTTAAAATTAGAGCCAGGCCGTTCAAGGGTGATGTAAGGAAGCACTTCTTCACACAAAGGATTGTGGAAATCTGGAACACACTCCCCCCAAAAGGCTGGGGGTCAATTAAAAAATTCAAAACAGATGGATAGATTTTTGTTGGGTATTAAGTGTTACGGGGAGATGGAGTTAAAATACAGATCAGCCATGATCTAATGCTAATAGCAGAACAGGCTCAAGGGGCTGAATGGCCTCCTCCTGGTTCTATGGGGGCCGGTAACGAGGACACAGCTTTAAGATAATTGGCAAAAGAACCATGGGGAGGAGAATTTTTTTTTTTTTGTTTTTTTTTTTTGCACAAGTTGTGATCGGGAATGCGCTGCCTGAAAGGGCAGTGGAAGCAGATTCAATAATAACTTTCAAAAGAGAATTGGATGAATACTTGGAAAGAAAGAAATTAAAGGGCTAAGGGGAGAGAGCCAGTGGTGGGTGGGAAGTGGGACTAATTGGATAGTTCTTTCAAGAGCCGGCACAGGCACGATGGGCCGAATGGCCTCCTGGGCTGCAAGTATGGTTCCATGAACTCTGGTTTACCTGGAATGAGGCTGTTTAAGCAATTGGGCATTTGAAAGATGGGGGTTAGGGAGTCGAAAATGAGCAGGCGTTAAAACTCATCAGAGGTTGGGTTTGCCAACTTGCCAGGATTGCGCTGCAGTCTCCAGGAATTGAAAATTAATCTCTTGGACACTGCGATGAGAGGTGATCTCATTGAAACTTATAAAATTCTAACAGGACTAGACAGACTAGATGCAGGAAGGATGTTCCCGATGGCGGGGGAGTCCAGAACCAGGGGTCACAGGCTAAGGATAAGGGGTAAGCCATTTAGGACTGAGATGAGGAGGAATTTCTTCACCCAGAGAGTGGTGAACCTCTGGAATTTCCTACCACAGAAGACAGTTGAGGCCAATTCATTAAATATATTCAAGAAGGAGTTAGATGTATTTCTTAAGGCTAAAGGGATATGGGGAGAAAGCAGGGACAGGGTACTGAATTTGGATGATCAGCCATGATCTCATTAAATGGTGGAACAGGCTCGAGGGGCCAAATGGCCTACTCCTGCTCCTATCTTCTATGTTGCAAGCCAGTTTTGCTTTTCAATTTCTTTGAACCCTTACATTTATTAATCATAAACATATTTGGAGGGGTGGTGGGGGCGGCTGTTTGACCGGGCGGGAAGGTTGGAGACGGGAGGTCATGCGATTCAACCTCCAGGAATGTGTCCAGTCACAGTTGGCAACTCTAGAAGAGGTGGATCAAAACGGATGTTGGGCGACCAGGCTGACTGAACTCCTCCTCCTTTTCCGCTAGGTTTCCGGGTCATGTGACCCAGCTTCACCCACAGCATCGCCGGCTCTTGAACCAGAGGCAACGAATGCGCAGGTAAGATGGCGTCGAAGGTCCTCTGTGTTGGCAGAATTGGCTGTGTAGGGAGAGGGGGGACTCGGAGACACCAGTCAGTGTACAGATATCTCCCTGAGAGAGGGGGACTGAGAGACGCCAGTCAGTGTACAGATAGCTCCCTGATTTTATTATCTCCATCAATGTAGCCCCAAAACAGCGGCGGCAACAGAAAGCCCTATTCAGCCTGCGCCTCACAAACAACCTGACGACTCCCAGTGATGCAAAGACAGAGTGACCACAGCGTCTGGTCTGCACTCAAGGCCTCCATAATCAGCACCTGTGAAGAGACGCTCGGTCACTCAACCAGGAAACACCAAGACTGGTTCGACGAGAATGTCCAGGAGCTAATAAGCTGCAAGCGCAAGGCATTCCTGATCTGGAAACAGCAACAGAACTCGAGAGCAAGAAAGCAGCTCTACAGAAGCCTGAAGGCCGAGGTCCAACAAAAAACTCGCGACCTAAAGAGCAGATGGTGGGTATAGAAAGTGCAGGAGGTCCAGCAGCTAGCTGACAACCACGACGTGCGTGGATTCTTTAGCGCAATCAAGACCATCTACGGCCCAAGCACCCAAGGCCCTTCCCCACTGCGGGCCAAGAACGGAGAGGTACTCATCAAGGACAGGGAAGCAGTCAGTGCCTGCTGGAAGGAGCACTTCGAAGATCTCCTTAACCACGACTCTGTCTTCGACACGAATGTCCTCAACTCCATCCCACAGCATGCTACCCGCCACCATCTCAGCACAACCCCAGCCCGGCATGAGGTTGAAAAGGCCATCCGACAACTGAAGAACAACAAGGCCTCAGGAGCAGATGGAATCCCCGCTGAGGCACTAAAGCATGGCGGAGAAGCATTACTGGCGCGAATTCATGAACTCCTTTCTCTTATCTGGAAGGAGGAGAGCATGCCAGGGGATCTCAGATGCCGTAATTGTGACCATCTTCAAGAAAGGTAACCAGTTCGATTGCGGTAATTACAGAGGAGTTTCCCTGCTGTCTGCCACAGGGAAAGTCATCGCAAGAATCCTCCTCAATCGCCTTCTCCCAGTGGCCGAAGAGCTCCTCCCAGAGTCGCAATGCGGATTCCGCCCACTAAGGGGCACAATGGACATGATCTTCACTGCAAGTCAATTACAAGAGGAATGCAGGGAACAGCACCAACCACTGTACATGGCCTTCTTTGATCTCACAAAGGCCTTCGACACTGTCAACTGTGAGGGATTATGGAGTGTCCTCCTCAAATTCGGCTGCCCTCAAAAGTTTGTCACTATCCTCCGCCTGCTTCACGACGACATGCAAGCCGTGATCCTGAGTAACGGTTCCACCACAGACCCAATTCACGTACGAACCGGGGTCAAGCAAGGCTATGTCATCGCACCAACGCTCTTCTCAATCTTCCTTGCTGCAATGCTCCATCTCACCCTCAGTAAGCTCCCCACTGGAGTGGAGCTAATTTACAGAACAAACGGGAAACTGTTCAATCTCCGTCACCTCCAGTCCAGATCCAAGGTCGTCCCATCCTCTGTCATTGAATTACAGTATGCAGACGATGTTTGCGTCTGCGCTCACTCGGAGGTCGAACTCCAAACCATCGTAAACCCCTTCACTGAAGCACACGAGAGCGTGGGCCTTACCCTAAACATCCGTAAGACAAAGGTCCTCTACCAACCTGCCCCTGCCACACAGTGCTGCCCCCTGATTATCAAAATCCACGACAAGGCCTTGGACAACGTGGACCACTTTCCATACCTCGGGAGCCTACTGTCAACAAGGGCAGACGTCGTTGACCAAGTCCAACACCGCCTTCAGTGTGCCAGTGCAGCCTTCGGTCGCCTGAGGAAGAGAGTGTTTAAAGACCAGGACCTCAAACCCAGCACTAAGCTCATGGTCTACAGGGCAGCAGTGATACCCGCCCTGCTGTATGCCTCAGGCATGGACCATGTACAGCAGGCACCTCAAAGCACCGGAGAGGTACCACCAACGCTGCCTCCGCAAGATCCTGCAAATCTATTGGCAGGATAGGCGCACCGACGTCAGTGTTCTTGCTCAGGCCAACATCCCCAGCATCGAAGCTCTGACCACGCTCAATCAGCTCCGATGGACGGGCCACTTCGTCCGCATGCCCGATATGAGACTTCCAAAACAAGCGCTCTACTCTGAGCTCTGACACGACAAGAGTGCCCCAGGTGGGCAGAGGAAACACTTCAAGGACACCCTCAAAGCCTCCTTGAAAAAGTGCAACATCCCCACTGACACCTGGGAATCCCTGGCCCAAGACTGCACAAAGTGGAGGAGAAGCGTCCGGGAAGGCAGCGAACACCTTGAGTCACTTTGCCGGGAGCAAGCGCAAGGAGCGCACGTCAACCCAAGCACCCCACCGTCTGCCCCACCTGTGACAGAGACTGTAGGTCCCGCAGTCACCTGAGAACTGATTTTTAAAGTGGAAGCAAGTCATCCTCGGTTCCGAGGGACTGCCTAAGCAAGAAAGGGATCCCCTGAGGGCGAGGGGTCTGAGAGACACCGGTCAATGTACAGATATCTCCCTGAGAGAGGGGACTGAGAGACACCAGTTAGTGTACTGATATCTCCCTGGGAGAGAGGGACTGAGAGACACCAGTCAGTGTACTGATATCTCCCTGAGGGACCATTTTGGGGTGCTAACATCACCTGGGCGGTAACATTTAACACCGGTGATCGCGAAATTGAGTTTTAGCGCCCCAAGAGGGAAGTGAAGTGCTAAATTGAGTGCTACACTCTTCCCTTAGGGCGTTAACATCGGAGAGCAGAACGCTGATCAAGTTCCGGCGCTGTCACTTAGCAAGTCGTCAGACAGACTGGCGCATTCCAGTTCTTAAAGGGAAGGTTTAATCACGCTGCACAGCCTCACCCTGATCATTGCTGCTTGACCTCCCAATAAACCGATAGCTGATCCCTTTTAAATAGCGGCCCGGGAGCAGCAATCTTGCTCTCAGCACCAAGCGGTAAGTCAGGGGGGAAGCGACTGAATTTCGCATCCGGGGCGTTGCATGCTCACTGACATCACGGTCTGCGTGACGCTCGAGGGCCAGGCGCTAAATGCTGTCTGAATTTTGCGGGCGGCGTTGGAATAAGCCCGTAATGCCCCACCCAGGCGCTAACGGGGGGCACTAAGGTATCGAATATCTAGCCCTTTCTTTGCTGTGTGACTGAAAGCTCTTGCTGATTGACGGGTTCCCCTCTCTTGCAGCCAGGCCAAGGTGGTGTGCGATGAGCGTTTGGACTGTTATGCCAGTCTGATGACCGAGAAGGAGAGGGCCTGGATCATCAAGCTCCAGATGATCCAGCTGCAGAGTGAGAACCCACATCTGGATGACTACTATTACCAAGTGAGGAGATGTCCGTTGGTGGGGGAGGGGAGGATTATAGGATGACTGAGGGGGAGGGACTTGGACTGGGTGTCAGTGTGTTAGATACACTGTCCTTTCCCCCTCTGGGACCGGGTGTCACAGTGTGTTAGATACACTGTCCTTTCCCCCTCTGGGACTGGGTGTCACAGTGTGTTAGATACACTGTCCTTTCCCCCTCTGGGACCAGGTGTCACAGTGTGTTAGATACACTGTCCTTTCCCCCTCTGGGACTGGGTGTCAGTGCGTTAGATACACTGTCCTTTCCCCCTCTGGGACCGGGTGTCACAGTGCATTAGATACACTGTCCTTTCCCCTCTGGGACCGGGTGTCACAGTGCGTTAGATACACTGTCCTTTCCCCCTCTGGGACCGGGTGTCACAGTGTGTTAGATACACTGTCCTTTCCCCGTCTGGGACCAGGTGTCACAGTGCGTTAGATACTGTCCTTTTCCCCCTCTGGGACCGGGTGTCACAGTGCGTTAGATACACTGTCCTTTCCCCCTCTGGGACCAGGTGTCACAGTGCGTTAGATACACTGTCCTTTCCCCGTCTGGGACCAGGTGTCAGTGTGTTCGATACACTGTCCTTCGCTCTCTCGGCTCTCTCTCGCGCTCTCTCTCTTTTATACAGGAGTTCTACAGGAAGCTGGAGCTGAAGCTGGCGGACGATGAACTCGGAGAACGGCTGAAGCACGAGCCTCAGAAACTGGTCACCCCTTATGTACAGAAGGCAGAGAGCTACGAGGCTGGTAAGGAGCTGGTTGACCACCAGGTTGGAAGCTGTTGGATTTGGAAGGTTGGCTGGAGACCCCGGGGATGATGCCTGAAGCCTCCACGCTCCAGGGAGCATTGGGCCATTCTAGAGAAGTAATGGGAACTGAGAGTCCAAATACACAAATCACTTAAAGTAGTGACACAGGTCAAGAAGGCCAAAAAAAAAAGCAAACCAAGCACTAAGGGTAATTTCTGGAGGGATATAATTGAAAAGTAGGGACGTTATGCTAAATTTGTATAGAACCTTGGTTAGACCACACTTGGAGCACTGTGCACAGTTCTGGTCTCCTTATACCTTGGTTAGACCACTCTTGGAGCACTGTGCACAGTTCTGGTCTCCATATACCTTGGTTAGACCACACTTGGAGCACTGTGCACAGTTCTGGTCTCCATATACCTTGGTTAGACCACACTTGGAGCACTGTGCACAGTTCTGGTCTCCATATACCTTGGTTAGACCACACTTGGAGCACTGTGCACAGTTCTGGTCTCCATATACCTTGGTTAGACCACACTTGGAGCACTGTGCACAGTTCTGGTCTCCTTATACCTTGGTTAGACCACTCTTGGCGCACTGTGCACAGTTCTGGTCTCCATATACCTTGGTTAGACCACACTTGGAGCACTGTGCACAGTTCTGGTCTCCATATACCTTGGTTAGACCACTCTTGGCGCACTGTGCACAGTTCTGGTCTCCATACACCTTGGTTAGACCACTCTTGGCGCACTGTGCACAGTTCTGGTCTCCATACACCTTGGTTAGACCACTCTTGGCGCACTGTGCACAGTTCTGGTCTCCATACACCTTGGTTAGACCACACTTGGAGCACTGTGCACAGTTCTGGTCACCATATTATAAAACTGATATAGAGGCACTGGAGAGGGTGCAAATAAGATTTACAAGGATGATTCCAGAACTGAGGTTAGGATGAACAGGCTGGGTCTCTTTTTCTCTTGAAAAGTGAAGGCTGAGGGGTGACCGAATAGAGATCTTTAAAATTGAGAGGTTTTGATAGACTAGACACAGAGTGTGTTTCCACTTGTGGGGGGGAAGAGCAAAACTAGAGGCCATCAATATAATATAGTCACCAAGAAATCCAGTCGGGAATTCAGAAGACACTTCTTTACCCAGAGAGTGGTGAGAATGTGGAACTCGCTACCACAGGGAGTGGTTGAGGCGAATAGTATCGATGCATTTAAGGGGAGGCTGGACAAGCATATGAGGGACAAGGGAATAGAGGGTTATACACATAGTTAGATGAGGAATGATGGGAGGAGGCCTGAGTGGAGCATAAACACCGGCATGGACTAGTTGGGCCGAATCCTGTGTTCGACCAGCCACTGACATTCTAGTTGCTCCACGCGAAGGCTCGAACTGAACGGCTGGCCAAAAATCTCCCCGACTGCCAGGAGGGGGAGATAGGAAGGAGTGGGAAAGAGGGGGAAGTGTTGTAGGGAAAGAGAGTGAGAGACCCAAGGAAGATAAATTGGAGTGTACTCTAAATAAATGGTGAGAGACTAGGAATTGTAGAGGAGCAAAGGGCTTTGAGAGTCTAAGTACAGAAATCATAGAAGATAGGAGCAGGAGTAGGCCATTCGGCCCCTCGAGCCTGCTCCGCCATTCAATGAGATCATGGCTGATCATCCAAACTCAGTACCCTGTCCCTGCCTTCTCCCCATATCCCTTGATCCCTTTAACCTTAAATATATCTAACTCCTTCTTGAATATATTTAATGAATTGGCCTCAACTGCCTTCTGTGGTAGAGAATTCCACAGGTTCACCACTCTCTCTGGGTGAAGAAATTCCTCCTCATCTCAGTCCTAAATGGCTTACCCCTTATCCTTAGACTGTGACCCCCTGGTTCTGGACTCGCCCGCCATCGGGAACATCCTTCCTGCATCTAGTCTGTCCAGTCCTGTTAGAATTTTATAAGTTTCAATGAGATCCCCTCTCATTCTTCTAAGCTCCAGCGAGTATAAGCCTAATCAACTCAATCTCTCTTCATACGTCATTCCTGCCATCCCAGGTATCGGTCTGGTGAATCTTCGCTGCACTCCCTCCATGGCAAGAACATCCTTCCTCAGATAAGATGACAAAAACTGCACACAATACTCAAGGTGTGGTCTCACCAAGGCCCTGTACAACTGCAACAAGACATCCTTGTTCCTGTACTCAAACCCTCTCGCTACGAAGGCCAACATACCATTTGCCTTCTTAACCGCCTGCTGCACCTGCATGCTTACCTTCAGCGACTGGTGCACTTCCCCTTCTCCCAATCTATTGCCGTTCAGATAATAATCTGCCTTCCTGTTTTTGCCACCAAAGTGGATAACCTCGCATTTATCCACATTATACTGCATCTGCCATGCAACTGCCCAATCACCCAACCTATCCAAATCATACTGGAGTTTCTCTGCATCCTCCTCACAGCACACACACCCACCCAGATTTGTGTCGTCTGCAAACTTGGAGATATTACATCTAGTTCCCTCGTCTAGATCATTAATATATATTGTGAATAGCTGGGGTCCTAGGACCGGTCCCTGCGGTACCCCACTAGTCACTGCCTGCCACTCGGAAAAAGCCGTTTATTCCAACTCTTTGCTTCCTGTCTGCCAACCAGTTTTCTATCCAAGTCAATACCTTACCCCCAATCCCATGTGCCTTAATTTTACACGCTAATCTCTTATGCGGGACCTTATCGAAAGCCTTCTGAAAGTCCAAATACACCACATCCACTGGTTCTCCCTTATCTGTTCTACCAGTTACATCCTCAAAAAATTCCAGAAGATTAGTCAGGCACGATTTACCTTTTGTAAATCCATGTTGACTTTGTCCGATCCTGTCACTGTTTTCCAAGTGCTCTGCTATTACATCTTTTATAATGGACTCTAGCATTTTCCCCACTACCGATGTCAGGCTTACCGGTCTGTAATTCCCCATTTTCTCTCTACCACCTTTTTTTTTTTTTTAAACAGTGGGGTACAGAAATCGCTGAAGCTAGTGAACAGGCACTGAAAGTGATTTAAAGAGTCTAATGGGACGTTGGCCTTTATCTCGGGGCTGGAATACAAAGGGGTGGAACATATGCTTCAGTTGTATGATAGCAAAATACTGCAGATGCTGGAAATCCGAAATAACAACAGAAAATGCTGGAAAAACTCAGCAGGCCAGGCAACATCTGTGGAGAGAAAATAGAGTCGACGCTTTGGGTCAAACCCTTTTTCAAAACTGGAAAGGAAATGAAATAGATCGAAAGGCAGGGCTGGGAGAGAACAAAAGCAGTGAAGAGACATTAAGAGGTATTCAAAACGAGACGAGATGGTGATCGGACTGGTGGAGACAAAAGACTGCTCTAGATTAGGTGTGAAATGTTCTGGCAGGATGGGAGACAGCTGCCATGTGGGAGAGAAAAAAAAAAAAGGGGGTTGGTTGGGGGGGGGGGGGGGGGGAGGAAAGGGCCAAAACAAAGATGTGGATAAAATATAAGCAAAAATGTAATGGGGGCCGAGGTTATGATCTGAAATTGTTGAACTCGATGTTGAGTCCAGAAGGCTGTAAAGTGCCTATCTCGGGGGCTGTTGAATAATGCCCTGGTCAGACCCCGTCTGGAGTTACTGCGTTCAGTTCTTGGCACCGCCCCTCAGGAAGGATATATTGGCCTTTGTGCAGCGCAGCTTCACCAGAATGATCCCAGGGGCTCAAAGGGTTAAATCATGAGGACAGGTTGCATAGACTGGGCTTGGATTCCCTCGAGTTTAGAAGATTAAGGGGTGAGCTAATCGAGGTGTTTAAGATGATAAAAGGAGTTGATAGGGTAGATGGAGAGATACTATTTAATCTGGTGGGCGAGTCCAGAACAAGGGGGCAGAACCTTAAAATTAGAGCCAGGCTGTTCAGGGGTGATGTCAGGAAGCACTTCTTCACACAAAGGGTGGTGGAAATCTGGAACACTCTTTTCCCCCCACCCCCCCCCCCCCCAAAAAGGCTGTGGATGCTGGGGGTGAATTGGAGCTCTTAAAACTGAGACGGATCAATTTTTGTTGGGTGAGGGTATCGGGGGGGGATATGGAATGAAGGTGGGTAGATGGAGTTGAAATACAGATCGGCTATGATCTAAGTGAATGGTGGAACAGGCTCGAGGGGCTGAATGGCCGCCTCCTTTACTTATGTACCTTGTTATCACCCAAAGGAACTTCCAGTTCCTGCCCTATCTTTCCTCCCTCGGGACTCTCCCCAGGATATTCTTCCTGTGCTGGTTTGTAATGAGTAATTTTGGGATCATCCCACACAACTACTCTTAACTCTCTTGAAGTTTGACCTCTTGACCTCTTGTCCCCAGGCCAATTCCAACACCAAACCCTGCAGCCCGACTGCTGGGCTTGAGGCTAGCAGTATTCCATTAAACATGGCGGTTGGTTCAACGTCATCCCAAGGCTGGGATTGGATGTTGCTGCTGGCCGTGAGTCCCTTTCTCCCTCATGAGGCTATGGTTGACCTGTAGAACAGTAACCTCGCCCCTACGACCCTGGGAGTGTTTGATGGGACAACGTAGAGGGAGCTTTACTCTATCTATCCCGTGCTGTACCAGTTCTGGGATTGTCTGATGGGGCCATGTAGAGGGAGCTTTACTCTGTATCTAACCTGTGCTGTACCTGCCCTGGGAGTGTTTGATGGGACAGTGTAGAGGGAGCTTTACTCTGTATCTAACCCGTGCTGTACCTGCCCTGGGAGTGTTTGATGGGACAGTGTAGAGGGAGCTTTACTCTGTATCTAGGCCTTGGTGTTTTAGGCTGAAGATTTGGTGCCAGTCTAATGCCGGAGTTGAACAGGTGGGACATTGAGCCGAAGTATCTGGGTGGTTTCTGGTACTCTGGCCCATCGCTAGGCCGTGATATCTGCCCCGCTTCCTCCCTTTGGTTGACGCCTGCTCTCTGTTCCCTCCTAGTGGTCCACATCGAGGGGTCATTGGGGCAGGTTGCCGTGTCAACTTGCTACAGCCCCCGGAGAGCGATCGACGCAGTTCACGTGACGACGATGGACGAGGTTTGTCAGTCGCGATCAGCGGTCAATGCGAGTGAGAGCCGTCCGAGGTTCTCCCTGGTGTGTGTGAGAGACTGGGGAGTGGGAGAAGGGAAGGCAGCGAGGCCCAGAATCCTTTCCCTGTTTAATAGGTCTCTCTCTCTCTCTCTCTCTCTCTCTCTCTCTCTCTCTCTCTCTCCTGCCGCTACTGCCTTCTCCCACTCACTGCGTGTGTCTCTCTGCCTGTCTGTCTCTCTCTCTCTGCCTGTCTGTCTCTCTCTCTCTCTGCCTGTCTCTCTCTCTCTGCCTGTCTCTCAATTCAATTCAATTCAAATGCTTTATTGGCATGAAAGTTTACAGGGAACCATATTGCCAAAGCTTACATAACAGAAAGTACAGTTTTCCAACATTCTGTAGGTGTCAAACAATTTTGACCTTCGTTGGGTACATACAATATTAATTTAAACAATATTAATTTAAACAGTCGTTGAACATCGTTGGGTACATTCAGTATTAATTTTAAACAGTCCTCAGGTTGTGACATGTTGTTACATATTTGGCACCAAGGTATGGTCTGTCTCCTTCTCCCAGGACTAATCTTAATTTTGACAGGTCATCCAATTCTTTGAAATCTGGGGTTGTTTGGCTGAGCTTGTCAAATAATATGTTTCTTGTTTTGTTGAATTTTTCGCATTTTAGGAGGAAGTGCATGTCTGTCTCAACCTCGCCGACCAGACATTGATCACATATTCTATTCTCTCTAGGCTGCCAGGATTTCTTGTATCTTCCTTTTTCAATTGCCAGTTGGTGGTCGCTTAGTCTGTACCTGGTGAGGGTCTGTCTCTGTTTTGTGTCTCTGATGGTCGAGAGATAGTCTGCCAGTTTATATTCTCTTTTTAGGGCCCGGTAACATTCTAATCTGCTTTGGCTTTTGGTTACATTGTTCCAATGTTCCAGGTAGGTTTCTTTGCATTGTTTAATGATTTGGTTCACTCGGATTGGTGTTTGGACGGCAGTGTTGGTCTGGGACTGGTCAGGGTCCGGCTGAGTAGGAGTACTTAGTTTCAGTAGCAGCTGACTCAGGGGACTCTTTTCTGGGTTTAGCTCTTGGGTCTGGAAGGCTTTAAAATGAAGGGTGTCTGGGGAGCTAGATTTGAGGTGATTTAGGAAGTTTAGTGCTCGTTTGTGGATGTTTATTATCAGTGGGTATCTGCCTAGTTCGGCTCTCTCTCTGTCTCTCTCTCTCTCTGTCTCTCTCTCTCTCTCTGTCTCTCTCTCTCTCTCTCTGTCTCTCTCTGTCTCTGTCTCTGTCTCTCTCTCTCTCTGTCTCTCTCTGTCTCTCTCTCTGTCTCTCTCTGTCTCTCTCTGTCTCTCTCTGTCTCTCTCTGTCTCTCTCTGTCTCTGTCTCTCTCTCTCTCTCTCTCTCTCTCTCTCTCTCTCTCAATTCAATTCAATTCAATTCAATTCAAATGCTTTATTGGCATGAAAGTTTACAGAGAACCATATTGCCAAAGCTTACATTGCAAAAAGGTACAGTTTTCTAACATTCTGTAGGTGTCAATCGATTTGACATTTGTTGGGTACATACAATATTACTTTTAAACAATATTAATTTTAAACAGTCTTTGTACTTCATTTGGTACGTTCAATATTAATTTTAAACAGTCTTAATTTTAAACAGTCCTCAGGTTGTGACATGTTGTTACATATTTGGCCCCAAGGTATGGTCTGTCTCCTTCTCCTAGGACTAATCTCAATTTTGACAGATCATCCAATTCCTTGAAATCTGGGGTTGTTTGGCTTAGCTTGTTGAATAATATGTTTCTTGATGTGTTGAATTTTTCGCATTTTAGGAGGAAATGCATTTCTGTTTCAACCTCGCCAGCCAGACATTGATCGCATATTCTATTCTCTCTAGGCTGCCAGGATTTCTTGTATCTGCCTTTTTCAATTTCCAGTTGGTGGTCGCTTAGTCTGTACCTGGTGAGGGTCTGTCTCTGTTTTGTGTCTCTGATGGTCGTGAGGTAGTCTGCCAGTTTATATTCTCTTTTTAGGGCCCGGTAACATTCTAATCTGCTTTGGCTTTCGGTTATTTTGTTCCAATGTTCCAGGTAGGTTTCTTTGCATTTTTTAATGATTTGGTTCACTCGGATTGGTGTTTGGACGGCTGTATTGGTCTGGGGCTGGTCAGGGTCCGGCTGAGTACTTAGTTTCAGTAGCAGCTGACTCAGGGGACTCTTTTCTGGGTTTAGCTCTTGGGTCTGAAAGGCTTTGAAATGAAGGGTGTCTGGGGAGCTAGATTTGAGGTGATTTAGGAAGTTTAGTGCTCGTTTTTGGATGTTTATTATCAGTGGGTATCTGCCTAGTTCGGCTCTGCATGCATTTGTTGGCGTTTTTCTTTGGGTGCGAAGGATGCTTCGGCAGAATTCTGCATGTAGGGCTTCTATTGTGTGTTTTTCCCATTTAGTGTAGTTTTGGTGATTTAGCGGGCCCCATACTTCACTACCGTACAGTGCAATGGGCAGGATTATGCTGTCAAATATTTTGAGCCAGATTTTGATTGGGATTTGGATGTTGTAGAATTTTCTTTTTATTGCATATAGGGCTCTTCGGGCTTTTTCTTTTAGTGCATTCACTGCTATGCTGAAGCTCCCTGATGCTGTAATAGTTAGACCAAGGTAGGTGTAGCTCATAGTGTGTCCTATAGTGGTATCACTGAGGGTAAACTGGTATTTGTTTTCCTGACATCTGGGCCTTTTTTGAAAAATCATGATGTTGGTTTTCTTTAGATTTACTGTTAGAGCCCAATTTTGGCAGTATTTGTCGAGTAGGTCTAGTTGTTGCTGTAATCCCTGTTCTGTGGGAGACAGCAGAACCAGGTCGTCCGCATAGAACAGGGATTTCACTTCTCCATCCAGGAGACGGAGACCTGGTGACTCGCTTTGCTCCAGCATGTCTGCTAATTCATTTATGTATATGTTGAACAGGGTCGGGCTCAAATTGCAGCCCTGCCGGACGCCTCTTCTCTGGGTGAAGAAATCGGTGCGTTTGTCTCCAATTTTGACCCTGCATTTGTTTTTCAGATACATTGATTTAATAAGGTCATAGACTTTGCCCCCTATTCCACACTGGAGAAGTTTATAATAGAGCCCTTCGTGCCATATAGAGTCAAAGGCTTTCTTGAAGTCGATGAAACAGGCGAATATTTTCCCATTTTTTGTTTGGTGTATATGTTTTCCAATGAGGGTGTGAAGGGTATAGATATGGTCGGCTGTGCGGTGTTTTGGAAGAAAGCCTGTTTGGTTTTTTCTGAGGATATTATGTTTGTTAAGAAAATCAAGTAATCTACTATTTAGAATACTGCAGAATAACTTCCCTAGACAACTGTTGACACAGATGCCGCGGTAGTTATTTGGGTCTGATTTGTTTCCACTTTTATATATGGGGGAGATTAGTCCTTGGCACCAGATATCGGGAAAACAGCCTGAGCGTAATATGATGTTGAATAGTTTGAGTATCGCACCCTGCATCTCCATATTGCTGAACTTGAGCATTTCATTTTTGATGTTGTCTGGGCCACAGGCTTTCTTTAGGTGGAGAGATTTTGTTTTTGTGGCCAGTTCTTTCCATGTGATTGGGGAGTCTAGAGGGTTTTGGTTGTCTTTAATTGTTGCTTCTAATGTATGGAGTTTTTCTGTGACCTGATGTTGACTTGGGTTTGTTTCGTTTATTGGGATGTCTTTGTAGAGGTTTTCAAAATGTGTTCTCCAGATGTCGCCATCTTGGATTGGTAATGCTTGCAATTGTGTTGTACTCAGGTTATTCCACATTTCCCAGAATTGTTTTGGATTGGTGGAGTTTTCAATTTCTTCGAGTATTTTGTGGGTATAGTTTTGTGTTTTGTTCCTAATGGTGTGTTTATATCTTTTGAGGGTTTCACTGTATCTAGTACGTAGGTCCGGATTGTTTGGTTGGCGATGCTTTTGGTTTGATATTTTTCTCAGGTCTTTTCTGGCATTTTTGCATTCGTGGTCAAACCATTTCTTATTTTTATTTTGTCTTTTGTGACGCTTCCTCTTCTGTTTCACAAGGTCGGCTTTTACAGCTGCCTCATGGAAGATCATATTTATATCCTCGATGGCCATGTTTACACCATCTCTGGTGATCTCATATGGGTTTTCTTTAAATTTTGATATTTTACTTGTGAGATCAGGTGACTTTAGTGCTGTGATGAATTTTTCTCCACTGTCTGGGGCCCATCTGTATGTCTGGTTTATTTTATGGAGCTTACTGGGTTCCTTTTTTGTGTCTGTAGTTTGGGCAGAAAGTTTAAGGTACATATTTATTTGGTTATGGTCTGAGAGGGGGGATTGCTGCCTGACAGTGAATGAGTTGATATCGCAGGGGTCCAGGTCTCTCTCTCTCTGTCTCTCTCTGTCTCTCTCTGTCTCTGTCTGTGTCTGTCTGTCTCTGTCTCTCTCTCTCTCTGCCTCTCTGTCTCTCTCTCTCTCTCTCTCTGTCTCTCTCTCTCTTGCTGCGCTGTTCAGCGGGAGCGTCCTTCTGCAGCTTCTAGCCCTTTGATTTATTTCCCCCTCCTTTGGGTGAGGAACTTGGGTCCTTTAACCCCTTGCTGAATTCGTGCTCCCTGGGGTTTGAACCCTCGGCCACAGGGAGCACATTACCTGGATGAACTTGGCTCTTCCCTCCCCCCTCTCCTTCCCCCCCCCCCCCCCCTCGGAATCTTGAGCTCCAAAACCCATCCCCTCCGAGTCTCCTCCACCCTCCCCAGACCCTTTCTTCAGAACTTGCCCTTACCCAGAATCCTTTTGGAAGGGTCAGCTTTGGGGAGCGGGCGACGGGAGCTTTTGACCCGGGTGGGTTTCCCAGTCAGACCCCCGGGGAGGACCAAAGCCGCAAGCATGATGTCCTCCCGTCTCCTTGACCTGGAGCTGACCTGGGGATTGGGTAAGCCCCATCGAGTCACGGTACAAAACTCCCGCCGATTGCTCACTCTGGAATTGGGCTTCCACAGGGCTCAGTACTAGGTCCCTTGCTTTTTGTGGTATATATCATTGATTTGGACTTGAATGTAGGGGGTATGATTAAGAAGTTTGCAGATTATGCTAAAATCGGCTGTGTGATTGATAATGAAGAAGAAAGTTGCAGGAAGCTATCAATAAATTGGTCAGGTGGGCAAATGGAATTCAATCCGGAGAAGTGTGAGGTAATGCATTTGGGGAGGGCTAACAAGGAAAAGGAATACACATTAAATGGTAGGACACTGAGTAGTGTAAAGGAACAAAGGGACCTTGGAGTGCATGTCCACAGATCCCTGAAGGTAGCAGGCCAGGTAGATAAGGTGGTTAAGAAGGGGTACGGGATACTTTCCTTTATTAGCCGAGGCATAGGAGTAGGGAGGTTATGCTAAAACTGTATAAAACACTAGTTAGGCCACAGCTAGAGTACTGTGTACAGTTCTGGTCACCACATTACAGGAAAGATGTAATTGCACTAGAGGGGGTTCGGAGAAGATTTACGAGGATGTTGCCAGGACTGGAGAATTTTAGCTATGAGGAAAGACTGGATAGGCCGGGGTTGTTTTCTTTGGAACAGAGGAGGCTGAGGGGAGACCTAATTGAAGTGTATAAAATTATGAGGGGCCCAGATAGAGTGGATAGGAAGGACCTATTTCCCTTAGAGGGGTCAATAACCAGGGGGGTTGGGGTGCTCAGTACCGTAACTGGAAGTCACATTTGCTGATAGTCTAACTCAAAATCATAGAAATTTATGGCACAGAAGGAGGCCATTCGGCCCATCTTTGTCCATGCTGGCCGACAAAGAGCTATCCAGCCTAATCCCACTTTCCAGCTCTTGGTCCGTAGCCCTGTAGGTTCCGGCACTTCAAGTGAATATCCAAGTACTTTTTAAATGTGATGAGGGTTTCTGCCTCTACCATCCTTTCAGGCAGTGAGTTCCAGACCCCCACCGCCCTCTGGGTGAAAAGAATTCTCCTTAAATCCCCTCTAAACCTCCGACCAATTCCTTTAAAGCTGTGCCCCTATATCGAATGAGGACTCGGTTGTCATAGAGTCATACAGTCATAGATTTATACAGCACAGGAAGAGGCCCTTCGGCCCATCGTGTCTGCACCGGCCATCAAGCCCGGTCTATTCTAATCCCATTTTCCAGCTTGTATGCTATGGCGTTTCAAGTGCTCATCTAAATGCTTCTTGAATGTTGTGAGGGTTCCTGCCTCTACCACCCTTTCAGGCAGTGAGTTCCAGATTCCAACCACCCTCTGGATGAAAAAGTTTTTCCTCAAATCCCCTTTAAACCTCTGCCCCTTACCTTGGAACTATACTCCCTGGTTATTGACCCCTCTACTAAGGGGAAAAGTTCCTTTCTAGCGACCCTGTCTATGCCCCTCATAATTTTGTGCACCTCAATCAGGCCCCCCCTCAGCCTTCTCTGCTCTAAGGAAAACAACCCCAGCCTGTCCAGTCTCTCTTCATAGCTGAAGCGCTCCAGCCCAGGTAACATCCTGGTGAATCTCCTCTGCACCCTCTCCAATGCAATCACATTCTTCCTATAGTGTGGCGACCAGAACTGCACACAGTACTCCAGCTGTGGCCTAACTAGCGTTTTGTACAACTCCATCATAACCTCACTGCTCTTGCCTTCATTAGCCGAGGCATAGAATATAAGTATCTCATATGTCTTTTTAACCACATTATCTACCTAGCCTGCTGCCTTCAGGGATCTATGTACATGCACATCAAGGTCGCTCTGTCCTTCCTAGGGCCCTACCATTCATTGTGTAGTCCCTTGCCTTGTTACTCGGCCCAAAATGCATCACCTCACACTTTTCAGGGTTAAATTCCATTTGCCACTGCTCTGCCCATCTGACCAACCCGTCTATATTGTCCTGTAGCCTGAGGCTTCCCTCCTCTCTATTTACCATTCCAACAATTTTCGTGTCATCTGCGAACTTACTGATCATACCTCCTACATTCATATCTAAATCATTAATGTACACTACAAACAGCAAGGGACCCAGCACCGATCCCTGCGGTACACCACTGGACACAGGCTTCTAGTCACAGAAACAACCTTCAACCATCACCCTCTGCCTTCTGCCACTAAGCCAATTTTGGATCCAATGTGCCAAATTGCCCTGGATCCCATGGGCTCTGATCTTCTTGACCAGTCTCCCATGCGAGACTTTGTCAAAAGCCTTACTGAAGTCCATGTCGACTACATCAACTGCAGTACCCTCATCCACACACCTAGTCACCGCTTCGAAAAATTCAATCAAATTGGTTAGACATGAGTTGTGTTCAGTCCAAGGAAGTTCTCCATTGGGTCCTCTTTTGCTGTTGAGTTTTCTGACTGATTTGAGGCATTGGCCATCGGATTGACTCTCTGCGTTCTCCTCCTCCAGGACCTGAAGACTGTCGGCCGGGAGAGACTGCGCTTCCTCGATGCCATCGAGAAGGTGAGTGGGCTCTGGGCTAAGCGGGCAATGACTTCGTTGGGAATCCAAAATGGCTACCCTCCAGTTGTGGGGGCCCTTGGCCTACCAGGGCAGGCTTCTGCGCGCAGATCTCCCAGCGGCTTCTCTCTGTGTGACAGGCCTCATTGAGCGAGGCAGGAAAGTGAAGGCTTATCTCTGTTTTGGTTCCTTACCTAGAGGATGTGCAATGAAGGTTCACTAGATTTATTCCTGGGATGAGAGGGCTGTCCTATGATGAGAGATTGTGTCGATTGGGCCTGGACACACTCTCTGGAGTTTAGAAGAATGAGGTGATCTCATTGAAACGCATAAAATTCTTAGAGGGCTTGACCGGGTAGATGCAGGGAAGCTGTTTCCCCTGGCTGGAGAATCGAGAACTAGGGGGCATAGTCTCAGGATAAGGGGTTGGCCATTTAGAACTGATGAGAAATTTCTTCACTCGGAGGGTTTTGAATCTTTGGAATTCTCTGCCCCAGAGGGCTGTGAATGCTGAGTCTTTGAGTATATTCAAGGCTGAGATCGATAGATTTTTGGACTCATTGGGAATCGAGGGATGTGGGGATGGGGCGGGAAGGTGGAGTTGAGGTCGATGATCAGCCATGATCTTATTGAATGGCGGAGCAGGCTCGATGGGGGCCGTATTGGCTGCTCCTGCCCTAACTTCTGTGAAAGGCCTCACTGGGAGAGGCTGGGGGCAGGGGTGGGGGGGGAGAGAGAGAAGGCTTCTCCCTGTTACAGGCCTCACTGAAGAGGAGGCTTCTCCTTGTGACAGGCCTCACTGAAGAGGTGGCTTCTCCTTGTGACAGGCCTCACTGAAGAGGAGGCCTCTCCCTGTGACAGGCCTCACTGGGGGGAGGGGGGAAAGGGAGGGCGATGAGGAGGCTCTGCTCGGTTACAGGCTTTGAGATGCAGCTGGGAAGGCTAGGCTTTGGGTGGGGGGGGGGGGGGGGTGGGGGTGGCGCCTTTCTGTATTATGGCACTGAGTTGGAGTGAGGGAGATGTCACCTGGGCTGGAGCACTTCAGCTATGAAGAGAGACTGGACAGGCTGGGGTTGTTTTCCTTGGAGCAGAGAAGGCTGAGGGGGGACCTGATTGAGGTGTATAAAATTATGAGGGGCATAGATAGTGTAGATAGAAAGGAACTTTTCCCCTTAGTAGAGGGGTCAATAACCAGGGGGCATAGTTTCAAGGTAAGGGGCAGGAGGTTTAGAGGGGATTTGAGGAAAAACTTTTTCACCCAGAGGGTGGTTGGAATCTGGAACTCACTGCCTGAAAGGGTGGTAGAGGCAGGAACCCTCACAACATTCAAGAAGCATTTAGATGAGCACTTGAAACGTCATTGCATACAAGGCTATGGACCAAGTGCTGGAAAATGGGATTAGAATAGACAAGGCTTGATGGCCGGCGCGGACACGATGGGCCGAAGGGCCTCTTTCGGTGCTGTATAAATCTATGACTCCAAGGGGGTTGGGGGAGATGTTGTGTGGGTGGCGGTTCAAGTTAGCTTCGTCCGAAGGAGACCCTTGATGAGGGAAACGATTTGCCAGTTCTCCAGAGGCCCCGCTGAACCCGCTACAAGCCGGGCCTCTTGGTGCCAACTGCAACAATTTGTATTTATACAGCGCCTTTAACATAGTAAAACGTCCCACGGCGCTGCACAGGCGCATGATAGAACACCACGCCACACAAGGAGAGATTAGGGCAGGTGACCAAAAACTTGGACAAAGAGGTAGGTTTTCAGGAGCGTCTTAAAGGAGGCGAAAGAGAGCCGGAGAGGTTTCGGCAGGGAAATCCAGAGCTCAGGACCCAGACAGCTGAAGGCACGGCCGCCAATGGTGGAGCGATTAAAGTCGGGGATCCTCAAGAGGGCAGAATTGGAGGAGCGCAGAGATCTCAGAGGCTTACAGAGATAGGGAGAGGGGCGATGTCATAGAGGGATTTAGAAACATAGAAAAATAGGAGCAGGAGTAGGCCATTCAGCCCTTCGAGCCTGCTCCACCATTCAATATGATCATGGCTGATCCTCTATCTCAATACCATATTCCCACTCTCTCCCCATACCCCTTGATGCCTTTTGTGTCTAGAAATCTATCTATCTCCTTCCTAAATATATTCAGTGACTTGGCCTCCACAGCCTTCTGTGGTAGAGAATTCCACAGGTTCACCACCCTCTGAGTGAAGAAATTTCTCCTCATTTCAGTCCTAAATGTCCTACCCCGTATCCTGAGACTGTGACCCCTCGTTCTAGACCCCCCAGACGGTGGAAACATCCTCCCTGCATCCAGTCCTGTCTAGCCCTGTCAGAATTTTATAGAAACATAGAAGATAGGAGTAGGCCATTCGGCCCTTCGAGCCTGCTCCGCCATTCAATGAGCTCATGGCTGATCTATACGCTTCAATGAGATCCCCTCTCATTCTTCTAAACTCTAGTGAATACAGGCCTAGTCGACCCAATCTCTCCTCATACGACAGCCCTGCCATCCCAGGAACCAGTCTGGTGAACCTTTGCTGCACTCTCTCCATGGCAAGTATATCCTTTCTTAGGTAAGGAGACCAAAACTGCACACAGTACTCCAGGTGTGGTCTCACCAAGGTCCTGTATAACTGTAGTCGGACTTCTTTACTCCTGTACGCAAATCCTCAAATGTGAATACAAGGATGAGAGTTCTAAAATGGAGGTGTTGCGGGACCGGGAGTCAATGTAGGTCAGCGAGCACAGGGGTGATGGGTGGACGGGACTGACTGCGAGTTAGGGATACGGGCAGTGAACTTTTGGATGAGATGAAATTTATGGAAGGTGGGGAGGCTGTCCAGGAGAAATTTGGAATAGTCAAGTCTGGAGGTGACGACGACATGGATGAGGGTTTCGGCAACAGTGAGGTCAAGACCATTGCCTCCTGCATGAAGGTCATAATGTATTTTTATTTAGATCACAATTCTCCAACAGAGCGCTGGGGCCATGGTGTTGCCTGGAGCTTTGAGGACTCATGATGGTTGATTTACACGGGAGGGGGCCTGGCTAACGGGGGTTGGGGGGGCGGGGGGTGTTGGTGGTGCTGGTTGGTGAGAGGCCGGATCCATTCTCCCCTCTGAGTCAGAAGATCATGGGATCGAGCCCCACACACTTCAGAGACTCGAGCACCCATAATCCAGGCTGACACACCCACGGTTGCCAGTACTGAGGGAGCGCCGCACTGTCGGAGGGGCAGTACTGAGGGTGCACCGCACTGTCGGAGAGGCAGTACTGAGGGAGCGCCGCACTGTCGGAGGGGCAGTACTGAGGGAGCGCCGCACTGTCGGAGGGGCAGTACTGAGGGAGCGCTGCACTGTCGGAGGGGCAGTACTGAGGGAGCGCCGCACTGTCGGAGGGGCAGTACTGAGGGAGCGCTGCACTGTCGGAGGGGCAGTACTGAGGGAGCGCCGCACTGTCGGAGGGGCAGTACTGAGGGAGCGCCGCACTGTCGGAGGGGCAGTACTGAGGGAGCGCTGCACTGTCGGAGGGGCAGTACTGAGGGAGCGTCGCACTGTCGGAGGTGCCATCTTATGGGTGAGACGTTAAACCGAGGCGAGGCCCCATCTGCCCTCTTGGGGGGTGGGGGGGGAGGGTCATAAAATCCCTCGACACTATTGGAGGAAGAGCAGGGCAGTGCTCCCTGAGGCCAATATTTCTCCCTCAACCCACATCACTAAAAACACAGATTATCTGGTCGTTATCTCAGTGCTGTGTATGGGAGCTTGCTGCGTGTAAATTGGCTGCCCAATTTCCTACATTACAACAGCGACTACACTGCAAAAAAAAAAAAAAAGTACTACATTGGCTTTGCGAAGTCCTGAGGTTGTGACGTTCTTTGCCTTACGCTATCTGGCCTCTGCAAGCTTGTCTACCTCGTTTGGATGTCCTCCCCGCCGAGGTTCGCTTCAGACATCAGGTAATTGTTGTCTTTCTCCCCCTCCCTGTTCCTCTTCCATTTGACCCCAACAGATGTACATGGTGCTCCTGGAAGTGGAGGAGCTGGAGCAGAGGCTTCCAGTCATTGGAGAGGACGAGCAAACCAGCTTCCGGGAGAAACGGGAAAGCAAAGTCAACTGGCTTTACGAGAGTCTGAAGGTCACCAAAAGAAAGAGAGACAAAGAGTGAGTGGACTTCAAACCAAGGGAAGCGGGTGTCAGTGTGTTAGATACACTGTCCTTTCCCCATCTGGGACCGGGTGTCACAGTGCGTTAGATACACTGTCCTTTCCCCCTCTGGGACCTATTCACAATATATATTAATGATCTGGACGAGGGAACTAGATGTAATATCTCCAAGTTTGCAGACGACACAAAGCTGGGTGGGCGTGTATGCTGTGAGGAGGATGCCGAGTAACTCCAGTATGATTTGGACAGGTTGGGTGATTGGGCAGAAGCATGGCAGGTGCAATATAATGTGGATAAATGTGAGGTTATCCACTTTGGTGTCAAAAACAGGAAGGCAGATTATTATCTGAATGGCAATAGATTGGGAGAAGGGGAAGTGCAACGAGACCTGGGCATCCTTGTGCACCAGTCGCTGAAGGTAAGCATGCAGGTGCAGCAGGCGGTTAAGAAGGCAAATGGTATGTAGGCCTTCGTAGCGAGAGGGTTTGAGTACAGGAACAAGGATGTCTTGCTGCAGTTGTACAGGGCCTTGGTGAGCCCGCACCTTGAGTACTGTGCGCAGTTTTGGTCGCCTTATCTGAGGAAGGATGTTCTTGCCATGGAAGGAGTGCAACGAAGATTCACCAGGCTGATACCTGGGATGGCAGGAATGACGTATGAGGAGAGATTGGGTCGATTGGGCTTGTACTCGCTGGAGTTTAGAAGAATGAGTGGGGATCTCATTGAAACTTATAAAATTCTAACAGGACTAGACAGACTAGATGCTGGAAGGATGTTCCTGATGGTCGGGGGAGTCCAGAACCAGGGGTCACAGTCTAAGGATAAGGGGTAAGCCATTTAGGACTGAAATGAGGAGGAGTTTCTTCACCCAGAGAGTGGTGAACCTGTGGAATTCTCTACCACAGAAGGCAGTAGAGGCCAATTCATTAAATATATTCAAGAAGGAGTTAGATATATTTCTTAAGGCTAAAGGGATCAAGGGATATGGGGAGAAGGCAGGGACAGGGTACTGAGTTTGGATGATCAGCCATGATCTCATTGAATGGCGGAGCAGGCTCGAGGGGCCGAATGGCCTACTCCTGCTCCTATCTTCTATGTTTCTATGTGTCACAGTGCATTAGATACTCTGTCCTTTCCCCCTCTGGGACTGGGTGTCACAGTGCGTTAGATACACTGTCCTTTCTCCTCTGGGACCGGGTGTCACAGTGTGTTAGATACACTGTCCTTTCACCCTCTGGGACTGGGTGTCACAGTGCGTTAGATACACTGTCCTTTCCCCCATTGGGACCGGGTGTCAGTGTGTTAGATACACTGTCCTTTCCCCCATTGGGACCGGGTGTCACAGTGTGTTAGATACACTGTCCTTTCACCCTCTGGGACTGGGTGTCACAGTGCGTTAGATACACTGTCCTTTCCCCCATTGGGACCGGGTGTCAGTGTGTTAGATACACTGTCCTTTCCCCCATTGGGACCGGGTGTCACAGTGCGTTAGATACACTGTCCTTTCCCCCTCTGGGACCGGGTGTCACAGTGCGTTAGATACACTGTCCTTACCTCCCCTGGGACCGGGTGTCACAGTGTGTTAGATACACAGTCCTTTCCCCCTCTGGGACCGGGTGTCACAGTGTGTTAGATACACTGTCCTTTCCCCCATTGGGACCAGGTGTCACAGTGTGTTAGATACACTGTCCTTTCCCCTCTGGGACCGGGTGTCACAGTGCGTTAGATACACTGTCCTTACCTCCCCTGGGACCGGGTGTCACAGTGTGTTAGATACACAGTCCTTTCCCCCTCTGGGACCGGGTGTCACAGTGTGTTAGATACACTGTCCTTTCCCCCATTGGGACCAGGTGTCACAGTGTGTTAGATACACTGTCCTTTCCCCTCTGGGACCGGGTGTCACAGTGCGTTAGATACACTGTCCTTACCTCCCCTGGGACCGGGTGTCACAGTGTGTTAGATACACAGTCCTTTCCCCCTCTGGGACCGGGTGTCACAGTGTGTTAGATACACTGTCCTTTCCCCCATTGGGACCAGGTGTCACAGTGCGTTAGATACACAGTCCTTTCCCCCTCTGGGACCGGGTGTCACAGTGTGTTAGATACACTGTCCTTTCCCCCATTGGGACCAGGTGTCACAGTGTGTTAGATACACTGTCCTTACCTCCCCTGGGACCGGGTGTCACACTGTGTTAGATACACTGTCCTTACCTCCCCTGGGACTGGGTGTCACAGTGCGTTAGATACACTGTCCTTACCTCCCCTGGGACCGGGTGTCACAGTGCGTTAGATACACTGTCCTATCCCCCTCTGGGACCAGGTGTCCCAGTGTGTTAGATACACAGTCCATTCCCCCTCTGGGACTGGGTGTCACAGTGCGTTAGATACACTGTCCTTTCCCCCTCTGGGACCAGGTGTCCCAGTGTGTTAGATACACTGTCCTTTCCCCCTCTGGGACCGGGTGTCACAGTGTGTTAGATACACAGTCCATTCCCCCTCTGGGACTGGGTGTCACAGTGCGTTAGATACACTGTCCTTTCCCCCTCTGGGACCGGGTGTCACAGTGTGTTAGATACACTGTCCTTTCCCCCTCTGGGACCGGGTGTCACAGTGTGTTAGATACACAGTCCATTCCCCCTCTGGGACTGGGTGTCACAGTGCGTTAGATACACTGTCCTATCCCCCTCTGGGACCAGGTGTCCCAGTGTGTTAGATACACAGTCCATTCCCCCTCTGGGACCGGGTGTCACAGTGCGTTAGATACACTGTCCTTTCCCCCTCTGGTATCTCGCCAAACCAGCCAGGTATCCTCAACACTGGAGTTGGTCCAAATCTGGCTTCGTGTTTGGGAAGAACTCGGTGACGAAGGAATGACTAACCATTGGACGATGAGTAGGTGGAGATTCCCCTCTCTGTTGTGAGGGATGGAGCAGGGGTGGTTGAGTATAGATCCAATCTCTTGAGTGCTTCCGATCTGGCTGCAGCGTGAACGTGTGAGGAGTGCGTTTGATCTTCATCTGAAGACCCTGTTGCTTTGTCCTTCCCTCCAGAGCGTCTGACTTCTCGCAGATCCTCAGTGTCCGCAAGGGGAAGAAGCTGGTGTCTCGACTGCTCCCCATTCTCCCACACTGCAACGGGCTGGAGGTGGCCCTGGCTATCGCTGGACACTTGCCCTGCTTGGTGCAGATGGACGTGGAGGAGGTGAGTGAGAGAAATAAAGACTTGCATTTCTATAGCGCCTGTCATGTCTTCAGGACGTCCCAACGCGCTTTACAGCCAGTTAAGTACTTTTGAAGTGTAGTCACCGTTGTAATGTAGGGAATGCGGCAGCCAGTTTGCGCACAGCAAGATCCCACAAACAGCAATGTGATAATGGCCAGATAATCTGTTTTTTGTGATGTTGGTTGAGGGATAACTGGGCGAACTCCCCGGCTCCTCTTCGAAATAGTGGCCATGGAATCTTTTACACCCACCTGAGAGAGCAGACGGGGCCTCTGTTTAACGTCTCAACCGAAAGACGGCACCTCCGACAGTGCAGCACTCCCTCAGCACTGCACTGGGGTGTTGGCCTAGATTTTTGTGCTCGATCCTCTCGAGTGGGGCTTGAACCTTCTGACTTGGAGGTGAGAATGGCACTCACTGTGCCACGGCTGACACACAAGGGTTTTTGAGGTTATCTCGATGCGCCCGGTCTTAAAGGACTGATTTAAATTTCTTCCCTGAGACATGCCAAGTGGCTTAAGGGAAGGGGGAAGATCATTGATGAGCAAATAGCTCATCCATCTTGATCTTAACCCCACCCTCCACACCGCCTGCCCCCCCCCCCCCCCCGGTCTCCCACCATCATCCGGGTCTTTCGATTGCCTTTCGTCCGCACTGCTCAATTTTACACCGAGCCCTCGCCCTCCCTCCTTTCCGCAGCCACGCACACAGCAGGAAAGACCCAGGCTCCATCCCCGGCCTGTGCTGAGTTTGCTGATCTCACCCAGTCTGGGACCGAGCCTCCCCAACGCGCACACAGACAGACACACGCAGACAAGTTTAGATTGCTTTGTCCTGGATGGTGTCAAGATTCTAGAGCGTGCATTGGTTTTGGAGAGCGTTGAGTTTGGTGCAAGTCAGAGAGCATTAGATTTATTGACCTGTGGGTTCGAGCCCCATAATCCAGGTCGACACTCCGCGGGGCCAGTCCTGAGGGAGCACTGCACTGTCGAAGGGGCAGTACTGAGGGAGCGCTGCACTGTCGGAGGGGCAGTACTGAGGGAGCGCTGCACTGTCGAAGGGGCAGTGCTGAGGGAGCGCTGCACTGTCGGAGGGGCAGTACTGAGGGAGCGCTGCACTGTCGAAGGGGCAGTGCTGAGGGAGCGCTGCACTGTCGGAGGGGCAGTACTGAGGGAGGGAGCGCCGCACTGTCGGAGGGGCAGTACTGAGGGAGCGCCGCACTGTCGGAGGGGCAGTACTGAGGGAGCGCCGCACTGTCGGAGGGGCAGTACTGAGGGAGTGCTGCAGTCGGAGGGGCAATACTGAGGTAGCACTGCACTGGGAGTGGCAGTACTGAGGGAGCCCTCTGCTGCACTGTCGGAGGGGCAGTACGGAGGGAGCGCTGCAGTCGGAGGTGAAGTACTGAGGGAGCGCCGCACTGTCGGAGGGGCGATACTGAGGGAGGGGCAGTATTGAGGGAGATCCATACAGTCGGAGGGGCGGTACTGAGGGAGATCTGCACTATCGAAGGGTCAGTACTATCTATCTATCCCACTCTACCTTCTGTCCATCTATCTCCCTCTACCTTCTGTCTATCTCTCCAGCTATTGCTCTCTACCTTCTGTCTATCTCTAACTTCTGTCTGTCTTGCTGTCTATCTGCCTCTACCTTCTGTCTATCTCTAACTTCTGTCTGTCTCGCTATCTATCTGCCTCTACCTTCTGTCTATCTCTCTAGCTATCGCTCTCTATCTCTGTCTATCTCTCTCCTGCTCCTATCTTCTATGTTTAACCCTTGACTCCCCTGTAACTCAAATATCTGTCAATCTCCGCCTTGAATATATTCAATGACTCCGCCTCCACAGCTCTCTGGGGCAGAGAATTCCACAGATTTACGACCCTCAGAGAAGAAATTCCTCCTCATCTCCGTCTTAAATGGGCGGCCCCTTATTCTGAGACTGTGCCCCCTCGTTCTAGATTCCCCCACGAGGGGAAACATCCTCTCAGCATCTACCCTGTCGAGCCCCCTCAGAATCTTATGTTTCAATAAGATCACCTCTCATTCTTCTAAACTCCAATAAGTATAGGCCCAGCCTGCTCAATGAATGAGGTGATCTTATTGAAACATATAAGATACTGAAGGGGCTCGACAGGGTAGATGCAGAGAGGATGTTTCCCCTCGTGGGGAAATGTAGAACTCGGGGGCACAGTCTCAGATTAAAGGGTCGCCCTTTCAGAACTCAGATGAGGAGGAATTTCTTCTCCTGAGGGATGTAAATCTGTGGAATTCTCTGCCCCAGAGAGCTGTGGAGGCTGGGTCATTAAATACAGTTAAGGTGGAGATAGACAGACTTTTGCAAGATAAGGGAGTGAAGGGTTATGGGGAGCGGGCAGGCAAGTGGCTTTGAGCCCAAGATCAGCCATGATCTTATTGAATGGCGGAGCAGGCTCGAGGGGCCAAGTGGCCTACTCCTGTCCTATTTCTTATTTTATGTTCTTTCCTCATAAGACAACCCCTTCAGGAATCAATCAAAATGGCGGCTACGTGCCTGTCAAACGGTGCGCGATCGCGCCGAGGGGCTCCGGAGATTGGAGGTGTGACGAGGGACTGTCCAAATCTCCCAACTGTGCCTGGGCGAGGGTTCGAAGTTTGTCCGTGCAGGTCTGCCCGTAGCAGGGGGGGGGTGTCAGATCCTTGTGTAACCATCAACTCTTTCATTTATCTTTTTTATTTTCTCTCTCTCTCACTCCCCAGGCCCTACCAGTGCTGTTCGACCCGTTGACTATAATAGTTGGTGGCCTGACCTTTACGGAGATGATTGAGGTCCTGCAGGAGATGACCAGCCAGGAGCCGGGCTCCGAGAGCCCACTGCAGGCTGTCTTCCAGAACAAGGTAAGCCAGACTCGAGGCCGAGGGCCTTTCTCCATGGGGACCAACCCATTCCTTTATTACTCTTGTCAGCTCCTCTTGTAATAAAGGATTTGAGTATAAGAGGAAACATAGAAGATAGGAGCAGGAGTAGGCCATTTGGCCCCTCAAGCCTGTTCTGTCATTTAATGAGATCATGGCTGATCATCCAAATTCAGTACCCTGTCCCTGCCTTCTCCCCATATCCATTGATCCCTTTAGCCTTAAGAAATATATCTAACTCCTTGAATATATTTAATGAATTGGCCTCAACTGTCTTCCGTGGTAGAGAATTCCACAGGTTCACCACTCTCTGGGTGAAGAAATTCCTCCTCATCTCAGTCCTAAATGGCCTACCCCTTATCCTTAGACTGTGACCCCTGGTTCTGGACTCCCCCGCCACTGGGAACATCCTTTCTGCATCTAATCTGTTTAGTCCTGTTAGAATGTTATAAGTTTCAATGAGATCCCCTCTCATTCTTCTAAACTCTAGCGAATATAAGCCCAATCGACCCAATCTCCCCTCATACGTCATTCCTGCCATCCCAGGTATCAGTCTGGTGAATCTTCGCTGCACTCCCTCCATGGCAAGAACATCCTTCCTCAGATAAGGCGACCAAAACTGCACACAATACTCAAGGTGTGGTCTCACCAAGGCCCTGTACAACTGCAGCAAGACATCCTTGTTCCTGTACTCGAAACCTCTCGCAATGAAGGCCAACATACCATTTGCTGCCTTAACCGCCTGCTGCACCTGCATGCTTACCTTCAGCGACTGGTGCACAAGGGCACCCAGGTCTCGTTGCACTTCCCCTTCTCCCAATCTATTGCCAATCAGATAAAAAGCTGCGTTCCTGGTTTTTGCCACCAAAGTCGATTATCTCGCATTTATCCACGTTATACTGCATCTGCCATGCTTCTGCCCAGTCACCCAACCTGTCCAAATCATACTGGAGTTTCTCGGCATTTTGGAGTTGGGTATAAGGGTAAAGAAGTCTTACAGCAATTATATAGGGCTTTGGTGAGACCACACCTGGAGTATTGTGTACAGTTTTGGTCTCTTTCCCTAAGGAAGGATTTACTTGCCATAGAGGGAGTGCATTGAAGGTTCACAGACTGGTTCCTGGGATGGGGGAATTGTCCTATGAGGAGAGATTGAGTAGACTAGGCCTAAATCCCCCAGAGTTTAGAAGAATGAGAGGTGATCTCACTGAAACATACAAAATTCTTACATGGCTTGACAGGGTAGATGCAGGGAGGATGTTTCCCCTGGCTGGGGAGTCTAGAACCAGGGGTCACAGTCTCAGAATAAGGGGTCGGCCATTTAGGACTGAGATGAGGAGCACTTTCATCAGAGGGAGGTGAATCTTTGGAATTCTCTACCCCAGAGGGCTGTGGAGGCTCAGTCGTTGAGTATATTCAAGACAGAGGTCGATAGATTTTTGAATATTAAGGGAATCAAGGGATATGGCGATAGTGCAGGAAAGCGGAGATGAGTTAGAAGATCAGCCATGATCTGATTGAATGGCGGAGCAGGCTCGAGGGGCCAAATGGCCGACTCCTGCTCCTATTTCTTATGTTCTCTTATTCCTGGCTTGTCCCTGCATCATCGCTTCGAGCTTGGCCTGGGCATTGTCCTTAGATAGGGGCTGTTTAAATTGGGGTGAGGTGGGCTGTCTTCACAGAGCCAGTTAATCTCCCGTTTCAGTCGAAATTCGGTGAAGGCCCAATGTTAAGAGTAGGGGCAAGAGTGAGGGGGAGGTGTCCCGTGGGTTGGAGGGATGCGAGGGGACAAGAAACACTAGCGGTGTGTGACAGGGCGGCTGGGTTCAAAGTGTTCAATGTCTGACTGTATGATGGCTCCAGTAACTTTTTTTTTGTTTATTTTTCTCCCCCCCCCCCCCCCCACCCCGTGTGTGTGTCTTTTTCCCATTCCCCTCTCAGTTCAGCATTTCCTTCTTGTACGCACTCCTGAGCCACGGGGAGCGGCTCCTGTCCCTCAACAGTCCGATGGAGCCCTGCATCGGGGACTTTGAGAAGTGGTGAGTGTGCGGTGGTCAGGGAGGGGGGGAGGCGGGGGTAAAAGCAGAGGTGGAAGCAGATGCCTGTGGGAGTAGGCCCAAGGCTGGCTGAGATGATTTGAAACTCATCACAATTGTTCTAGCAAGTCCTCAGGATGCCCCAGAGCGCTTCACAGCACATGAAAAGTGTGGTCACTGGTAATGTGGGAAACGCAGCAGCCAATTTGCGCACAGCAAGCTCCCACAAACAGCAATATGATGATGACCAGATCATCTTGTGTTTTTGTGATATTGGTTGAGGGATAAATATTGTCCCCCGGCGCCACTCCCTCGGCACCGCCCCCTCCGACAGCACGCCTCCGACAGCACGACGCCCCCCCGCCGCCGCCCCCTCCGATAGCGCGCCGCTCCCCCGGCGTCGGCCTGGTTTATGGAGCTCAAGCCTCAGTAGTGTGTGGGGTTTGAACCCACGACCTTCTGACTCCGAGGCGCGAGTGAAGCAAGTCTCCACCAGGTTCGGAAGACTGTACGGGGTGGGGGGGCGTGGTTAAAGGGTGAAGTAGTCCCCTTTAAGTGTGTGGAATCTTGGTGAGATTGTCGACAGGCTGCACTACTAACCCTGACCACCAGTGGGCGCTCTTGCACTGGAGGCCGCTCCAGTGGCTCCTTGCTGACCTCAGTGGTCATGAGTAGTACTGCAGCCTGGAGAAAACCTCTGAAATGGTCCCAAAAGTCCATTCAGTAACTGAAGAAGAAAATGTTGTCTTCTCCTTTTATGTGGGTTTGCACAGTGGGGTAGGTGGGACTGAGCCCCGACACAGGCTCCATTCCCCTGGCCTAGTGGTGAGTTTGCTGATCTCGCCCGGTGTGGGACTGAGCCCAGGGGTTTGACGTTGGGCAGGGTCTCGATACCTTGAAGACCGGAGTGCCAGTTGGCAGAAAGTCCTGACTCCTTAACTGCTGAGCCTGCATCTTGGGCATCGGCCTTTCACACCCCGGGCACCGTGGTCTTGCCAACTCTGCAAGGCGTCTTCGTCCTGCGAGAGTTGGACTGAGGCCAACCCAGTTCCGTCGCGTCTCCAATGTGCTAACTCCCAATCTTGCTGCCCTAGGACAGACACCATCTTCCTGGTCGCTAAGGAGCTCTCGCAGGTGCCCAAGTCTTCCGTGGCAGAGCCTCTCCACCTTCCCAGCAACCTCCTCTCCCTCTTCTGCCGCTACGTTGACAAGCAAACAGTGCACAAACTGGAGGACAAGATGGAGTACGTATTGCTTTTCTATCTTTTCAGGGGCCCAATTGTTGGGCTCTCTATGCTGGGGGATAGACAGGGTGTTTCCTATACTGTCCTAGATACAGAGTAAAACTCCCTCTGCACTGTCCCATCAAACACTCCCAGGGCAGGAACAGCACGGGTTAGATACAGAGTAAAGCTCCCTCTACACTGTCCCATCAAACATTCCCAGGGCGCTTCACAGGAGTGTTATCAGATTAAAAAATTTGCACCGAGCCACATAAGTGGGACATTAGGACAGATGACCAAAAGCTGGTCAGAGGTAGATTTCCAGGAGTATCTTAAAGGGGGAGAGAGAAAGAGGTAGAGCGGTTTAGGGAGGGAATTCCAGAGCATAGGGCCCAGGCAGCTGAAGGCACGGCCACAAATGGTGGAGCGATTAAAATCGGGGATGGGCAAGAGGCCAGAATTGGAGGAGCGCAGAGATATTGGTGGGGGTTGTGGGGTTAGAGAAGGTTAGAGAGATAGGGAGGGGCGAGGCCATGGAGGGATTTGGAAAATTGATGCATTGCTGGACCGGGAGCCAATGTAGGTCGGCGAGCACAGGGGTGATGGGTGAACGGGACTTGGTGCAAGTTAGGCTACGGGCAGCAGCGGTTTTGGATGAGCTTGAGTTTAGAGGGTGTGTAAGGTGGGAGGCCAGCCAGCAGAGCATTTGAATAGTCAGGTCTAGAAGTAACAAAAGCATGTGTGATGGTTTCACCAGCAGATGAGCTGAGGCAGGGGTGGAGAAGGGCGATGTTATAGAGGTGGGGATGGGTGGTCCCTAGTGATGGAGTGGATATGGAGTCACGTGCTCAGCTCGGGCTCAAATAGGACGTTGAAGTCACGAACAATCTGGTTCAGTCTCGGACAGTGGCCAGGGAGGGGGAGGCTGGAGTCACCGGCTGGGGAACAGAGTTTGTGACGTGCTCCGAAGACAATGGCTTTGGTCTTCCCAATGTTTAACTGATTGTTGAGGGAGGACTTTGTACAGCTTGATTGATTGGATTAGGCCCCAGCTGCAGTGTTGTGTCCCATTCTGGGCACCGCACTTTAGGAAGGATGTCAAGGCATTGGAGAGGGTGCAGCGGAGATTTACCAGAATGGTACCAGGGATGAGGGACTTCAGTTATGTGGAGAGACTGGAGAAGCTGCAGTTGTTCTCCTTGGAGCAGAGAAGGTTAAGGGGAGATTGACCAGAATGGTACCAGGGATGAGGGACATCAGTTATGTGGAGAGACTGGAGAAGCTGGCATTGTTCTCCTTAGAGCAGAGAAAGTTAAGGGTGTGATTGACCAGAATGGTACCAGGGATGAGGGACTTCAGTTATGTGGAGAGACTGGAGAAGCTGCAGTTGTTCTCCTTAGAGCAGGGAAGGTTAAGAGGAAATTTAATAGAGGTGTTCAAAATCATGATTGGTTTTGATTGAGTAGTCAGGGAGAAACTGCTTCTAGTGGCAGAAGGGTCAGTAACCAATTATTTAAGATATCTGGCAAAATAGCCAGAGGGGAGATGAGAATTGTTTTTTATGCAGCGAGTTGTTGTGATCTGGAACGCATGGCCTGAAAGGGCAGTGGAAGCTGATTCAGTAGTAACTTTCAAAAGGGGAATTCGATAAATACTTGAAGGGGAAAATATGTGCAGGGCTGTGTGGAAAGGGCAGGTCATTGGGACTGATTGGAGAGCTCTTTCAAAGAGCCGGCACAGGCACGATGGGCCGAATGGCGGCCTCCTGTGCTGTATCATTCCATGATTCTTGCGCAGATCTCCAAGGGAGCTTGTTTGATTCATGTCTAAACTATTTTCATCGTCTCCCTCCCCAGGTCTTGCGGCTCTGGTCTGTGTCCAGCCATTCCTTCGTAAGCAGTCGCCCCAACTCTTTTTTTTTCCCCCCGTGGGATGAAGATACGTCGAGCGTGACCCCCCTTTTTAATTTGAGCTCCTCACCAGGATTGCGACTTTGAAGGCCAGCAGGGAGGAGGAGAGCGGAGGGTTTGAGACGGTGGCCTCTGTCTCCCAGCTTGTCCTGATCTGGGTGTGTGCCACACACGCACATCTGTGTCAATAGACGACCGCTTGAAGGAAGTCTCGGGCACTAGTTTTTTTCTTTTCATCGCCTTTCTGTAATCCACTTAACAAATTTGTACAGCACTTGTTAAAAATAAAATCTCATCAACATCACTGATGTGTCTGTGTCTCTCTCTCTCTCTCTCTCTCTCTCTCCTGCTCCCCCTCTTTTTGGAGGGGATGGGAAGGGTTAGTTGGCCACAACCGTTCCTTCATTGGCTGTTCCTCTGTTGCTGTGAGGCAAAACTTCTTCAACCAGTTTCTTTTTTCATTCAACAAGTGTTTACTGCCGTTGGGTGTCAGACATGCAGTGTGATAACTGGAGAAAGAAAGGACTGTCTGTGTGCCCCTGTGTCTGTGTGCGTCTCTCTGTCTGTCTGGCTGGCGCTGTGTCTGGCTCTCGCTCTCGGTTGTTTCTCTGGCTCTCGGTCTGTGTCTGGCTCTCGCTCTCGGTTGTTTCTCTGGCTCTCGGTCTGTGTCTGGCTCTCGTTCTCGGTTGTTTCTCTGGCTCTTGGTCTGTGTCTCGCTCTCGTTCTCCATCTGGTGTGATAAAAGTCAACATTCCATTAGCCTTTCTGATCACAGTTTGTCGCTGTGCTCGAGCTTTAGTTGATTTGTGTAACTTGGAGACCTGAAAATCTCTGCTTCCCCCCACAGTTGAGAGTTGCTCATTTAGAAAGTACTCTGATTCATCTTCCTTGGGCGCCTCTCTCTCGCTCTCTTTACTCTCTCTCCTTTGCAAAGGCTCCTTTGATCAAGTGCAGTTTGGATTGCTAATCGGCATTTCCTGTGGCTGTTTTGTCTCGGCCTGTGCTGGTACATATCGCCCCGCGGTGTCAGGACCACATGGGATGTCTCCTCCCTGTCACGTCCCTTCCAGCCGTTTGAAATCCCGCTCGGAATGTCGCGGAGCGCTGAGAGTTTTGGTCGGGGTATGTTAGGGGTCAGGCTGCGGCCTGTTACTTCGACAGCTCACAGACAGTCACATGAGGCCAACGGGGCCAGCGCCTGATGGCTCCCACTCCCCATCACCAGCAGGGACAGAGAGAGGTTCGTTTTGCTGCTCAAACTGCTGCCTTATTGCCACTCCCGGGGCAGGGACAGCACAGGTTAGATACAGAGTAAAGCTCCCTCTACACTGTCCCATCAAACACTCCCAGGGCAGGTACAGCACGGGTTAGATACAGAGTAAAGCTCCCTCTACACTGTCCCATCAAACACTCCCGGGGCAGGGACAGCACAGGTTAGATACAGAGTAAAGCTCCCTCTACACTGTCCCATCAAACTCTCCCAGGGCAGGTACAGCACGGGTTAGATACAGAGTAAAGCTCCCTCTACACTTTCCAATGAAACACTCCCAGGGCAAGTACAGCACGGGTTAGATACAGAGTAAAGCTCCCTCTACACTGTCCCATCAAACACTCCCGGGGCAGGTACTGCACGTGTTAGATAAAGTGCGGCGCTCCCTCAGTACGGCCCCTCCGACAGTGCAGCACTCCCTCAGCACTGCCCCCCCGACAGTTCGGCGCTCCCTCAGCACTGCCCCCCCGACAGTTCGGCGCTCCCTCAGCACTGCCCCTCCGACAGTGCGGCGCTCCCTCAGTACTGCCCCTCCGACAGTGCAGCGCTCCCTCAGTACTGCTCCTCCGACAGTTCGGCGCTCCCTCAGCGCTGCCACTCCGACAGTTCGGCGTTCCCTCAGCACTGCCCCTCCGACAGTGCAGCACTCCCGCAGTACTGTTCCTCCGACAGTGCGGCGCTCCCTCAGTACTGCCCCTCCGACAGTGCAGCGCTCCCTCAGTGCTGCCCCTCCGACAGTGCGGCGCTCCCTCAGTACTGCCCCTCCGACAGTGCAGCGCTCCCTCAGTACTGCCCTCCCGACAGTTCGGCGCTCCCTCAGTGCTGCCCCTCCGACAGTGCGGCGCTCCCTCAGTACTGCCCCTCCGACAGTGCAGCGCTCCCTCAGTACTGCTCCTCCGACAGTTCGGCGCTCCCTCAGCGCTGCCACTCCGACAGTTCGGCGTTCCCTCAGCACTGCCCCTCCGACAGTGCAGCACTCCCGCAGTACTGTTCCTCCGACAGTGCGGCGCTCCCTCAGTACTGCCCCTCCGACAGTGCAGCGCTCCCTCAGTGCTGCACCAGGAGTGTTGGCCTAGACTTTTGTGCTCAAGTCCCTGAAGACTCCGCAAATTTCAGATTCAGTGGCGAGAATGCTAACCCAAGCCGTGGTTAACACAATGTCTGCTTGCTGTTTGCAAAGTACGATCCCACCAGAGGTGAGCTTGAGTGGATTCCAAAGGAGTACCTCATCTTAAATTTTGTAGCCAGCTCTCTGGAATGGGTACTGAGGGAGCACTGCACCATCGGAGGGGCAGTACTGAGGGAGCGCTGCACCGTCGGAGAGTCAGTACTGAGGGAACGCTGCACCGTCGGAGAGTCAGTACTGAGGGAACGCTGCACCGTCGGAGGGACAGTACTGAAGGAGCGCTGCACTGTCGCAGGGGCAGTACTGAGGGAACGCTGCACCGTCGGAGAGTCAGTACTGAGGGAACGCTGCACCATCGGAGGGACAGTACTGAAGGAGCGCTGCACTGTCGCAGGGGCAGTACGGAGGGAGTGCTGCACTGTCGCAGGGGCAGTACTGAGGGAGTGCTGCATGGTCAGAGGGGCAGTACTAAGGGAGCGCTGCATGGTCAGAGGGGCAGTACTGAGGGAGCGCTTTGGGATGGCTTGAGATTGTGAAAGGTGCTATAGAAATGTAAGTACCTTTTTTCCATCAGACGGGGAGTCTGAGGATTGCGAAGATTTGAGGCCTAATAGAAGCATCACTGTTCCCCTTGAGCTTCTGCCTCCACCTCCCTGTCCAGTAAATCCAGCTTGGGCCCCCTTACAAAAATAGACTAATCTAAGTAGCTCTCGGTATATATTTGTTCCTTTCTCCAACTTCCGAGTTGACTCAGTTGTTGTCATTTTCCATCTCTCTCTCTCTGCAGAAAGATCGGCCCAAATTCCTCACTGCTTCCCTGCAGCATTTGCAGTCTGTGCAACTTCGAAGTCTGGCTTCCACCCACCCACACTCAGCAGGAAAGGCCCAGGCTGCATCTCCGGCCTACTGCTGAATTAGCTGATTTCACCTGGTGTGGGACTGAGACACACACTCACTCACACAGAAAGAGAGCAGCAAAGGCCCAGGTTCTATGGGACCACTCACCTCCCTCGCCCCGCGGGACCACTCACCTCCCTCGCCCCGCGGGACCCCTCGCCCCACAGGACCCCCACTCCCCTTCCTCGGCCCACCTAAACCAATCACGGACGGTTCTACATCACCATCCACTTTGTGCACTCCGGGTCCGCCCATTGGCACCCCCATGACCCCAGGCCCTGTTTCTCAATGAGTTCTCTACCGGAGGCCTTGTCGGTGCCTTTTTTTTAAGGGATGTGGGCGTCGCTGGCAAGGCCAGCATTTATTGCCCATCCCTAATTGCCCTTGAGAAGGTGGTGGTGAGCCGCCGCCTTGAACTGCTGCAGTCCGTGTGGTGAAGGTGCTCCCACAGTGCTGTTAGGGAGGGAGTTCCAGGATTTTGACCCAGCGACGATGAAGGATCAGCGATATACTTCCAAGTCAGGATGATGTGTGACTTGGAGGGGAACTTGGTGGTGTTCCCATGCGCCTGCTGCCCTTGTCCTACTAGGTGGAAGTGGTCGCGGGTTTGAAAGGTGCTGCCGAAGAAGCCTTGGCGAGTTGCTGCAGTGCATCTTGTAGATGGTACACACTGCAGCCACGGTGTGCTGGTGGTGGAGGGAGTGAATGTTTAAGGTGGTGGATGGGGTGCCGATCAAGCGGGCAGCTTTGTCCTGGATGGTGTTGAGTTTCTTGCGTGTTATTGGAGCTGCACTCCTCCAGGCAAGTGGAGAGTATTCTATCACACTCCTGACTTGTGCCTTGTAGATGGTGGAAAGGCTTTGGGGAGTCAGGAAAGGAGACATTCGCCACAGAATACCCAGCCTCTGACCTGCTCTTGTTGCCACAGTATTTATGTGGCCGGTCCAGTTAAGTTTCTGGTCAATGGTGACCCCCAGGATGTTGATGGTGGGGGATTCGGTGATGGTAATGCCGTTGAATGTGAAGGGGAGGTGGTTAGACTCTCGCTTGTTGGAGATAGTCATTGCCTGGCACTTGAGTGGTGCAAATGTTACCTGCCACTCATCAGCCCAAGCCTTAATGTTGTGAATCGGTTGACCTGATGCACGAAAGGTTACAGTCTGGGGACGTGCCCAGACATCTGGTGAGCAAATGGCAACCTCTGACTGCGAAGGAAATCATGACCCAAGTGTAAATCCTCGCTGGTCTCCCCACAGATGGTGGGTTACAATCTGCTTCCCACCTGCCTGTCCTGTCCTTAGACCCCATTGTGTTCTCGCAACCCTCACAGGGCGAGCCTCCAAATGTTTGGATGGGTCTCTGTCGAGCGTGGAGCCCTTGGGCAATGAGGCGTTACCGATCGTGCCTGTCCTGGGCCTAACTGCACGATTGGAGCCTTCTGCTCATCCTGTGGTCAGACTCCTTGTGCACTGATGACACCCAGCTCTCTCTCCCTACCAACAACTCTCCCAGCCCCCTCCACTGCCTCTCTCATTCAACATTCCCATAACTCTGACTTTTATTCAAATTTAGTGAGTTTTCTCTTCACTGTCAGAGAGAGACACGTCGTCAGAGGTTACCGACTCTCTCTAACACACACAGAGACAGGGAGAGACAGATGGATGGACAGAGTGGCAGAGAGACAGAGACAGACAGAGAGGCACAGAAGATAGGAGCAGGAGTAGGCCAGTCAGCCCCTCGAGCCTGTTCTGCCATTTAATGAGATCATGGCTGATCATCCAGATTCAGTACCCTGTCCCTGCTTTCTCCCCATATTCCTTGATCCCTTTAGCCTTAAGAAATATATCCAACTCCTTCTTGAATATATTTAATGTATTGGCCTCTACCGCCTTCTTTGGCAGAGAATTCCACAGGTTCACCACTCTCTGGGTGAAGAAATTCCTCCGCATCTCTGTCCTAAATGGCTTACCCCTTATCCTTAGACTGTGACCCCTGGTTCTGGACTCCCCGACCATTGGGAACATCCTTCCAGCATCTAGTCTGTCTAGTCCTGTTAGAATTTTATAAGTTTCAATGAGATCCCCTCTCATTCTTCTAAACTCTAGCGAATATAAGCCTAATCGACCAAATCTCTCCTCATACATCATTCCTACCATCCCAGGTATCAGTCTGGTGAATCTTTGCTGCACTCTCTCTATGGCAAGAACATCCTTCCTCAGATAAGGTGACCAAAACTGCACACAATAGGTGTGGTCTCACCAAGGCCCTGTACAACTGCAGCAAGATATCCTTGTTCTTGTACTCGAACCCTCTCGCTATGAAGGCCAACATACCATTTGCCGCCTTAACCGCCTGCTGCACCTGCATGCATACCTTCAGCGAAAGGTGCACAAGGACACCCAGGTCTCGTTGCACTTCCCCTTTTCCCAATCTATTGCCGTTCAGATGATCTGTCTTCCTGTTTTTACCACCGAAGTTGATAACCTCGCATTTATCCACATTGGGCAGATGCATAGCAAATGCAGTATAATCACCCAACCTGTCCAAATCATACTGGAGTTTCTCTGCATTCTCCTCACAGCACACACACCCACCCAGCTTTGTGTCGTTTGCAAACTTGGAGATATTACATCTAGTTCCCTCGTCTAGATCATTGATGTATATTGTGAATAGCTGGGGTCCTAGCACCGATCCCTGCGGTACCCCACTAGTCACTGCCTGCCACATGGAAAAAGATCCGTTTATTCCAACTCTTTGCTTCCTGTCCGCCAGCCAGTTCTCTAGCCAAGTCAGTACCTTACCCCCAATCCCATGTGCTTTAATTTGCACACCAATCTCTTATGCGGGACCTTATCGAAAGCCTTCTGAAAGTCCAAATACACCACATCCACTGGTTCTCCCTTATCTATTCTGCCAGTTACATCCTCAAAAAATTCCAGTAGATTAGTCAAGCATGATTTACCTTTTGTAAATCCATGTTGCCTTTGTCCGATCCTGTCACTCTTTTCCAAGTGCTCTGCTATTACATCTTCTATAATGGACTCTAGCATTTTCCCCACAACCGATGTCAGGCTTACCGGTCTATAATTCCCCGTTTTCTCTCTACCACATTTTTTAAATAGTGGGGTTACATTAGCTACCCTCCAATCCATCGGAGCTGTTCCAGAGTCTATAGTATTTTGGAAGATGACCAACAATGCATCTACTATTTCTGACCCGTGTTGTTCCTGCCCTGGGAGTGTTTGATGGGACAGTGTAGAGGGAGCTGTACTCTGTATCTAACCCATGCTGTACCTGCCCTGGGAGTGTTTGATGGGGCAGTGTAGAGGGATCTTTACTCTGTATCTAACCTATGTTGTACCTGCCTGGCAAATGTTTGATAAGGCTGCCAATGTCTGTATTTAAACTATTTACATTCCCCAAACACTAAATCCCAGACAGATGATGGTGGGAGTTTCAATGAGATCAGTTTATTTCCTCTTAAACTATGCGATTTACTCTTCCGAGGGGAGTCCTTGGTGTGTGAATTGGCAGGATTGAAGACTTGCTTCACTGGAAGCTGTTGCTGTTGTGTGTTTCATGGGTTCCTTCGACAGCGCATGGGGACCACTGGTGTACAGACCTGGTCCACAAATCAGAGGTGAGCTCATCGGAAAACATGGGACATATCCAGGGCCGAGTGAAGACCAGCATGTAAAGACCAGAATGGGACTCCTTGCTCTGATCAGTCACTACCTCTTGTACCCTCACTCCCCCTCAATCACTCCCAACCTCTTGTACCCTCACTCCCCCTCAATCACTCCCAACCTCTTGTCCCCTCACTCCCCCTCAATCACTCCCAACCTCTTGTCCCCTCACTCCCCCTCAATCACTCCCATCCTCTTGTACCCTCACTCCCCCTCAATCACTCCCAACCTCTTGTTCCCTCACTCCCCCTCAATCACTCCATTCCTCTTGTACCCTCACTCCCCCTCAATCACTCCCAACCTCTTGTCCCCTCACTCCCCCTCAATCACTCCATTCCTCTTGTACCCTCACTCCCCCTCAATCACTCCCAACCTCTTGTCCCCTCACTCCCCCTCAATCACTCCCATCCTCTTGTACCCTCACTCCCCCTCAATCACTCCCAAACTCTTGTTCCCTCACTCCCCCTCAATCACTCCATTCCTCTTGTACCCTCACTCCCCCTCAATCACTCCCAACCTCTTGTCCCCTCACTCCCCCTCAATCACTCCATTCCTCTTGTACCCTCACTCCCCCTCAATCACTCCCAACCTCTTGTCCCCTCACTCCCCCTCAATCACTCCCAACCTCTTGTACCCTCACTCCCCCTCAATCACTCCCAACCTCTTGTCCCTTCACTCCCCCTCAATCACTCCATTCCTCTTGTACCCTCACTCCCCCTCAATCACTCCATTCCTCTTGTACCCTCACTCCCCCTCAATCACTCCCAACCTCTTGTTCCCTCACTCCCCCTCAATCACTCCATTCCTCTTGTACCCTCACTCCCCCTCAATCACTCCCAACATCTTGTACCCTCACTCCCCCTCAATCACTCCATTCCTCTTGTACCCTCACTCCCCCTCAATCACTCCCAACCTCTTGTACCCTCACTCCCCCTCAATCACTCCCAACCTCTTGTCCCCTCACTCCCCCTCAATCACTCCCAACCTCTTGTACCCTCACTCCCCCTCAATCACTCCCAACCTCTTGTACCCTCACTGCCCCTCAATCACTCCCATCCTCTTGTACCCTCACTCCCCCTCAATCACTCCCATCCTCTTGTACCCTCACTCCCCCTCAATCACTCCCAACCTCTTGTACCCTCACTCCCCCTCAATCACTCCATTCCTCTTGTACCCTCACTCCCCCTCAATCACTCCCATCCTCTTGTACCCTCACTCCCCCTCAATCACTCCCAACCTCTTGTTCCCTCACTCCCCCTCAATCACTCCCAACCTCTTGTCCCCTCACTGCCCCTCAATCACTCCCAACCTCTTGTACCCTCACTGCCCCTCAATCACTCCCATCCTCTTGTACCCTCACTCCCCCCCAATCACTCCCATCCTCTTGTACCCTCACTCCCCCTCAATCACTCCCATCCTCTTGTACCCTCACTCCCCCTCAATCACTCCCAACCTCTTGTACCCTCACTCCCCCTCAATCACTCCCAACCTCTTGTCCCCTCACTGCCCCTCAATCACTCCCATCCTCTTGCACCCTCACTCCCCCTCAATCACTCCCAACCTCTTGTACCCTCACTCCCAACCTCTTGTCCCCTCACTGCCCCTCAATCACTCCCAACCTCTTGTACCCTCACTCCCCCTCAATCACTCCCAACCTCTTGTACCCTCACTCCCCCTCAATCACTCCCAACCTCTTGTACCCTCACTCCCCCTCAATCACTCCCAACCTCTTGTACCCTCACTCCCCCTCAATCACTCCCAACCTCTTGTACCCTCACTCCCCCTCAATCACTCCCAACCTCTTGTACCCTCACTCCCCCTCAATCACTCCCAACCTCTTGTACCCTCACTCCCCCTCAATCACTCCCAACCTCTTGTACCCTCACTCCCCCTCAATCACTCCCAACCTCTTGTACCCTCACTCCCCCTCAATCACTCCCAACCTCATTTACCCTTGCCATTATCAGCTGTAGCCCAGTGGGTAGCACACTCTCCTCTGAGTCAGAAGGTTGTGGGTTCAATATAAAGCTCGGCTGACACTCCAGTACAGTACTGAGGGAGTGCTGCACTGTCGGAGGTGGCGTCTTTTGGATGAGACGTTAAACTGAGGCCCCGTCTGCTCTCTCAGGTGGATGTAAAAGATCCCTTGGGCACTAATTTAATGAAGAGCAGGGGAGTTATCCCCGGTGTGCTGGTGCCAATATTTATCCTTCAATCATCATCCCAAAAACTGAATATCTGGTCATTATTGCATTGCTGTTTGTGGGAGCTTGCTGTGCGCAAATTGGCTGCCGCATTTCCTACATTACAACACTTCAAAGGTACTTCATTGACTCTCATCATTTAAAGATGACGCAAAACTTGGACGTATAGTGAACAGTGGGGATTATAGTAATAGACTTCAAGAGGACATAGACAGGCTGGTGGACTGGGCGGATACGTGGCAGATGAAATTTGATGCAGAGAAGTGCGAAGTGATACATTTTGGTAGGAAGAACAAGGAGAGGCAATATAAACGAAATGGTACAATCCTAAAGTGGGTGCACGAACAGGGTGACCTGGGGGTATGTGTGCACAAATCGTTGAAGGTGACAGGGCAGGTTGATAAAGTGGATAAAAAATCATACGGGATCCTGGGCTTCATAAACAGAGACAAAGCAAGGAAGTTATGATGAACCTTTATAAAACACTGGTTCGGCCTCAACTGGAGTATTGTGTCCAATTCTGGGCACCGCACTTTAGGAAGGATGTGCAGAGGAGGTTTACGAGAATGGTTCCAGGGATGAGGGTCTTCAGTTACGTGGATAGACTGGAGAAGCTGGGGTTGTTCTCCCTGGAGCAGAGAAGGTTGAGAGGAGGTTTGATAGAGGTGTACAAAATCATGAGGGGTCTGGACAGAGTAGATAGAGGGATACTGTTCCCATTGGCAGAAGTGTCGAGAACCAGAGGACACAGATTTAAGGTGATTGGAGAAGATCCAAAGGTGACGTAAAAAAAACGTTTTTTACTTAGCGAGTGGTTAGGATCTGGAATGCCCTGCCTGAGAGGGTGGCGGAGGCAGACTCAATCGTGGCTTTCAAAAGGAAATTAGATAAGTACCTGAAGGAAAGAAATTTGCAGGGCTATGGGGAAAGGGGGGGGTGGGGGGGAGTGGGACTAGCTGAATTGCTCTAGCAGAGAGCTGGCACGGGCTCGACGGGCCGAATGACCTCCTTCAGTGCTGTAACCGTTCTATGATTCCCACCAGACTTGACAATTCCAATCATCTCCTGGCTTCCTCCCTCCCTAAACTTCAGCTCATCCAAAACTCTGCTGCGCCGTGTCCTAACTCGCACCAAGTCCCGTTCACCCATCCGCCACCCTGTGCTCGCTGACCTACATTGGCTCCCGGTCTGGCAACGAGTCGATTTTAAAATTCACGTCCTTGTGTTCAAGTCCCTCCAAGGCCTCGCCCCTCCCTATCTCTGTAACCTCCTCCAGCCCTGCAACCCTCCGAGATTTCGGCGCTCCGCCAATTCTGGCCTCCTGTGATTTCTGTCGCCCCCCCACCATTGGCGGCCGTGCCTTCTGTTGCCTCGGGCCCTGAGCTCTAGAATTCCCTCCCTAAACCTCTCCGCCTGTCTCTCCTCCTTTAAGACGCCCCTTAAAAGCCTACTTCTTTGACACCAAGCTTTTGGTCATCTGCCCTAATATCTGCTTATGTGGCTCGGTGATAAAGAAAGAAAGACTTGCATTTATATAGCGCCTTTCACGACCACCAGACATCTCATTGCTGCTGCATTTAAGGTCTGCAACAAGCCTTGCTTCTTCTGCAGACTGCCAACCTTTTGGCCTTTGCTGTGAGAGGGACCTGGAGGCAGAATGACCAGCGAGAGATCTAGGTCTGCTCCCAGATTTGATGACGTTGCTCTGCAAGCTTTAGTGGAGGGAGCAAGAGCCAATAAAGAGGTGCTCTTCCCCTCTTCAGGGAGGAAGAAGCCTCCCCAGCAGACCAAGGCTGTGTGGATCCAGGTGGCCCAGGGGGTCAACTCTTTGTCGATAACCCGCAGAACCTGGCTTCAGTGCAGGAAGAGGTTTCATGGCTTTCTGCGCACTGGAAAAGTGAGTATGAATTTCCCGTCACCCTCAATCTGACCCCCATTGCCTTTCCTCACCAGCACTCAGCTTTAGCAATCTCTTCCTCCACATCCCACTAGACACTGACATCCATGCACCCTTACCCATTCCCTCTCTCTCTATGGTCACATTCACATAACTATTCAACTATGCAGCCCTCACACTCCCTATCACTGTGATGCTATGAAAACAACTGACAACACACAGGGAGGGCCCTTGGTCTTGCCACCTCACTCCATCTTTGTCTCCTTCTAAGCACCTAAGATATGGAATCTCTACACTCACTCTTTCATTCTCACTCAAACTCCACTTGTCTCCCTCATTGCAGGAAAAGAGAGCTCACAATAAGAGGGAATGAGCGAGGACAGGAGGAGGGCCACCCTCAGTAGCCCAGCTCACCCCCTGGGAGGAGGCGGTCCTGGAGATCGTGGGAGTGGAGGACGATGCGCAAGTGGGGGACGGACAGACGGGTGCATCACAACAAGCTGGTGATAGAATAGTTTTCCATCTCTCTCATTGACATTGCATGAGTCGCTGATAATGATTCTGAAGCTCTAACAGATGGACTTATGATCATCTGCAATATGCAATGTGCATGTAACCTTGGCATCACATCTCTGGCTCTTTCCTTTACTCCCCCACAGGACCATCGACAGCACCCGTCCCCAGTAGCCAGGAGGAAGAGCCTGACCATCCAGACTCCTCAGAGGAAGCTGCAACCTCTGAGGGCGCAGCGTCAGCAGAATTCAGCGCACCGAGCACCAGCGCAGACACTCACACCTCGGTGGGACCTTCGCGAGATAGAGTAGTGTTGTCACCTGGTGTATCACAGCTCACAAGTGAGCATCAGCAGATGGTGGAAACAGGGACAGCAGTGGAGAGTCCTCGTCGGAGGGCGCAGGACTCTGCCAGCTCGGCTCAGCTGCATGTCGACCCTCTGCCTCTGGGTCCATCCACAAGATCAGCGGTGCTGGAACTCCAGGAACAGATGCAGGAGTCTCTGGCAGGTTTTGTCTCCAGGGTCGATGTGAGTGTGGAGCGAATGGAGGAGTCCATTGCGAACATGAGCAGAGCCTTTGTGGAGTCATTGGGGCATGAACGCATCACCATGGAAAGGATGGCAACCTCCATGGAGGTGATAAGTCACCAGAGTGCAGAAAACATGGTCATAATAGAATGACATCTCTGGAGGAGCGATGGTCATCTATTGAACAGAGAAACCAGACCTTCATGGAAGTCCTTCTGAGAAGGACTGCCAGTGTAGATACGGGTCCCCATGGCCCCCCTGATATGGAGCAAGGTGCTCTCAAGCCACTTGCAAGCACTGAGGGGGACCTGACCCATGAGAGGGAAGTTGGTGGCAGACATCAAGGAAGTGGGGGCTCCTCTCCAAGCTCTCTCACTTGCATGCCACCGCAGAGCCCTCAGTCAGAGTCCCCACCCAACTGAGATCGGCGTCTCAACCCCTGCACAGCCGCAGGAGCAGCAGACTGTTGGCGAGCCCGCACAGGTTCGCCACCACAGAGGACCCCTGCCAAAGGTGTCGAGACAGGAGCATCAAGATAGTGAGCAAGGAGCCTCCACATCTGCTGAAGCCACAGGGGAAGCACCATGTAGGAGCACACGTAAGAGAAAGATACTGCACAAATAGTCACATGGGTAGTCACTTGGGTGAAATTTGGGCCTAGAAATTCAGTATAGCCACGTTTGGGGCACTACAGCCGGGCGTTCGCTAAATTTTGCGCCCGGCGCAACTTAGCGCCACCTTCGCCGATGCTCAGTTGCATCACCCCAAGAGGTTGCTGCTGCGCTAAAGCAGGCGATGCATGACTATCATTAGGCGCTAAGCCGGCGATCCGGGGCGCTAACACCAAGGGCGGGCGCAGCGCAGGTGCGGCGAGTTGCTGATTGAAGGCAGACAGTCAGGCGCCGGTCAGCTCTTAAAGGGGGAGGGTGGAATTGTTTGGCTGGCACGCCCTGCACACTGCAGCCCTGAAGCAAGGCCTGACAATTGCTGGTTCATCAGTTCTACGCCCTGGACCATGGAGAAAGCTGCTATTCTTCCAAATCCCATTGCACGCTCTTGCTGCTTGTCCAGTGTCATGGGGAAGGAGATGTACTGACGTCTCCTTCTGAAAAGGGCATTGGTCACCTGGCAGATGCAGCAATGTACTGCGTACTGGGAGATGATGGCAATGTCCCCAGTAGCGGAGTGGAAGGAGCCGGTGGAATAGAAGTTGAGAGCCACCGACAGAGACGCCCTGCTCCTCAGCTGTGGCTGCAGATCTCTGCGAAGCAGGTGGCTGATCTCAGTGACCACCTCCCTTCTGAATCGCAGCCTCCGAACACACTGCTCCTCAGACATGTTCAGATATGAGAACTGCTGGCGGTATACCCTGGGTGGGTAAGGCCTCCTTTGCCAACGCCTGTTGGCCCTTCTCCGTCTGGCCATGACAGGCACTCTCTCACGGCGTCTCTGAGCCCCTTGAATGCAATGCAGTAAGCCAATGTCTCCACCCATTGCAGCCCCCATTAGATGTATCGACTCAAGGCTATGGCACTGAAAGTTAAATCCAAGTGCAAAGCTCTGGCCTGAAGCCACAAGTACCTGTGCGAGCGCTGAGTCAAAGCAGAAAGCTCTCTGCCTTTGTCTCTCTCCAAATATCCGTGTCTCACACAGAAGGATTGGAGCAAAATGGCTGCCACTTATAATGCAGGAGGAGTCCCCTTTAAATAGTGCCCCCCGCGCCCCGAAGCGACTGGGAACCGTTCCCCTCTACCAGTCGCTGGGGGCGCCAGGCGCAAAGAAGGGCGGCGCCACTGAATTTCCGGTTCGGGGCGCACAAAGGGCGTTGCACCATGAAATTACGTCAGGATCTGCGCGCGCAGCTGAGCGCGCGCAAAGGTGTTGCGCCGCCGCTAAATCTTAACTGAATTTCGCGAGAGGCGCAGATCGTGCCGCGTTCGGGCGCTAGCCGCTTAGCGCCCCACTTCTCCTCCTCTTAAGGCGCTAGCGGCTGGCGCAAACAACTGAATTTCTAGGCCTTGATGTTTTATGTTAAAAAGCCATCAGATGGTTACTGTAAATAAAAAATCTGATGGCTACTGCTGCAGTTGTGGCGTGTGTCATTTCGCTAATGGGACCTCCACATTGAGGGCTTAGGATTACTTGGTATATGTCTCAGTTGAGGAAGCGCTCAGTGAAGGTGGTGAGAGGGGTTTCCCAGGAGGTCACACTGGAGATGGGTGTCAGGCTCCAAACTTCCACAGCTGTGGTTATGCCTTCTAAAAGTTCCCCCAGACCTGAGACAACAAAGTCCTGCCACCTGCAATAGATGGCTGATCAAATATCCTATTTAATGGTGGAGCTGCAGCTAATAGTCAGCAATCCAATTGTGCTCCCACCAGGTTTCACCGTCGTGTTTCAGAGCAGGCGTGCTGCACTTCGGAAAAGGGTTAACATCACCAAGACCTTTCAAAATGGAATAATAGAGGCAATTTAGTGCTTCTTAAGGGCCTATCCCGCCTCTTGGAGGCGGGATGGAGACGGGAGCAGTACACACGATTTCTTGAAAATTGCTTGGAGGCAGGGTTGGGCCCACCCGCCACTTTTTGCAAATTTAACACCCCACACGCTTCCATTCCCACCTCGACGGCCCTGTGAAATTCGAGCCCCATGAAACCATTCGCTGTTCTCTGTGTAGAACGGGAGTGGATAGGGAAACAGATTTAAAAACTTCAAAGGGTTAACATTTTAACAGGGGAGTGGGACTGGAGGGTATGTTTTTTTATTCATTCTCAGGTTGTAGGTGTCGCTGGCAAGGCCAGCATTTATTGCCCATCTCCTAATTGCCCTTGAGAAGGTGGCGGTTGTAGTGTATGTACCCGTCTACCTTTAAGGGAACTATTGAATGTAACCGTTCACCTTTAAGAGAACTACTTTAGGTGTGGCACTATTTGTTTGGCTTCTGTATACTGTAATACTGATAGTGACCACACCAGTATATAAGTGTTGTGGCAGGATTGCTGGGGCAGATTCGCCCTGACCTTCGAATAGTAAAGACCTGTTTGTTTGTTACTTCTGAAGTCTGTGTATTTATTAACTGCACAACCCACAGACTTTACAGTGGCGACGAGTCCGATCGTACCCTGCGGCAAGACTACCAAAGCAACGAAGAGCGTCGAAGAGAGGCAACCGCCCTCGTCGTGCTGCTGAAAGAAAACACGAGGCTGCAGCAGGAGGAAGGAGGAAGACTTTAGCAACAAAAGCTTCCATCTGCAACAGGCACTGACTACCCTTTTACCACGGTGCGGAGTGAGCCGATCAGCTGGAAACAAGGCGGCCGCGGAGACTGTGAGTAGGGGAAGGGGTAGAGAATATCCGGAGGATAAGGGCTGTGCACTCGACCACGGTCGAGGGGGAACGGAGCCGGTCAGAAAGTCGGGTCCAACGGCGTCGTGAGACAGTCGGACCTCGGTCGGCGGGGAAAAGCCGGGCAGCGACCGCAGCCACGAAGCGCTGAGACTGGGAGTAGGCGCGGGAAGAGAAACCCAGCCGCAGCCGGGGAGGGAAACACCGGTCTGCGAGAGGGCTGGGAGGCGAACAGGAACCGTGCGGGTGGGAGAGAGAGACAGAGCCGAGCAAGGGGAGAGAGACTGCGCGAGAGCCAGTCCAGCGGCTGAGCTGTTCTCCACCAACGGGGTACCCAGAGCTGGTAGAACCGAACGTGCGGGAGAGGGAGAGACAGAGCCGAGCAAGGGGAGAGAGACTGCGCGAGAGCCAGTCCAGCGGCTGAGCTGTTCTCCACCAACGGGGTACCCAGAGCCGGTAGAACCGAACGTGCGGGAGAGAGAGCGACAGAGCCGGGTACGGAGAGAGAGACTGTGCGAGAGCCAGTCCAGCGGCTGAACTGTCCTCCGTTAACGGGGTGTACCCAGCGCCGGTAGAGCCGTGCGGGCGGGAGGAAAAGACAGAGCCGAGTAAGGGGAGCTGTGCGAGAGCCAGCCCAGCGGCTGAACCTGTCCGCTGTGGGGAAAGCGTACCCCTTCCACCAGGAAGAAACGCGGGAAGCCGCCATTAGGCGGAGGAGACGACAGAAGCGGGAAACCGCCATTGAAGTGGGCGGGGAGAGAAAGGAAGAGCGGGAAACCGCCATTTTCGCGGGAAAACCGCCATCTTAACTGACATACCGCCATTGAAGTGGGCGGGGAGAGAAGGAAAGAGCGGGAAACCGCCGATTTCACGGGAAAACCGCCATCTTAGAAATAAACAAATAAATAAGAATACTTAAAGAAATACTGGTGCTGCTCCCAAGGGAAGAAAGATGCCTAAGCGAGGGAATATTAACGACTTTAATTCTGAAATAGAAGACTGGGCCACGTACGTGGAACGCATAGAGATCTATTGCGAAGCCAACAAAATAGAGGAAGACGACAAGGCGATAACATTGCTAAACTCGATGGGGGCAGAAACATACGGGCTCTTGAAGCATCTAATAGCACCAGATAAACCGGCAGATCAGACTTTCGATGATATTGTAGCAGCGCTGAAGGACCACTTGAACCCCACACCGTTGATGCTGGCTGAACGATTCAAATTCTACGCAAGAACGCAGAGGAAAGACGAAAGCAATGCGGAGTACTTGGTCGAACTGCGTAGGCTAGCGAAATACTGCCAGTTCGGAGGGAATCTGACAGAAGCACTGCGGGACAAGTTCGTATGCGGATTGTCCAAAGAAGGGACACAGAAGCGACTACTGGAAGAGAACGACCTCACACTGGACAGGGCTGTCCTTATAGCTGCATCGCACAAAGCCGCAGCAAAAGGAACGGCGGAAATGCAACTAAAGGCGGCGGCACTCGGGGTGGACCAAATTACTTCAAGCACAACAAAATGCTACCGTTGTGGGAAGACAACGCATGACCAGAATCAATGCTGGTTTAAGAACCAAGAGTGTAGGAAATGTGGCAAACTGGGTCACATCGCGAAGGTATGCCGGTCAGGGAAGAAGACCAACAATCAAAGGAAGCCACCACAAGAAAAGTACAACAAGGTACACAAGGTGGCTGAGAAGAGTTCAGACGAACAGAATTCAGACTCAGACCCAAACAACCAGGAGCTGGGTAGTCCGAGAATCCACAATGTGGGTAAAGAAACGGATCTACAAACCATCTGGGTCATACTAAAAATAGCTGGAGTCCAAGTAAGGATGGAGCTGGGCACTGGATCAGCTCTATCAGTCATCAACCGAAGGGACTACCACCGGCTATTCTCTCACATACCTTTAAGAAATACCAAGTTCGTATTACAGACATACACGGGGCATAACGTATACCCCATGGGGAAAATAAGAGTCAAGGTGAGAGATAGGGGTAAAGAACACCCAAGAATGAACTTGTACGTATTACCTGAAGGAGGACCACCACTTCTAGGACGGGAGTGGATTAAGAAAGTAGATATGGAATGGCACTACCTAAAAGCCATAATGAGGGAGGACTCGGTGCAAGCTATCAGCTCAGATTCTGAAATGGATGACGATAAGACCAATTCAAATATGGAAGACAAGGCTAAAAGGGACTTGCCGACGATGGGGAAGGAAACGAAGACATGCAGAAGGATTTATGTTACCAAGAAGGATAAAGCTGCAGAGCAGAACTCCAGGTTGACAGAGAATTCTGAGCCTGCTCAAGCAAAGGATTCATCCACGATGGAAGAACACCGAGCTCGGACGCAAACTTATGTCAAAGTACGACAACAATTAGAACAGTTGAGTGACCGTCTCATACAAGAGATGAAAAATATGGAAAAGTTCTGGGACACCGAATGGGAGAACCTGGAAAGACAACAGAGACAGCTAGCTCAAGCAGAGAGCGACCATAGAGCCATCGTGGCCAAGTACCAATCACATTCCCCTGATGCTGTTCAGGAACTAGAATATTTACAGAACGAACCAAAGGAAGAGGAATCTTCAGGAAGCCAGGATTTTATCCCAGTTCATCTCTACGACTTGTTGCAAGCAGAGTGTAACAAGTTGAAAGAACAGTATGAACAGGCCCAGACTACAATCCTGGAAGGGGTTAATTCGGCAACCTCCGAAAAGCTAGTTTTAGTGAAAGCATCTGAACAGCTAAAGGTTGAACATGAGCGAGAATTGCAAAGGCTGCAGGAAATGTTTGATGAGCTCCAGGCCAAGACAGACTCATCGGTAGAGATTCCATCCATCGATGAAAAATTAGAGGTGGAAGACATAGCAGAACATGAAATTCAAGATGTCCAAGAACTCATTAAATTATTGAAGGCAACCCAGGACAAATATGAGGTGACAATGGCCGAGGTTCAACAACTTGAAGAACATATTCAACTAGGAATCCGGGCATGGAAGGAAAGGCAACTGGAAGGATCACAGAGACTGTAGGAATGGCCCCTGAACAGGAGTTAGAGAACATCAAGGCGCAACTTCTTCGAGCGCTTAAAACCAAAGTACCGGAGGAAAGGAAGGTGAAAACATTGGAGGGAAAGGTGGATGAAATGGAGAAGACTCTAATCCACAGTGTCCCCGTAGAAGAGTTAACGGCCAGCCAACTCTTACACACGCTGAGGGACAAGACTCCAAAATGGGAACACGAGTTTCAGGGTTCAAAGGAAAAGAATTCGGAGCTTCCAAAAGTCACGGAGATAGCTGAGGGGGCAACACAGCTTTTACAAGGATGCCAAAAGTACGCTGAATTGCGTCAAGGGGAACAGAAGGGGGTGGAAACAGATACTCCAGTAGAAGGATTAAATAGCCTGACAACGAAATCCCCGATGGAAGGGAAGGTATTGAACTCACAAATGAGGCCAGTAGTGAAGGAATGGCAGACATCCCCGGAAGAGCGGAATGAATATGAATGTTTGAAGAAGTCTTTTCAAGAAAGATGGTTAGGGAAGGAACCACCGTCGGCTAACGTCCAGATGGATAAGAAGGAAGTAGAAGGGCCTCTCACTGGCCTAACTCAGGACGACCCCGAATATTACCATGACCTGTTGAGTGACACTGAATATTACGAGGATCTGGTCTGCTCAGTTTGTGATGAAAACTCCCAAAGTGCTGAAATCCGGATGAAGCACTTAAGGTCTAAGGAACATAGAGAGTTGGTGGTGCTACAGCTGGCAGCCGAGAAAGGAGCTCCGAGAGTGTCAAAAAGGCAGAAAAGAAAAAGAAGAAGCAGAAGATAATAACTGTCTAAAATATTAGCACTTCTACCATCTCAGGCGGGACACTACGAAAGGAACTAAATTAGTTGAAAAACTGGAAAATATCAAGACAGCCAGTTGGTTGTAAAAGTCCGCCCTGCTGGTTCAACAGGACGAAAGTTCAAGCTGTTACGTCAAGAAAAAGGCTATGGAGGAGTCACGCTAGCCATGTGAACCGGCTACACCAAAGAGATGTTGTTTGGAACGAGTCAAGATCAGAGACTGAATCTATGAACTGTTTCCGCAGAGACTGAACCTGTGAACTGTTCCCACCAAGATTATATCTGTAAATTGTTTTATATGACATTGACTCCACCGAGATTATATCTGTAATTTGTTTTATAGGAAGTTGAAGATATGTATGTTTAATGGGGACTCTGTAAGTAATAAGCTAAAAAGGGAGGATTGTAGTGTATGTACCCGTCTACCTTTAAGGGAACTATTGAATGTAACCGTTCACCTTTAAGAGAACTACTTTAGGTGTGGCACTATTTGTTTGGCTTCTGTATACTGTAATACTGATAGTGACCACACCAGTATATAAGTGTTGTGGCAGGATTGCTGGGGCAGATTCGCCCTGACCTTCGAATAGTAAAGACCTGTTTGTTTGTTACTTCTGAAGTCTGTGTATTTATTAACTGCACAACCCACAGACTTTACAGCGGTGAGCCGCCTTCTTGAGCCACTGCAGTCCGTGTGGTGAAGGTGCTCCCACAGTGCTGTTAGGGAGGGAGTTCCAGGATTTTGACCCAGAGACGATGAAGGATCGGCCGATATATTTCCAAATCAGGATCGTGTGTGACTTGGAAGGGAACTTGGAGGTGGTGGTGTTCCCATGCGCCTGCTGCCCTTGTCCTTCTAGGTGGAAGAGGTCGCGGGTTTGGGAGGTGCTGCCGAAGAAGCCTTGGCGAGCTGCTGCAGTGCATCTTGTAGATGGTACACACTGCAGCCACGGTACGCCGGTGGTGGAGGGAGTGAATGTTTGAGGTGGTGGATGGGGTGCCAATCAAGCAGGCTGATTTGCCCTAGGTGGTGTCGAGCTTCTTGAGTGTTGTTGGAGCTGCACTCATCCAGGCAAGTGGAGAATATTCCATCACATTCCTTACTTGTGCCTTGTAGATGGTGGAAAGGCTTTGGGGGGTCATGAGGTGAGGCACTCGCTGCAGAATACCTAGCCTCTGAGCTTCGCTTGTAGCCATTTAAGTGGTTGGTCCAGTTAAGTTTCTGTTAGAGCAGATTATAGTGGGGAGAATGCGAGTGCACAGATGGAAAATTGAAGGGCAGAATCTCCAACTGTCAAATCTGGGAGTGTTTGATGGGACAGTGTAGAGGGAGCTTTACTCTGTATCCAACCCGTGCTGTACCTGCCCTGGGAGTGTTTGATGGGACAGTGTAGAGGGAGCTTTACTCTGTTTCTAACCCATGCTGTACCTGCCCTGGGAGTGTTTGATGGGACAGTGTAGAGGGAGCTTTACTCTGTATCTAACCCGTGCTGTACCTGCCCTGGGAGTGTTTGATGGGACAGTGCAGAGGGAGCTTTACTCTGCATCTAACCCGTGCTGTAACTGCCCTGGGAGTGTTTGATGGGACAGTGTAGAGGGAGCATTACTCTGTATCTAACCCGTGCTGTACCTGCCCTGGGAGTGTTTGATGGGACAGTGTAGAGGGAGCTTTACTCTGTATCTAACCCATGCTGTAACTGCCCTGGGAGTGTTTGATGGGACAGTGTAGAGGGAGCTTTACTCTGTATCTAACCCGTGCTGTACCTGCCCTGGGAGTGTTTGATGGGACAGTGTCGAGGGAGCTTTACTCTGTATCTAACCCGTGCTGTACCTGCCCTGGGAGTGTTTGATGGGACAGTGTAGAGGGAGCTTTACTCTGTATCTAACCCATGTTGCAGAGAGACAGATAGAAGCAGAGAAAAAGTGAAAGATAGAGGGAAAGAGAGCGAGAAAGGTAGCAAGATAGACAGAGAGTAAGAGAAAGAGACAAAGCAGAGAAAGAGACAGAGCAGAGATAGAGCCAGAAAGAGAGACAGAAACAGACCAGAAGGAGAGACAGAAGGAGAGACAGAAGGAGAGGGAGAGAGAGATAGAGAGAAATCGAAAGGAAGAGAGACGGAGTGATGGAGAGAGGCTGAGATGCAGACAGAGAGACACAGAAAGAGAGAGTGTGAGTGACAGAGTGAAAAATAGAGAATCAGAGTGAGAGAGAGAGAGACAGAGAGACAAACAGACATTCACAGGTGGAGGTAGAGTCACAGAGATGGAGACAGAGAGCAAGACAGAGAGATAGAAAAGGAGAGAGAAAGAGAGGGAGACAGAGGAACAGCGAGTGAGAATCACGTACAAGAGGTCCGTCTGATGCCAAGGTGGGTAAGAGCCAACTATTTCTGGAGGTGTTTAGTCTTCTAGCTTGGACCTGCTCCACACAAATGCTGTTTTGCTTATTCAGCTGTATAAATGTGACAGTTTACTCAAATGAGCTTCAAGCCACTTGAGGGGTAGTGTGGCCAGAATCATCTACAGCTTCCCACAGCCCCTTCCAGCAGAGTAAGCTGCCAGCTTTACATCTCCACATCTCTACATCTCAGGCTCCTGTACTTCTCCAACTCCCGCTACACTGTCCTGTCAAACAGTCCCAGGACAGGTACAGCACGGGTTAGATACAGAGTAAAGCTCCTCTACACTGTCCTGTCAAACAGTCCCAGGGCAGGTACAGCACGGGTTAGATACAGAGTAAAGCTCCCGCTACACTGTCCCATCAAACACTCCCAGGGCAGGTACACCACGGGTTAGATACAGAGTAAAGCTCCCGCTACACTGTCCCATCAAACACTCCCAGGGCAGGTACAGCACAGGTTAGATACAGAGTAAAGCTCCCGCTACACTGTCCCATCAAACACTCCCAGGGCAGGTACACCACGGGTTAGATACAGAGTAAAGCTCCCTCTACACTGTCCCATCAAACACTCCCAGGGCAGGTACACCACGGGTTAGATACAGAGTAAAGCTCCCTCTACACTGTCCCATCAAACACTCCCAGGGCAGGTACACCACGGGTTAGATACAGAGTAAAGCTCACTCTACACTGTCCCATCAAACACTCCCGGGGCAGGTACACCACGGGTTAGATACAGAGTAAAGCTCCCTCTACACTGTCCCATCAAACACTCCCAGGGCAGGTACACCATGGGTTAGATACAGAGTAAAGCTCCCTCTACACTGCTCCATCAAACACTCCTAGGGCAGGTACAGCACAGGTTAGATACAGAGTAAAGCTCCCTCTACACTGTCTCATCAAGCACTCCCAGGCCATGTACAACACAGGTTAGATACAGAGTAAAGCTCCCTCTACACTGCTCCATCAAACACTCGCGGGGCAGGTACACCACGGGTTAGATACAGAGTAAATCTCCCTCTACACTGTCCCATCAAACACTCCCAGGACAGGTACAGCACGGGTTAGATACAGAGTAAAGCTCCCGCTACACTGTCCTGTCAAACAGTCCCAGGACAGGTACAGCACGGGTTAGATACAGAGTAAAGCTCCTCTACACTGTCCTGTCAAACACTCCCAGGGCAGGTACAGCACGGGTTAGATACAGAGTAAAACTCCTTCTGGACTATTAAACAGGGTCTGTTTTATACAGGTACTCTAATAGAGGGAGAGAGCTGTAGACAGTGTGTGTTATATGAGATAGCACTTTTCACAACCTCAGCACGTCCCAAAGTGCTTCACAGCCAAAGTATAGTCACTGTTTTAATGTAGGAAATGCAGCAGCCAATTTGCGTACTGCAAGATCCCAGAAACTGCAATGAGAGGGCAGACGGGGCCCTCAGTTAAATGTCTCATCTGAAAGACGGCACCTCTGACAGTGCGGCACTCCCTCAGTACTGCCCCACCGACAGTGCTGTGCGCCCTCAGTACTGCCCCACCGACAGTGCTGTGCTCCCTCAGTGCTGCCCCTCTGACAGTGCAGGGCTTGCTCAGTACTACCCCTCTGACAGTGCAGTGCTCCCTCAGTACTGCCCCTCCGACAGTGCGGCGCTCCCTTAGTACTGCCCCTCTGACAGTGCAGTGCTCCCTCAGTACTGACCTTCCGACAGTGCAGGGCTTGCTCAGTACTGCCGCTCCGACAGTGCAGTGCTCCCTCAGTACTGCCCCTCCGACAGTGCGGCGCTCCCTTAGTACTGCCCCTCCGACAGTGCAGTGCTCCCTCAGTACTGACCCTCCGACAGTGCGGCGCTCCCTCAGTAAGGAACCTCTCGTTTAAACGGCACCTAAATATCCAGAATTCTCTATTAACCAGCAAAATTCCCACTCTGAAAACAACACCTCAATAACCGGCAATGTTGCCGAGTCCGAGTCTCCCGCGGTGGCCGAGTTAATCAGTGGGGGTAGTTCTCCAAACTGCCACTACTTGGCTTCTTGGCACTGTCGGATGTCCGAACACCTCACTAACAGGAGTCTGACTCTCCCATGCGGCGCTCCCTCAGTACTGAACTTCTGACAGTGCAGGACTCCCTCAGTACTGACCCTCCGGCAGTGCGGCGCTCCCTCAGTACTGACCTTCCGACAGTGCAGGGCTCCCTCAGTACTACACCTCCGACAGTGCGGCGCTCCCTCAGTACTGCCCCTCCGACAGTGCGGCGCTCCCTCAGTACTGCCCCTCCGACAGTGCAGCGCGCCCTCAGTACTGCCCCTCCGACAGTGTGGCACTCCCTCAGTACTGCCCCTCCAACAGTGCAGCGCTCCCTCAGTACTGGCAACCGGGGAGTGTCGGCTTGGAGTATGGGGTTCGAGTCTCTGGAGTGTGTGGGGGGATCAAACCCATTCCAGAGACTTGAGTACAAAATTTAAGCTGAGGTACTCCTTCGAAATCCACTCAAGCTCTCCTCCACACCTCTGGTAGGATCGCACTGTGCAAACGGCAAGCAGACCTTGTGTGTTAGCCGCGGCTTGGGTTAGCAGTCTCGCCGCTGAGTCTGAAATTTTTGGAGTCTCCAGAGACTTGAGCACAAAAATCTAGGCTGACACTCCTGGTGCAGTACTGAGGGAGTGCTGCACTGTCGTAAGGGCAGTGCTGAAGGAACGCCGCACTCTCGGAGAGGCAGTACTGAGGGAGCTCTGCACTGTTGTGGGGGCAGTACTAAGGGAGCGCTGCACTGTCGGAGGGGCAGTACTGAAGGAGCGCCGCACTGTCGGTGGGGCAGTACTGAGGGAACGCTGCACTGTCGGAGGGGCAGTACTGAGAGAGCACTGCACTGTCGGAGGTTCAGTACTGAGGGAACGCTGCACTGTCGGAGGGGCAGTACTGAGGGAGCGCTGCCGGAGGGGGGAGGGGCAGTACTGAGGGAGCGCTGCACTGTCGGAGGGTCAGTACTGAGGGAGCGCTGCACTGTCGGAGGGGCAGTACTGAGGGAGCGCTGCACTGTCGGAGGGGCAGTACTGAGGGAGCACTGCACTGTCTGAGGGGCAGTACTGAGGGAGTGCCTCATCTATTTACAATCTATATTAAAGACTAAGCTGAAGGGACCAAGTGTAATTTATCCAAGTTTGCTGACGATACAAAGCTAGGTGGGAAAGTAAGCTGTGAGGAGGACACAAAGAGGCAGCAAAGGGATATAGATAGACTAAGTGATTGGGCAAGTAAATGACAGATGGAGTATAATGTGGGGAAATGTGAGGTTATTCACTTTGGTAGGAAGAATAGAAAAACAGAATATTTTTTTAATGGTGAGAAACGATTAAATTTTGGTGTTCAGAGAAAATTGTGCGTCCTCATACAGGAAACACTGAATTAGGATGCGGGTAAAGCAAGCAATTAGAAGGCAAATGACATGTTGGCCTTTATTGAAAGGGGGTTGGAGTATAAGAATAAGGAAGTCTTGCTACAATTGTACAGGGCCTTGGTGAGACCACACCTGGAGTACTGTGCACAGTTTTGGTCTCCTTATCTAAGGAAGGATACACTTGCCTTGGAGGCGGTGCAACGAAGGTTCACTAGATTGATTCCTGGGATGAGAGGGCTGTCCTATGAGGAGAGATTGTGTAGAATGGGCCTATACTCTCTGGAGTTTCGAATGAGAGGTGATCGCATTGAAACATACAAGATTCTGAGGGGGATTGACAGGGTCGATGCTGAGAGATTGTTTCCTTGGCTGGAGAGCCTAGAACAAGGGGGCATAGTCTCAGGATAAGGCTGAGATGAGGAGGAATTTCTTCACTCAGAGGGTTGTGAATCTTTGGAATTCTCTGCCCCAGAGGGCTGTGAATGCTGAGTCTTTGAGTATATTCAAGGCTGAGATCGATAGATGTTTGGACTCTCGGGGAAATCAAGAGATATGGAATCGGGCGGGAAAGTGGAGTTGAGGTCGATGATCAGCCGTGATCTTATTGACTGGTGGAGCAGGCTCGAGGGGCCGTATGGCCTACTCCTGCTCCTATTTCTTATGTTCTGACAGCACAGGCTAGATTCAGAGTAAAGCTCCCTCTACACTGTCCCATCAAACACTCCCAGGGCAGGTACAGCAGGGGTTAGATGCAGAGTAAAGTTCCCTCTACACTGTCCCATCAAACACTCCCAGGGCAGGTACAGCACGGGTTAGATACAGAGTAAAGCTCCCTCTACACTGTCCCATCAAACACTCCCAGGGCAGGAACAGCATGGGTTAGATACAAAGTAAAACTCACTCTACACTGTCCCATCAAACACTCCCAGGGCAGGAACAGCATAGGTTAGATACAGAGTAAAGCTTCCTCTACACTGTCCCATCAAACACTCCCAGGGCAGGTACAGCATGGGTTAGATACAGAGTAAAGCTCCCTCTACACTGTCCCATCAAACACTCCCAGGGCAGGTACAGCATGGGTTAGATACAGAGTAAAGCTCCCTCTACACTGTCCCATCAAACACTCCCAGGGCAGGTACAGCATAGGTTAGATACAGAGTAAAGCTCCCTCTACACTGTCCCATCAAACACTCCCAGGGCAGGTACAGCACGGGTTAGATACAGAGTAAAGCTCCCTCTACACTGTCCCATCAAACACTCCCAGGGCAGGTACAGCACGGGTTAGATACAGAGTAAAGCTCCCTCTACACTGTCCCATCAAACACTCCCAGGGCAGGTACAGCACGGGTTAGATACAGAGTAAAGCTCCCTCTACACTGTCCCATCAAACACTCCCAGGGCAGGAACAGCATGGGTTAGATACAGAGTGAAACTCACTCTACACTGCCCATCAAACACTCCCAGGGCAGGTACAGCACGGGTTAGATACAGAGTAAAGATCCCTCGACACAGTCGCATCAAACACTCCCAGGGCAGGAACAGCATAGGTTAGATACAGAGTAAAGCTCCCTCTACACTGTCCCATCAAACACTCCCAGGGCAGGTACAGCACGGGTTAGATACAGAGTAAAGCTCCCTCTACACTGTCCCATCAAACACTCCCAGGGCAGGTACAGCACGGGTTAGATACAGAGTAAAGCTCCCTCTACACTGTCCCATCAAACACTCCCAGGGCAGGAACAGCATGGGTTAGATACAGAGTGAAACTCACTCTACACTGCCCATCAAACACTCCCAGGGCAGGTACAGCACGGGTTAGATACAGAGTAAAGATCCCCTACACTGTCCCATCAAACACTCCCAGGGCACGTACAGCATGGGTTAGAAACAGAGTAAAGCTCCCTCTACACTGTCCCATCAAACACTCCCAGGGCAGGTACAGCATGGGGTTAGATACAGAGTAAAGCTCCCTCTGCACTGTCCCATCAGGGGTTAATCCCTCTTTCTGCAGACGGTTAGTCTGAAAGTGTGCTGATCGAATCCACTTGTTCTGAGCGGAATGCCGATCGGAGGCTGGTTAGTTTTAGGGAGCTGCGTGTGTGTGTATCTGTTGAGGGTGTCTGGCTTGCACGATAGGCACCTGCTTTGAGTTTTGGCCTAACCCTGAGATCGAATGGCCCCTTGGCCAGTGAGCAGAACAGGCCCGAGATGAGGGCCAAGACCTACATTCCACTCTCTAAGAATAAAACGGCACTCGTCTCCCGGTCCAATCTAAATATTTTGCCTTTGTCTGGTTGGATTCTATGAAGTGTTGCCTGAGGAGCTGATGTTAGTCTATTGGGATCATGGTCTCTCTCTCTCTCTCTCTCTCTCCAGCCCTCTCTCTCTCTCTCTCTCTCTTTCTCCAGCCCTCTTTCTCTCCAGCGCTCTCTCTCTCTCTCTCTCTCTCTTTCTCCAGCCCTCTTTCTCTCCAGCGCTCTCTCTCTCTCTCTCTCTCTCTCTCTCTCTCTCTCTCTCTCCAGCCCCCTCTCTCGCTCTCTCTCTCTCTCTCTCTCTCCAGCCCTCTCCCTCTCTCTCTCTCTCTCTATCTCCAGCCCTCTTTTGCTCTCGCTCTCTCTCTCTCCCTCCACCCTGCATCAGCTCATCTGCTGCTGAAACCCTCACCTATGCCTTTGTTACCGCTAGACTGGTTTACTCCGACGCGCTCCTGGCCGGCCTCCCATCTTTACCCTCCGTAAACTTCAACTCATCCAAAACTCTGCAGCCCGTGTCCTAACTCGCACCGAATCCCGTTCACCTACCACCCCCTGTGCTCGCTGACCGACATTGCCTCCCAGTTAAGCAACGCCTCGATTTCAGTATTCACCATCCTCCTGCTCAAATCCCTCCATGGCCCTCGCCCCCACCCCCGCCATTTCTGTAACCTCCTCCAGTCCAGAACACCCCCCCCCCCGCCGCAAGATCTCTGCCCTCCTCCAATTCTGGCCTCTTGAGCATCACTGATTATAATCGCTCAACCATTGGTGGCCGTGCCTTCAGCTGCCTGGGCCCTGAGCTCTGGAATTCCCTGCCTAAACCTCTCCACCTCTCCATCTCTCTCTCCTCCTTTTAAGTGTCAGCTGTGGCTCAGTGGTTGCCTGTGAGTCAGAAGGTTGTGGTTTCAAATCCCACTCAAGGGACTTGAGCATATAAAGCTGGGTCGACACTCCAGTGCAGTGCTTAGGGAGCGCTGCACTGTTGGAGGTGCTGTCTTTCAGGATGAGTTGTTAATCTGCTCTCTCAAGTGGACATAAAAGATCCCACGGCCACTATTTCGAAGAAGAGCTGGGGAGTTATCCCCGGTGTCCTGGCCAATATTTATCCCTCAACCAACATAACAAAAACAGATTGTGATAAAAATGATAACTTCTGGGAAGTTATGTCATCACTTCCTGTGAACTATGAACTATGAACTATGAACTGTGTACATACCTCACTTCCTGTCATATGTCACTTCCTGTTGGACTGGTATAAATACTGGTCTGTTCAGTATTGTAAGAGGCTTCTACCAGAGGCATGGTAAAGACCTCTCGTGTATATAGTGTGTTTATAAGTTACTTAAAGCTTACTTTAAAGTTACTTGATGGTAAGTCTCCTTTTTCTTACATCAATTTAAGTAACTTAGTATTTACACTGACAAATACTAGACCTTCAGACAAACTCGGAAGTTAAGGATCCAGGGAACCACCCATCATGGAGAAAATCCTTAGACCTATTCGTCTGGACTTGGACCCGAATACACCAGCAGCTGGCAGGGTATGGAAGCATTGGTATCGTACTTTTGAGAATTTTCTGGATGAATGTAAAGCGGATGCTCCTGCTAAATTGAAGATACTTGTCAATTATGTGACCCCAAAAGTGTTCGAATATGTTGATGAATGGGATAATTATGAAGAGGTGATTCGGGCACTTAAGAAACTGTATGCGAAGACCCCAAATGAGGTCTATGCTAGACATCTACTGGCCACAGCCCGACAAGGGCCAGGGGAATCAATTGACGAATTCCTGCAAGAACTTCGCAGGCTCAGCGTAGATTGTAACTTTCAGGCAGCCTCAGCTGAGCTGTACCACCAAGAAATGATTCGTGATGCTTTCATCTGCGGGATTGCCTCTCCATTTATACGCCAGCGTCTACTAGAAAGTAAAACACTTGAGCTACAAAAAGCTTTTGACCTAGCTTGTTCACTGGATTTGGCAAAGAGAAATGCAGACCTCTATCAGCTGCCCAGATCTCGATCTGCTGCTGTAGCTGCAACCAGACAATTCAAGCGGTCTCAGGTGAACCCTATCATGGGGGAATCTAGTTCAGATAATTCTGATGAAGAAGAGGAGGATGACCCCACTTTAGCAGCCTCTTGGCAATCTAGGAAGGAATGCTTCTTTTGTGGAGATGCTTTTCACCCTAGGAAAACCTGCCCTGCTCGCAATGCAATCTGCAGTTATTGCGGGAAAAAAGGACACTTTGCTAAAGTTTGCCTATCAAGGGCCTCTACGAGGGCCAATCCAGCTAAGGCCTACCGAACTGCCCCAATTAGGGCCTATCAAGATGCTCCAGCTAGGACCTATCAAGCTTCCTCTCGAGCTCTCTCCCGAAGAAGCACACCGAGAGTTTTAGCCACTCTCTGTGCAACGACACCAATTACAGCTGCTTGCCCACAGAACCTGTCTCATGCAGCCACAAAAATTTCAATTAAAGGGCATACCTTAGATGCCTTAATTGACTCAGGAAGTACTGATAGTTTCATTAAGGAACAGATTGTTGCGAAATTGAAACTACATGTCTTCCCATCGGACCAGGCAATTGCGATGGCCCAGTCATCACTTAATACCAGAATCTCCGGCTTTTGTGTTGTTGATATGACACTTCATGGTCGCATGTATCCCTCCACCCGACTTTCGGTGCTCAAGGACTTATGTAGTGATCTCCTCTTAGGGCTGGACTTCCAAAAACAGCATAAGAAACTCACCATTGAGTTTGGTGGATCCAAACCCGGACTTACTATTTCTAATATACCATCTAAATTACCATTTTGTGCATTATCAGCAGCTTCACTTGATGAACCCTCATTATTTGCCAGTATTCCGCCTCAATGCCAACCGATAATAACGAAATCGCGGCGCTTTAATCAGGAAGACCAATCTTTTATTGCGGCTGAAATCTCTCGACTTCTAGCAGAGGATATCATTGAACCATGTTCGTCGCCCTGGCGGGCTCAAGTCGTCATTGTCAAGAACCCTCTAAAACCTCACAAACAGCGACTATGCATCGATTATTCGCAAACCATCAATCAATATACCGACTTGGACGCCTACCCATTGCCACGCATTGATGATATGGTTAATAAACTGGCCGAATACAAAGTGTTCTCAACTTACGATTTAAAAAGTGCCTATCATCAGTTACCCTTGAAGGTCTCAGATAAGCAGTACACAGCCTTTGAGGCTAATGGACGGCTGTACCAATTTCGTCGCCTCCCATTCGGGGTTACTAATGGAGTGGCTGTCTTTCAACGGGCAATGGATGGCCTGGTTAAGCAGGAAAACCTAAGGGACACTTTTCCCTATCTTGATAACATTACCATTGCAGGTCACGATCAACAGGAACACGACTCCAACCTCCAAAAATTTCGGGATGCCCTCCATCGCTGTAATTTGACCCTGAATGAATCCAAATCTGTTGAGTCGCAACCGACCATCAACATCCTTGGCTACTGCGTAGGCAATGGTATCATTAAGCCAGACCCAGAAAGACTTTGCCCGCTCCAAGAGCTCCCGTCACCTAAGAATCCGGCTTCTTTACGTCAGGCTCTCAGTCTGTTTGCATACTACGCTAAATGGATTCCTCATTTTTCGGACAAAATCCAACCCTTGCTGCATGCTAGATCATTTCCACTGGGAACAGCGGCTGTTGCAGCCTTTAACCTTCTCAAAAAACAGTTGGAGAAAGCGGCTCTTCACTCCATTGATGAGAATCTCCCTTTCGTGGTTGAATGTGATGCCTCGGAGGTGGCGATCTCGGCTACTCTGAATCAGGAAGGTCGTCCTGTAGCATTTATGTCCAGGACCTTACAAGGTGCCGAGCTACATTATCCTCCGGTTGAGAAAGAAGCCACAGCCATCATAGAGGCAGTACGGAAGTGGAACCATTTTCTAGCTCGCCAGCACTTTACATTGATCACGGACCAATGATCAGTCGCCTTCATGCTCGATAATCGAAAATGAACCAAAATTAAGAATAATAAAATACAACTTTGGAGGATGGAACTGGCCTCTTTTGGTTATACCATTCTCTATCGGCCTGGCAAGGAGAATGTGGCCCCGGACACCCTCACACGGGCATTCTGCTCCACTATGTCATCCTCCACTCTCATGGATGTCCACAATGGTTTGTGTCATCCTGGCGTTACGCGCATGCTACATTTCGTACGATCACGGAATCTCCCTTTTTCCACTGGAGATGTAAAGAAAATATGCTCAGAATGCCGGCTTTGTGCGGAATTAAAACCTCAGTTCTTCCGCCCCTCAGATGGTATACTCATACATGCAACCCAACCGATGCAACGACTTAGCATCGATTTTAAGGGCTCAGTGCCCTCTTCAACTCGGAACACATATTTGCTCACCATGATCGACGAATATTCACGTTTTCCGTTTGCCTTCCCCTGCTCCAATATGCTGGCGTCCACAGTAATCTGCTGCCTTGAGCAAGTATTTTCTCTCTGTGGCATGCCGGCTTATATTCACTCAGATCGGGGTCCATCCTTTATGTCAAGGGAACTCAAGGACTACCTCTCAGAATGGGGAATTGCTACAAGCAAAACAACACCATACCATCCCATCGGAAATGGGCAGGTAGAGAGGTATAACGGTATCATCTGGAATTCCGTACGTCTCGCTTTAAGATCTCGGGGCCTACCAGACCAGCAATGGGAAACAGTGCTTCCGGATGCATTGCACTCTATACGGTCCCTGCTTTCTACAGCCACAAATACTACACCTCATGAGCGGTTCTTTGGATTCCAGCGTCGCTCATCTCATGGGACATCACTCCCATCATAGCTAACTACTCCTGGACCTGTATTACTCCGAAGATACGTTCGGACGTCTAAAAATGACCCTCTTGTAGACGAGGTCGAACTAACCGATGCCAACCCCACCTATGCAAACATACGATATTCCGATGGCTGAGAATCTACCGTATCATTACGGGATCTGGCTCCCTGCCCACCAGGACCTAGTGGGACATCGGGTGATGGCATTTCACCAGGAAACTCTTGGGACCTATCGGGTACCCCTCTCCAGGATCCTGATCGGACACCAACTAGCTTGGTGCCGGTAGAACCCCGTGCTCAAGGTTGCGACCCTCCCAGTACCGCGCATGAAAGTACTGATCCGCCACAGACCAGCTCTGCACCTCCCTCTGAACAAAGGCAGTCCGACTTTGAACCTATTGGGGCTCGCACTCGAAGCCATGATCTCCCCGACCCTTCACAGGGCAATCCAGGCCACACAGACTCTGACCAATGGCCAACCGCATGTAAGCGGACCAGCGACCCTCTACGATGGGAATACAAACGGGTGCGACTCTTCCTTGTTCGGCGGCTGCGGACCAAAAGGTAGACCACAGCCTCCTAATCCTGCAGGAGGGAAGAATGTGATAAAAATGATAACTTCCGGGAAGTTATGTCATCACTTCCTGTGAACTATGAACTATGAACTGTGTACATACCTCACTTCCTGTCATATGTCACTTCCTGTTGGACTGGTATAAATACTGGTCTGTTCAGTATTGTAAGAGGCTTCTACCAGAGGCATGGTAAAGACCTATCGTGTATATAGTGTGTTTATAAGTTACTTAAAGCTTACTTTAAAGTTACTTGATGGTAAGTCTCTTTTTTCTTACATCACAGATTATCTGGTCATTATTGTTGTGTCTGTGTATAATAAGACACAGACTGCAGGAGAAACGGTACAACAGGTGTTTACTGAATGAGGGTTACTCTAGAACTAACTGTACAGATCACTACTCAGGGTTTATATACAGGTGTGGTCACTGCCGGTACTACAGTATACAGGAGCTGTAAAAAGTAGTTCTCTCCCTTAAAGGTACATACATTACAATTCCTCCCCTTTTAGATTAACAGTACCATAACACTCATTTAACAATTAAATATCAAACTAATTACAATAACACTTTTAACATGCAACATTAGCTGAAAATAGTCTATTTATAAATTCAGTCTTTGGGGAGGCTTCCTGATTCTTTCTGGATAACGCCTTTCCCGAGTGTCTCGCTCTTGGTGCGGAGGCGATTCTAGCACCCCGTCGTCAGTTGATTCATCAGCTTCCAATGCTATTGTTTCTGAGGTAGATGTGACCTGTACATCGGGTTCCTCACCAGGTACGTATGGCCGAGACATGGGGTTGACTCGTTCCTGTGACTCTAGGATCTGGTCAGCATGGCATCTCACAATGTTCTCCCCAACATCCACTGTGTACATTAGTGGCCCCTGCCGTGTGCATATCGTTCCTGGTTGCCATTTCTCTGTTCGGTAGTCGCGGGCCAAGACTGGTTGCCCTACATTGAAGCTCCTTATCGGCTTCTCATTGATGTGTTGGAATTGCTTACTCTCAACATCTCTTCGTACATTTGGTCTGAGCAAATCCAGACGAGATCTCAACCTTCGGTTAAAGAACATCATGGCCGGGGCCTGGTTGGTGACTGCATGTGTCGCATTTCTGTAGGCTAACAGGAAATTGTCCACCTTATGCTGCAGTGGAATGTCGTCATCGCACATGGCCTTTACTGCTTTTTTAAAGGTTTGTACGAACCTCTCATCCAATTCATTTGTGGCTGGATGATACGGGGCAGATGTGTAATGCCTTACCCCATTCCTTTTCATAAATCTTCGAAACTCTTCGGACACAAACTGTGGTCCGTTATCAGAGCAAATCTGCTCTGGCAAGCCGTTCCTGGCAAAAATGGTCCGTAGGACTGCAATAGTTTTCTCCGTGATGGTGGAGGACATTTTGATCACCTCAGGCCATTTCGAGTACGCACCCACGGCTATTAAGAACATTGAGTCCATGAATGGACCAGCAAAATCAATATGCACCCGTTGCCATGGAGATGAGGGCCACTCCCATGGGTGTAGAGGGGCATGTGGTGGTGCATTTTGGACCTTCTGGCATCCTGAGCAGCTCTTTGTCAGGTCCTCGATTTGCTGATCGATCCCCGGCCACCACACATAAGCCCTAGCAAGGCTTTTCATTTTCACCCCTCCCAGATGACCTTCGTGAAGCTCATTGAGCACTCTCGCCCTTAACTTGGGTGGAATTACCACTCGGGATCCACACATCAAGGTCCCGTGGCATGCTGACAGCTGTTCTCTTCTGGATGAGAATGCTGGCAACAGTGAGTCGCCATGTGCTGGCCATCCCTTCACCGTCAAATCATATACCCAAGACAGTGTCGGGTCATTTCGGGTCTCCTTCTCTATGCCAGCGTTAGTTACTGGCAAGCATTCAATTATAGTCGAATGAAATATTTCGACAGGATCCACTGCTGGTGCTTCCTCCGCAGTAGGCAGTGGCAGGCATGATAGCCCATCAGCGTTTCCGTGCTGTTTCGTGCCCTTATACTCAATTTCATATTGGTGCGCCCCTAGAAAAAGGGACCATCTTTGTAGCCGTTGCGCAGTCATCACCGGAACGCCCTTCTTTGGATTAAAGATGGAGACAAGTGGTTGGTGGTCAGTCAGCAAGGTGAACTTCTGCCCGTGCAGATAGTGATTGAACTTTTTCACTCCCCACACTAGGCTGAGGGCCTCCCTGTCAATCTGGGCGTAGTTACGCTCGGCTGAGGTTAGTGACCGAGATGCAAAGGCTACTGGCCTCTCCGAGCCGTCCGGGAATTTGTGCGACAGCACCGCTCCAATGCCATCGGATCATGCATCACACGCCAACCGAATTGGTAGTGCTGGGTTGGAATGAGCCAACACCTCTTTTGATGTGATCAATGCTTTGCTCTTCTGGTAAGCTCGTTTACATTCGTCACTCCACTTCCATGGTACCCCCGTTTGCAGTAGGGTGTTCAGTGGGTGTAGTACGGTAGACAAATTCGGCAAGAACTTATGGTAGTAGTTCACCAACCCAAGGAACGACCTCAGTTGTGACACATTTTCCGGTGCTGGAGCCTTGACTACTGCCTCAATCTTTTCAGGGGACTTATGTAACCCCTCTTTATCAATAACGTGGCCACAATACGAGATCTGCTTCTGGAAAAACTCGCATTTGTGGCGATTAGCTCGGAGCCCATATTCCTTCAATCTAGTGAGCACCTGCTCCAGGTTGGCGAGGTGATCACTGTAATTTTCGCCCGTGACCAGGATGTCGTCCAAATAACACTGGGTCCCTGGAATCCCTTGCAGGACTTGTTCCATTGCCCTTTGCCAAAGAGCCGGAGCTGATGCTACCCCGAACACCAGCCGGTTGTATTGGTAGAGACCTTTATGAGTGTTGATCGTGAGGTACTGTTTCGAGGCTTCTTCTACCTTCATTTGCAGGTACGCCTGGGCCAGATCAATCTTAGTGAAGCGTTTCCCTCCAGATAGCGAGGCGAAAATATCTTCAATCCGCGGAAGCGGATATTGTACAGTGTGAAGGACTGGGTTCACTGTCACCTTAAAGTCCCCACAGATGCGAACCTTCTTTAATTCCCCAGGCGTATTACTCAACGACCTCTTCATTACAGGAACGATGGGTGTAGCCCACTCGCTCCAGTCCACTTTGGACAGTACTCCTGAACGTTCCAAACCTTCCAGCTCTGCTTCGATGGCTGGGCGGATCGCATCAGGTACCGGTATGGCCTTAAAAAACTTTGGGCTTGCATTTTCCTCTATTTTGATCATCGCTGTTATGCCTTTTAGTGTTCCGAGTCCCTGCTGGAACACTTCTTGTGCGTCAGTTAGCATTTTTGACAGTCGCCCAGGTGTGACGCCGTCATCCTTTTTGGCATCTACAGTCAGTGCTTGTATGGAATGCCAATCTAGCTGTAACTTCCGGATCCATTCACGTCCTAGTAGTGGTGGTCCTCCATCTGGCAATACATATAGGTCCATTTTTGGTGTTTCCTTGCCGTTATATATAACGTTCACCCTTATTTTTCCTTTGGGGTAGACTTTTTGCCCCATGTACGTCGTCAAGACAATCTTTGTATCTCTCAAGGGTATATGTGAGAATAGCCGCTTGTAGTCCCTTCAGTTTATGACTGTTAGGGCTGATCCTGTGTCCAATTCCATTTTCACTTGGACTCCTGCTATCTTGAGCGTGACCCAGATAGTTTGGTGATCCTCCATTTTGATCACATTATGTAGTTTCAGACAACCCAGCTCCTTGCTTCCGGAGTCTGTATCACTTTTCTGTTTGTCTGAACTACTCTCCGTCACCTTATGTACCTTCTTGTACTTCTCCTGTGGAGATTTCTTGCTGCTGGTTTTCTTTCCCGACCTGCAGACTCTTGCTATGTGTCCTACTTTTCCACACTGTCTGCACACTTTGTCCTTGAACCAGCAATCATGCTAGCACTTCACTGTTCCGTATGACATTTCATTTGTGCCATATTCTTGCGGTCTCCATTGTATCTCTGCCGCGCCCCGTGCTGCTGCTTTGTGTGATACTGCAATGCTGAAAGCCTTGTCCAGCGTAAGATCCTTTTCTGATAGAAGCCGTTTCTGGGTTCCTTCACTTTGAAGCCCACACACAAACTTGTCCCTTAAAGTATCTGCTAGTCCCGTTCCAAACTGGCAGTGTTTCGATAGCTTGCGCAGTTCCGTTAAATACTCAGCATTACTTTCATCTTTATGCTGGTTCCTTTTGTGAAACTTAAATCTTTCTGCTATCAGCAGTGGTGTGGGGTTTAAGTGGTCCTGTAGGATTGACACTATGTTTTCAAAATCCTTTTCTACTGGCTTCTCTGGGGTTACTAGGTTTCGTAGTAAGCCATATGTTTTTGCACCCATTGAATTCAACAATACCAGCGCTTTCTTGTCATCTGGCACTTCATTCGCCTTGCAGTATACTTCTATGCGTTCGACATATGTCGTCCAATCTTCGACTTCATTGTCGAACGCTGTGATATTGCCACTCTTCGGCATTTTTGGGTGTGGTTAGACTGGCTTAAAATGGTGTCTCCCGCGCTTTCCTTTCTTCCCCGCTGCAACTTAAAATGGCGTCTCCCGCGCTGCTGCCAACGCCGCTCTCGGCGGTCCTCGTGGCAAATGGCGACGCCCTGTGGGTTTCGTGCGCTGCTCCTGCACTGCTGCAAATGCCGCTCTCTGCGGTCCTCATGGCAATGGCAGCGCCTCGCGTTTTCCTGCGCGCCTCTCTCCCCCGTTGACGCTGCTCGGCCCTTGAACACCGGCTGCGCTCTGCTCTCTCTCGCCTCTCTCCCCCGTTGATGCCGCTCGGTCCTGAACACCAGCTGCGCCCTGTGCGCTCTGCCCTCTCTCTCTCCCCCATCGACGCTGCTCGGCCTCTTTCTGCGCCGTCCGGTCGGGCTCTAGCCCGTCGCTGTCCGGGAAGGGTCTGCGCAGTACCTGTTGCCAGCCCGTTTCGCTGGACCACCGTGACTGGAAAGCCAAGCCTGGCTCTCGACAGCCTCCCCTGCGATGCTCAAATCTCCGCTGGATGACTGGGCGGTTGCCCGTGGTCGATGCCCATGCTCCTGGACTCAACCTCCTTCCACTGTTCTCCAGGAGCGAATCCCTGGGAGGTGATGCAGAGTTGCAGGTATGTTCGAATCTGCTCGTCGCCAATATTGTGTGTCTGTATAATAAGACACAGACTGCAGGAGAAACGGTACAACAGGTGTTTACTGAATGAGGGTTACTCTAGAACTAATTGTACAGATCACTACTCAGGATTTATATACAGGTGGTCACTGCCGGTACTACAGTATACAGGAGCTGTAAAAAGTAGTTCTCTCCCTTAAAGGTACATACATTACAATTATCACATTGCTGTTTGTGGGAGCTTGCTGTGTGCAAATTGGATGCCGTGTTTCCTACATTACAACAGTGACTACACTTCAAAAAAGTACTAAGGTGTTTGTGAAAGGCGCTATATAAATGCAAGTCTTATTTCTTTCTTTCCTCCTTTAAGACGCTCCTTCAAACCTACCTCTTTGACCAAGCTTTTTGTCACCTGCATTAATTTATCCTTATGTGGCTCGGTTTCAAACTTTGTTTGATAATCGCTCCTGTGCAGCGCCTTGGGACGTTTGACTACGTTAAAGGCGCTATATAAATACAAGTTGTTGTATGGTAGCGTGCGGAGGTAATAGAGAATCAAAAGCTCGTTTCATAACATGCCCGGTCGCTCACTCTCTCTCCCCCTTCCTCCCTCCATCTCTTTCTCACTCTCCCTCCCAACCGCCCTCCGCATTTCACACACTGACCGATGACACAAAACTTGGAAGTATAGTGTCGGCGGGAGGCGCGAGCGGGAAGCTTAAAAAGGCTTCAGAGACCCAGTCTCGGACCTCAGAGGGAAGGAGAGAGGTAAAAAGTAGTCCAAGCGTGACGTCACCAGAAAGCGGGTAAGTGATTGGTTGGTGAGTATTTCTCTCTTTTGTAGCTTAAACTCTGTGGTTTATAGTTTCTAAGGTGCAATGTTCATCATCTAGAATTGGGGCAGAGGGTATTTAAGAATAATATTAATAAATTTAATTAATTACATAGAATGGGAGATCAGGTGATGTGTTGCTGTTGCAATATGTGGGAGCTGGTGGACACCATTGATGCTCACAGTGATCACATTTGCAGTAAGTGTTGGCTGCTCAAGGAATTCCGGCTCCGTGTTGAAGAGCTGGAGTCCGAGCTTCAAACACTGAGACACATCAGGGAGGGGGAGAGTTACCTGGACTCTGTGTATCAGGAGGTAGTCACACCAATTAGATTAATTAATTCAGAGGTAGTCCGTGGCCAGGGTCAGGATGGTGTGACTAGAAGTGAGGCAGGTACGGGGATCCAGGAGGTAGCCATAGAGTCATAGAGTTTTACAGCACAGAAAGAGGCCCTTCGGCCCATCGTGTCTGCGCCGCCCATCCATCCCTGTCCAGTCTAATCCTATTTTCCAGCATTTGGTCCATAGCCTTGTATGCAATGGCATTTCAAGTGCTCATCCAAATGCTTCTTGAATGTTGTGAGGGTTCCTGCCTCTACCACCCTTTCAGGCATTGAGTTCCACATTCCAACCACCCTCTGGGTGAAGAAGTTCCTCCTCAAATCCCCTCTAAATCTCCTGCCCCTTACCCTGAATCTATGCCCCCTTGTTATTGACCCCCCTACTAAGGGGAAAAGTTCCTCTTTATCTACCCTATCTATGCCCCTCATTATTTTGTACACCTCAATCAGGTCCCCCCTCAGCCTTCTTTGCTCCAAGGAAAACAACCCCAGCCTGTCCAGCCTCTCTTCATAGCTGAGGCGCTCCATCCCAGGTAACATCCTGGTGAATCTTCTCTGCACCCTCTCCAAAGCAATCACATCCTTCCTATAGTGAGGCGGCCAGAACTGCACACAGTACTCCAGCTGTGGCCTCACCAGCGTTTTGTACAGCTCCATCATAACCTCCCTGCTCTTATATTCTATGCCTCGGCTAATGAAGGCAAGTATCCCATATGCCTTTTTAACCACCTTATCTACCTGTTCCGCTGCCTTCAGGGATCTATGTACATGTACACCAAGGTCCCTCTGACCCTCTGTACTTCCTAGGGTCCTACCACTCATTGTGTATTCCCTTGCCTTATTTGTCCGTCCAAAATGCATCACCTCGCACTTTTCAGGGTTAAATTCCATTTGCCACTTTTCCGCCCATCTGACCAACCCGTTTATATCGTCCTGTAGCCTGAGGCTTTCCTCCTCGCAATTTACCACCCCACCAATTTTCGTGTCATCTGCGAACTTACTGATCATACCTTTTACATTCTCATCCAAATCATTTATGTAGATCACAAACAACAAGGGACCCAGCACCGATCCCTGAGGTACCCCACTGGACACAGGCTTCCAGTCACAAAAGCAACCTTCGACCATCACCCTCTGCCTCCTGCCACTCAGCCAGTTTAGGATCCAACGCGCCAAGGCACCCTGGATCCCATGGGCTCTTACCTGCTTGACCAGTCTCCTATGCGGGACTTTGTCAAAAGCTTTACTGAAGTCCATGTAAGCCACATCCACAGCATTTCCCTCATCCACCCCCCTAGTCACCCCCTCGAAAAATTCAATCAGATTTGTCAGACATGATTTACCCTTGACAAAGCCATGCTGACTATCCCCGATTAATCCTTGCCTCTCCAAGTGGAGACTAATTTTGTCCCTCAGAATTTTTTCCAATAATTTCCCTACCACAGATGTTAGGGTCACTGGCCTGTAATTCCCTGGTTTATCCCTGCTACCCTTCTTGAATAATGGTACTACGTTAGCTGTTCTCCAGTCCTCTGGTACATCCCCTGTGGCCAGAGAGGTTCTGAAAATTTGTGTCAGAGCCCCTGCAATCTCCTCCTTTGCCTCCCACAGCAGCCTGGGATACATCTCGTCCGGGCCTGGGGATTTATCCACTTTTTGGCCTGCTAAAACCGCTAGCACCTCCTCCCTCTCGATGCTAATATGTTCAAGTATGTCACAGTCCCCTTGCCCGATTTCTATGTCTGCATCGTCTTTCTCCATAGTGAACACAGATGCAAAAAATTCATTTAAAACCCCGCCTACCTCATCTGGCTCTACACACAGATTGCCACTTTGGTCCCTAATGGGCCCTACCCTTTCCCTGGTTATCCTCTTGCCCTTAATATACTTATAAAACATCTTAGGATTTTCCTTTATTTTGCTCACCAGTGTTATTTCATGGCCCTTCCTCGCCCTCCTAATTTCTTTTTTAAGTACGCCCCTGCACTTTTTATACTCCTCCAGGGCTTCTTCCGTCTTTAGTCTTTTGTAACTGCCAAAAGCCCCCCTTTTATTCCTAATGCATTTTTGTATATCCCTTGTCATCCAAGGTTCCCTTTGCTTGTTGGTCCCACCCTTGACCTTTACAGGAACATGTTGGCGTTGTACTCTCTCTATTTCCCTTCTGAAAGTCTCCCACTGTTTTGATGTGGACTTTCCTATAAGTAGCTGCTCCCAGTCCACTTTGGCCAGATCCTGCCTTATCATATTAAAATCGGCCTTCCCCCAATTTAGAACCCTTATTTCCAGGCCGTCTTTGTCCTTTTCCATGACCACCTTAAATCTCACCGAATTATGGTCACTGTCGCCAAAATGCTCTCCTACTGACACTTCCACCACTTGCCCGGCTACATTCCCTAGAATTAGGTCCAGTACCGCCCCCTCTCTTGTAGGACTTTCTACATGTTGGCTCAAAAAGCTCTCCTGGATACACTTTAAGAATTCTGCACCCTCTAAGCCTTTCACACTCTGACTATCCCAATTTATATTGGGGAAGTTGAAATCCCCCACTATTATTACCCTATTATTTTCGCACTTTTCTGAGATTTGCCTACATATCTGTTCCTCTATCTCCCCCTGACTGTTTGGGGGCCTATAGTACACTCCCAGCAAAGTGCTTGACCCCTTTTTGTTTTTAAGTTCTACCCATATGGCCTCATTAGAGGAACCCGCTAATATATCATCCCTCCTTACAGCAGTAATTGACTCCTTAATTAATATTGCAACACCCCCTCCCCTTTTACACCCCCCTCTGTCTCGCCTGAAGATTCTATACCCCGGAATATAGAGCTGCCAGTCCTGACCCTCCCTCAACCATGTCTCCGTGATAGCAACAATATCGTACTCCCATATGTTCAACAACAACTTCAGTTCATCCACCTTATTTGCAAGACTCCTTGCATTAAAATAAATGCCTTCCAGCCCTGCCATATTCTCTTTTGCCTTCACATATTTGCTCTGCCTTCCCAGCGGACTTGTTTTTCCCTCTGTATTTGGCTGTAAATCACCCCCTACTATAGCTCCACTCTGTACCCCATCCCCCTGCCAAGTTAGTTTAAACCCCCCCCCCAGCAGTGCTAGCAAACCTCCCCGCAAGGATATTGGTTCCCCTCTGGTTCAGGTGTAAACCGTCTGACTTGTACAAGTCCCACCTTTTCCAGAAGCAGACCCAGTGATCCAGGAAACTAAAGCACTCCCTCCTGCACCATCCCTTCAGCCACGCATTCATCTGTTCTATCTTCCTATTCCTATACTCACTAGCACGTGGCACCGGGAGTAATCCAGAGATTACAGCCCTTGAGGTCCTGCTCCTTAATCCTTCACCTAGCTCCCTAAATTCTTGCTGCAGGACCTCATCCCTCTTTTTACCTATGTCGTTGGTACCAATGTGGACCACGACCACTGGCTGTTCACCCTCCCCCTCCAGAATGCCCTGCAGCCGCTCAGTGACATCCTTGACCCTGGCACCAGGGAGGCAACAAACCATCCTGGATTCACGTCTACGGCCACAGAAACACCTATCTGTTCCCCTTACTATAGAATCCCCTACCACTATTGCTCTCCCACTCTTTTTCCCCCCTTCCTGGGCAGCAGGAGCACCCTCAGTGCCAGGAAGTTGGCTGCTGCTGCCTTCCTCTGGTGAGTCATCCCCCTCAACAGTATCCAAAGCGGTATACTTGTTTGAAAGGGGGATGTCCGCAGGGGTTCCCTGCACTACCTGCCTGCCTTTGTTGCTCTGCCTGATGGTCACCCCCTGTGCTGCCCTACCCTGAGGCGTGAACAACTCACTAAACGTGCTATCCACGAGCCTCTCAGCATCGCGCATGCTCCAAAATTCATCCACCCGCAGCTCGAGCGCCGCAATGCGGTCTACAAGTAGCTGCAGCTGGATGCATTTTCCGCACACATGGTCGTCAGGGACAGGTAGAGTTGGAGGAGCCGCAGCCCTTGCTCTTGTCCAACAGGTTTGAGGCTCTTACTCCCTGTGAGGATGGGAACGGGGACTGCGGGGAGGATGAGCAACCCGGCCACAGCACCATGGAGCGGGGGGCCATTCAAGTGGGGGGAGATAAAAGAAATGCTGTAGTGGTAGGGGATAGTATCGTTCGGGGGATAGATAGAGTTCTTTGCAGCCGAGAGCGAGAGTCCCGAAGGCTGTGTTGCCTGCCCGGTGCCAGGGTTAAGGACATCTCCTCTGGGCTGGAGAGAAACTTGGAGGGGGAGGATTCAGTTGTCGTGGTCCATGTTGGTACCAACGACATAGATAGGACAAGGAAGGAGGTTCTGCTGAGGGAGTTTGAGCAGCTAGGGGCCAAATTAAAAAGCAGAACCACAGGGGTAATAATCTGTGGATTACTACCTGAGCCACGAGCAAATTTGGCTAGGGTAAATAAAATTAGAGAGTTAAATGCGTGGCTCAAAGCCTGGTGTGGGAGAAATGGGTTTTGCTTCCTGGGACACTGGCACCAGTACTGGGACAGGAGAGAGCTGTTCCGTTGGGACGGACTTCACTTGGCCAGTGCTGGGACTAGAATCCTGGCGAATCGAATAACTAGGGCTGTAGAGAGGGCTTTAAACTAATTAGTGGGGGGGAGGTTTTAAGAGAGCGAAAAATAAAAATGACAGCGGAGAAGGCAACAGAGCAAGGCAGCAGTGGGGGAATTAAAAACCAGAGCGTGTCAGGAAGGGACAGAATGTATAATGATAAAGGTAAAGTAGTAAAAGGGGTAAAAGCAGGAATAAATTGTCAGAAAACATATTTGAAAGTTCTTTATCTGAATGTACGCAGCATTTGTAACAAAATTGATGAGTTGACGGTGCAAATAACTGCACATGGGTATGATCTGGTGGCCATTACGGAAACATGGCTGCAAGATAATCATGACTGGGAACTAAACATACAAGGGTATTTGACAATTAGGAAGGAAAGGGAGGTGGGGTTGCTATGTTAATCAAGGATGGAATCACTGCAATAGTCAGAAATGATATTGGGTCAAAGGATCAGGATAGTGAAATAGTTTGGGTGGAGATAAGGAATAATAAGGGGAAAAAGTCACTAGTGGGCGTAGTCTATAGGCCTCCTAACAGTTGCAACTCTGTTGGTCGGAGTATAAATCAGGAAATAGTTGGGGCTTGTAATAAGGGAACAGCTATAATCATGGGGGATTTTAACTGTCATATTGACTGGACTAATCAAATTGGGCATGGCAGCCTTGAGGAAGAGTTCATAGAGTGTATTAGGGACGGGTTCCTTGAGCAGTATGTAACTGAACCAACCAGGGGGCCGGCAATCTTAGATCTGGTCCTGTGTAATGAAACAGGATTAATAAAAAATGTCCTAGTAAAGGATCCCCTTGGAGTGAGTGACCATAATATGGTTGAATTCCAAATTCAGTTTGAGGGTGAGAGAGTTGGATCTCAAACCAGCATACTGAGCTTAAATAAAGGAGACTATGAAGGTATGAGAGTAGAATTGACTAAAGTGGACTGGGAAAACAGATTAAAGTGTAAGACGGTACAAGAGCAGTGGTCTACATTCAAGGAGATATTTCACATCTTTCAAGATAAATATATTCCACTGAGGAAAAAGGGGAGTAAAAGAAAAGACAGCCATCCGTGGCTTAGTAAAGTAATAAAGGATAGTATCCGACTGAAAACAAGGGCATATAAAGTAGCCAAATCTAGTGGGAGGATAGAAGATTGGGAAGCATTTAAAAGCCAGCAAACAATAACTAAAAGATTAATTAAGAAAGGGAAGCTAGATTATGAAAGTAAACTAGCAAAAAATATAAAAACAGATAGCAAGAGTTTCTGCAGCTATATAAAAAGAAAAAGGGTGGCTAAAGTGAACGTTGGTCCCTTAGAGGATGGGACCGGGAAACTAGTGGTGGGGAACATGGAGATGGCAAAGACGCTGAACAAATATTTTGTATCAGTCTTTACAGTAGAGGACACTAAAAATATCCCAACACTGGACAAACAGGGGGCAATGGGGGGGGGGAGGAGCTAAAGACGATTAAAATCACTAAGGAGATGGTACTCAGTAAAATAATTGCACTTAAGGCAGATAAATCCCCCGGACTTGATGGCCTGCATCCTAGGGTCTTGAGAGAAGTGGCGGTAGGGATTGTGGATGCATTGGTGATTATTTTCCAGAACTCCCTGGACTCAGGAAAGGTCCCGGCAGATTGGAAAACTGCTAATGCAACACCCTTATTTAAGAAGGGAAGTAGACAAAAAGCTGGAAACTATAGACCAGTTGGCCTAACATCTGTGGTTGGCAAAATGTTGGAGTCCATTATTAAGGAAACAGTAACAGAGCATTTGGATAAACATAATTTAATAGGACAGAGTCAGCATGGTTTTATGAAGGGGAAGTCATGTTTGACAAATTTGCTCGAATTCTTTGAGGATGTAACATACAGGGTGGATAAAGGGGAACCAGTGGACGTAGTGTATTTGGACTTCCAAAAGGCATTAGACAAGGTTCCACACAAAAGATTACTGATCAAGATAAGAAATCACAGGATTGAGGGTAATATACTGGCATGGGTGGAAGATTGGCTATCTAACAGAAAACAAAGAGTTGGGATAAATGGTTCATTCTCGGGCTGGCAATCAGTAACTAGTGGTGTTCCGCAGGGGTCAGTGCTGGGACCCCAACTCTTTACAATCTATATTAATGATTTGGAGGAAAGGACCGAGTGCAACATATCCAAGTTTGCCGACGATACAAAGATGGGAGGGAAAGCAGTGAGTGAGGATGACATAAAAAACCTGCAAAAGGACACAGACAGGCTAAGTGAGTGGGCAGAAATTTTGCAGATGCAATATAATGTTGGAAAGTGTGAGGTTATGCACTTTGGCAGAAAAAATCAAAGAGCAAGTTATTATCTAAATGGAGAGAAACTGCAAAGTGCTACAGTACAAAGGGATCTGGGTGTCCTGGTGCATGAAACACAAAAAGTTAGTATGCAGGTGCAGCAGGTGATCAGGAAGGCCAATGGAATCTTGGCTTTTATTGCAAGGGGGATGGAGTATAAAAACAGGGAAGTCTTGCTGCAGTTATACAGGGTATTGGTGAGGCCACACCTGGAATACTGCGTGCAGTTTTGGTTTCCATATTTAAGAAAAGATATACTTGCTCTCGAGGCGGTTCAGAGAAGGTTCACTCGGTTGATTCCAGAGATGAGGGGGTTGACATATGAGGAAAGGTTGAGTAGGTTGGGACTCTACTCATTGGAGTTCAGAAGAATGAGAGGCGATCTTATCAAAACATATAAGATTGTGAGGGGGATTGATCGGGTGGATGCGGGGAGGATGTTTCCACTGATGGGTGAGACTAGAACTAGGGGGCATAATCTAAGAATAAGGGGCTGCCCTTTCAAAACTGAGATGAGGAGAAACTTCTTCACTCAGAGGGTAGTAAATCTATGGAATTTGCTACCCCAGAGAGCTGTGGAAGCTGCAACATTAAATAAATTTAAAATGGAGATAGACAGTTTCCTAGCAGATAAGGGAATTAGGGGTTACGGGGAGAGGGCAGGGAAGTGGACGTGAGTCTAGATTCGGATCAGCCATGATCCTATTGAATGGCGGAGCAGGCCCGAGGGGCCGTATGGCCTACTCCTGCTCCTACTTCTTATGTTCTTATGAACAGTGAGGAGGAGAGTGATAGACTTATGGGTAGAACTTAAAAACAAAAAGGGGGCAAGCACTTTGCTGGGAGTGTACTATAGGCCCCCAAACAGTCAGGGGGAGATAGAGGAACAGATATGTAGGCAAATCTCAGAGAAATGTGCAAATAATAGGGGAATAATAGTGGGGGATTTCAACTTCCCCAATATTAACTGGGATAGTCAGAGTGTGAAAGGCGTAGAGGGTGCAGAATTCTTAAAGTGCATCCAGGATAGCTTTTTAAGCCAGCATGTAGAAAGTCCTACAAGAGAGGGGGCGGTACTGTGTCCGGGCAAGTGGTAGAAGTGTTAGTAGGTGAGCACTTTGGTGACAGTGACCATAATTTGGTGAGATTTAAGGTAGTCATGGAAAAGGACAGAGATGGACCGGAAATAAAGGTTCTAAATTGGGGGAAGGCCGATTTTAATATGATAAGGCAGGATCTGGCCAAAGTGGACTGGGATCAGCTACTTGTAGGAAAATCTACATCGGAGCAATGGGAGTCTTTCAGAAAGGAAATTGAGAGAGTACAATGGCAACATGTTCCCGTAAAGGTCAAGGGTGGGACCAACAAGCCCAGGGAACCTTGGATGTCAAGGGACATACGAGAATGGATTAGGAAAAAAAGGAGGGCTTTTGGCAGATACAAAGGACTAAAGACAGAGGAAGCCCTAGAGGAGTATAAAAAGTGCAGGGGGATACTTAAAAAAGAAATTAGGAGAGCGAGGAGGGGCCATGAGCAAAATAAAGGAAAATCCTAAGGTGTTTTATAAGTATATTAAGGGCAAGAGGATAACTAGGGAAAGAGTAGGGCCCATTAGGGACCAAAGTGGCAATCTGTGTGTGGAGCCAGAAGATGTAGGTGGGGTTTTAAATGATATTTTTGCATCTGTGTTCACTATGGAGAAGGACGATGTAGACATAGAAGCCGGGCAGGGGGACTGTGATATACTTGAACATATTAGCATCGAGAGGGAGGAGGTACTGGCGGTTTTAGCAGGCTTAAAAGTGGATAAATCCCCAGGCCCGGACGAGATGTATTCCAGGCTGCTGTGTGAGGCAAAGGAGGAGATTGCAGGAGCTCTGACACAAATTTTCAGAACCTCTCTGGCCACAGGGGATGTGCCAGAGGACTGGAGAACAGCTAACGTAGTACCATTATTCAAGAAGGGTAGTAGGGATAAACCAGGGAATTACAGGCCAGTGAGCCTAACATCAGTGGTAGGGAAATTATTGGAAAAAATTCTGAGGGACAGAATTAGTCTCCACTCGGAGAGGCAAGGATTAATCAGGGATAGTCAGCATGGCTTTGTCAAGGGAAGATCATGTCTGACTAATTTGATTGAATTTTTCGAGGGGGTGACTAGGTGTGTGGATGAGGGTAGTGCTGTGGATGTGGTATACATGGATTTCAGTAAGGCTTTCGATAAAGTCCCGCATAGGAGACTGGTCAAGAAGGTAAGAGCCCATGGGATCCAGGGTGCCTTGGCACATTGGATCCAAAACTGGCTTAGTGGCAGAAGGCAGAGGGTGATGGTCAAAGGTTGTTTTTGTGACTGGAAGCCTGTGTCCAGTGGGGTACCACAGGGATCGGTGCTGGGTCCCTTGCTGTTTGTGGTCTACATGAATGATTTGGATGTGAATGTAAAAGGTATGATCAGTAAGTTCGCAGATGACACAAAAATTGGTGGGGTGGTAAATAGCGAGGAGGGTAGCCTCAGTCTGCAGGACGATATAGATGGGTTGGTCAGATGGGCGGAACAGTGGCAAATGGAATTTAACCCTGAAAAGTGTGAGGTGATGCACTTTGGAGGGACTAACAAGGCAAGGGAATACACAATGATGGTAAGACCCTAGGCAAGACGGAGGGTCAGAGGGATCTGGGTGTGCATGTACATAGATCCCTGAAGGCAGCAGAGCAGGTGGATAAGGTGGTTAAAAAGGCATATGGGATACTTGCCTTCATTAGCCAAGGCATAGAATATAAGAGCAGGGAGGTTATGACGGAGCTGTACAAAACGCTGGTTAGGCCACAGCTGGAATACTGTGTGCAGTTCTGGTCGCCTCACTATAGGAAGGATGTGATTGCTTTGGAGAGGGTGCAGAGAAGATTCACCAGGATGTTACCAGGGCTGGAGCGCTTCAGCTATGAAGAAAGACTGGACAGGCTGGGGTTGTTTTCCTTGGAGCAGAGAAGGCTGAGGGGGGACCTGATTGAGGTGTACAAAATTATGAGGGGCATAGACAGGGTAGATAGAAAGGAACTTTTTCCCTTAGTAGTTTCCCTTGGGGTCAATAACAAGGGGGCATAGATTCAAGGTAAGGGGCAGGAGGTTTAGAGGGGATTTGAGGAAGAACTTTTTCACCCAGAGGGTGGTTGGAATCTGGAACTCACTGCCTGAAAGGGTGGTAGAGGCAGGAACCCTCACAACATTCAAGAAGCATTTAGATGAGCACTTGAAATGCCATAGTATACAAGGCTATGGACCAAATGCTGGAAAATGGGATTAGATTAGACAGGGCCTGATGGCCGGCGCGGACGCGATGGGCTGAAGGGCCTCTTTCGGTGCTATATAACTCTATGACTCTGGCCTAGAAATTCAGTATAGCCACGTTTGGGGCGCTACAGCATGGCGTTCGCTAACTTTTGCGCCCGGCGCAACTTAGCACCACCTTCGCCGATATTCAGTTGCATCACCCCAAGAGGTTGCTGCTGCGCTAAAGCAGGTGATGCACGACTATCATTAGGCACTAAGCCGGCGATCCGGGGTGCAAACACCGAAGGCGGGCACAACTCCGGTGCAGCGAGGTGCTCATTGAGGGCAGACAGTCAGGCGCCGGTCAGCACTTAAAGGGGGAGGGTAGAATTGCTTGGCTGCCACGCCCTGCACACTGCAGCCCTAAGGCAAGGCCTGAACACTGCTTCTGGGACAGCTCCACGCCCAGGAGAGTGGAGGAGGCCAGGGAGAGAGCGCAGCGCTTCGGCGAGGGTGACCTGAGGCTGCTGGTTGGCGCAGTGGACCGCAGGCGCCATATCCTCTTCCCTGAGGGCGGCAGGAGGCCGCTGCCCGCCGAATATCGGAAAGCATGGAGGGATGTGGCAAACAGGGTCACGTCCAACAGCGTGGTTGGCAGGACACCAACCCAGTGCCGGAAAAAATTCAACGACCTCACTTGGGTTGTCAGGATGAGTACCCTTTCCAGTATCCTCCTCATCCCTGCATGTGCACCTCACTTTATGGCCAAACAGGTCTGAAAGCCCTAATGGCCAGCCCTCATCCAGCAGCTATGGGACGGTCATGAAAAGCACTTGCGCAATCAGGACTTTAGACACTGTCAGGGCTATTCGACCATGGGAGGCAGTGTGGGCAAGATCAGGGCTTGACACTGTCAGGGCTAATCGATCATGGGAGGCAGTGCGGGCAAGATCAGGGCTTGACACTGTACTTAGAGGCGGTCCTTTCTCTTGCAGGCCAAGCTGGCGCATAACAGAAGACAGCAGCGACAGACTGGGGGAGGCCGTCCTGACCTGAAACAGCTGAGCGACCTCGAGCAGCGAGTGGAGCGGATCATGGCAGGCCGGCTGAGTGGCCCCGTCGCCACTGGAGATGCTGACCCTGTTCTGGGCACCAATGGTAAGGTCATCACCTTTTTGACCTCTCCCTTTCCACTTGCGCCTCACACCAGCATCCTTTGCCACTATTGAACCAATGCAGTGCACAGCAGCACTCATGCCTCCCTCGCTGCCGCCCTGTCCTCACTCTAAAGCAACTCTTGTGCCTCCCTGCTTTCAGATGGTGACTCGCCAGGTGAGGAGGCGGCCCCTCAAGCTGGCACTGTGTCCGAGTCAGACATAGAGGAGGAGGAAGAGGAAGCCAGCCCATCAAGGACACCCTCAGCCGAGGCAGCCCATGGCCATGATGGTGACACGTCTTCCCTGGAGGGGATCAGGGGGGAAGGGTCGGAGGATAGTGATGCTCCGGGGACCAGCGGGCTGCAGCAACGCAGGAGGGGTGGGGAAGCTCGGCGGCCTTCTCCCTGGAGGGTGAGTGCGGCCTCCAGTCCTGCTACGGTGAGCGCAGAGGAGGTGCGGCTCCTAGCGGAAATGGGCGCCCAGGCTGAGCGCAGGCACACTGAGCTCATGGCTGCAGTGGCAAGGATGCCTGACTCCATAGAGTCACTGGCAAGGAGTGTGCAGGAATTCGGGGCAGCACAGGCCAGGAGTCTGCAACAATTCAGTGCAGCACAGGCCAGGAGTCTGCAGGACATCGCGGCAGCACAGGCTAGGAGTCAGCAGGACTTCGCTGCTTCACAGGCGGCTTCTAGCCAAGTGCTCAGTCGTGCCGTGCATTCACTGGCTGCTGTCATGCAGACACAGACCAGGGCCACACGGGCACTAACTGCTGCCACACTTGCTGGATCGGCCAGGCATCGCCGGGGCACTCGCTGTGCCGCAGCAGCCCAGCAGTCTGTGCCTCAGCAGATTGCTGCGCATGCTGCAGTGCTGGCCCGTGTGAGTGCCAATGTATCAGCCGACCAGGGAGTGCCTGTGATCTGTCAGGTTGGCAGCACTCCTGCAGCCAACACTGTCACTCCTCCATTGCAGCTGCCACCAGCTGTTGGACAGACTGATGCCGCCCAAGCAGAGTTGGAGCAGTCAGCAGCCGGCCCCTCCAGTCCCAGAGCTGGTCCAGGCCGACCCCCAAGGGCACCTGCCGTCTCACCATCTGACCCTCAGCAGCCTTCCCCCAGCCTTGCTGCAGCCACTGGGGTCCCATTGAGGAGGAGCTGCAGGGCGGGAAGGGGCCAGTCACGGAAGTGAAACGGATCACCCTCGCAGGGGAAAAAGTAGAAGGTGTGGCCAAATGTTTTGTTTTACTTATAAAAGCCGAGACTGGTGTATTTGTTTCATATTTAAAGGCCGAGACTGGTATACTTGTTTCACTTGAAAAGGTCGAGACTGGTGTATTTGTGTTTTTGGGGGGGGGTTCTCTCCATTAGTTTGTCATGTGGGAAGGGCACAGAGGTATCACAGTAAAAACATTTCTTAAATCGCACTGTCCATGCTTTCTTTTGGAAGTCCTGGTTGCCCTGCTCGGCTGAGGGCTTGTGGAGCGGCTACATTCATCTTCTGCCATTGGCACAAGCCATTCCCTGAGAGGGGGCCTAGAACCGACTTGCAATAAGCCGCCGATGGGCGGCCCTTGCACTTTCTGCCTCCCTCCTGTGCTGGTCCTGCTCCTCCTCCTCCTCCTCCTCCTCTGGTGGTCCTCCAATGTCTGCTGGCAGTGGCTGAGTCCTGCAGATAACCAGGTTGTGCAGCATGTAGCACACGACAACGAAATGGGAGACTCGCTCAGGCGAGTACTGTAGGGCTCCCCTGGAACGATCCAGACAGCGGAACCGTTGCTTCAGCACACCGATTGTTTGCTCAATGATGTTCCTGGTTGCTTGATGGCTGTCATTGTATCCCTCTTCAGCAGGGGTGCTAGGCGTACGGAGCGGGGTCATCAGCCAGGTGCACAAAGGAGAGCCTTTGTCCCCGAGAAGCCATCCTCGTGGGTGAGGCTGGGCCTCGAACATGTCTGCCACAGAAGTCTGGCGCAGGATGAAGGCATCGTGGCTGCTGCCTGGAAAGCGGGCATTGACAGCTAGGATGAGCTGCCTGTGGTCACACACCAGCTGCACGTTGAGCGAATGGTAGCCCTTCCGGTTGCGGTAATCCTCGGCATTCTCTAGAGGTGCCCGCAAAGCCACATGCATGCAGTCATGGTGCCCTGCACCATGGGGAAGCCCGCTAATGCTGCAAAGCCCATTGCACGCTGTTGCTGCTTGTCAACGGTCATGGGGAAGGAGATGAACTGACGTCTCCTTCTGAAAAGGGCATTGGTCACCTGGTGGATGCAGCAATGTACCGCAAACTGGGAGATGTTGGAAATGTCCCCAGTAGCGGATTGGAAGGAGCCGGTGGCATAGAAGTTGAGAGGCACCCTCGCCTTCACTGCCACCAACAGAGACGTCCTGCTCTGCAGCTGTGGCTGCAGGTCTCCGCGAAGCAGGTGGCAGATCTCAGTGACCACCGCCCTTCTGAATCGCAGCCTCCGAACACACTGCTCCTCAGACATGCTCAGATATGAGAACTGCTGGCGGTATACCCTGGGTGGGCAAGGCCTCCTTTGCCGACACCTGTTGCCCCTTTTCCGTCTGGCCATGACTGGCACTCTCTGACGGCGTCTCTGAGCCCTTTGAATGCAATGGAGAAGCCCAACGTTTCCACCCATTGCAGCCCCCATTATATGTTTCCAATCAATGCTATGACACTGAAGTTAACGACAAGAGCAAAGCTGTGGCCTGAAGCCACAAGTACCTGTGCGAGTGTTGAGCCAAACCAGAAAGCTCTCTACCTTTGTCTCTCTCCAAAGATCCGTCTCTCACAAAGAAGGAGTGGTGCAAAATGGCTGCCATTTATACTGCAGGAGGAGTCCCCTTTAATTAGCGCCCCCCGCGCCCCGCAGCGACTGGGAACCGTTCCCCTCTACCAGTCCCTAGGGGCGCCAGGCGCACAATAGGCCGGCGCCACTGAATTTCCGGTTCGAGGCGCACAAAGGGCGTTGCACCATGAAATGACGTCAGGATCTGAGCGCGCGCAAAGGTTTTGCGCCGCCGCTAAATCTTAACTGAAGTTCGTGAGAGGCGCAGATCGTGCTGCGCCCGGGCGCTAGCCGCTTAGCACCCCACTTCTCCTCCTCCTAAGGTGCTAGCGGCTGGCGCAAACAACTGAATTTCTAGGCCTATGACTTCAAGAGGACATAGACAGGCTGGAATGGGCGGACACGTGGCAGATGAAATTTAACGCAGAAAAGTGCAAAGTGATACATTTTGTTAGGAAGAATGAGGAGAGGCGATATAAACTAAAGGGTACAATCCTAAAGGGGGTGCATGAACAGCGTGACCTGGGGGTATATGTGCACAAATCTTTGAAGGTGGCAGGGCAGATTGAGAAAGTGGTTAAAAAAGCAGACGGGATCCTGGGCTTCATAAATAGAGGCATAGAGTACAAAGGCAAGGAAGTTATGATGAACCTTTATAAAACACTGGTTCGGCCTCAACTGGAGTATTGTGTCCAATTCTGGGCACCGCACTTTAGGAAGGATGTGAAGGCCCTCGAGAGGGTGCAGAGGAGGTTTACGAGAATGATTCCAGGGATAAGCGACTTCAGTTACATGGATAGACCAGAGAAGCTGGGGTTGTTCTCCTTGGAGCAGTGAAGATTGAGAGGATTGTGATAGAGGTGTTCAAAATCATGAGGGGTCTGGACAGAGTAGATAGAGGGATACCGTTCCCATTGATGGAAGGGTTGACAACCAGAGGACACAGATTTAAGGTGATTGGCTGAAGAACCAAAGGTGACATGAGGAAAAACCTTTTTACGCAGTGAGTGGTTAGAATGTGGAATGCACTGCCTGAGAGGGTGGTGGAGGCAGATTCAATCACGGCCATCAAAAAGGGAGTTGGATAAGTATCTGAAGGATAAAAATTTGCAGGGCTACGGAGAAAGGGCGAGGGAGTGGGACTAGCTGCACTGCTCTTGCAGAGAGCCGGCACGGGCTCGACGGACCGAATGGCCTCCATCTGTGTTGTAACCATTCTATGACTCCCTCTCGTGTCACACATTGACTCCTCCCTCGTGTCACAAACTGACTCCCCTCGTGTCACACACTGACTCCCCCTCGTGTCACACACTGACTCGTGTCACACACTGACTCCCCCCCTCGTGTCACACACTGACTCCCCTCTCCTGTCACCACTGACTTTCCCCTCATGTCACACACTGACTCCCCTCGTGTCACACACTGACTCCCCTCGTGTCACACACTGACTCCCCCCTCGTGTCACACACTGACTCCCCTCTCCTGTCACCACTGACTTTCCCCTCATGTCACTCACTGACTCCCCTCGTGTCACACACTGACTCCCCTCGTGTCACACACTGACTCCCCTCGTGTCACACACTGACTCCCCCCTCGTGTCACACACTGACTACCCCCTCGTGTCACACACTGACTCCCCCCTCGTGTCACACACTGACTCCCCCCTCGTGTCACACACTGACTCTCCCCTCGTGTCACACACTGACTCTCCCCTCATGCCACACACGGACTCCCCTCATGTCACACATTGACTCCTCCCTCGTGTCACAAACTGACTCCCCTCATGTCACACACTGACTCCCCCCTCGTGTCACACACTGACTCCCCCCTCGTGTCACACACTGACTCCCCCCTCGTGTCACACACTGACTCCCCCCTCGTGTCACACACTGACTCCCCCCTCGTGTCACACACTGACTCCCCCCTCATGTCACACACTGACTCCCCCCTCGTGTCACACACTGACAACACCCTCATGTCACACACTGACTCCCCCCTTGTGTCACACACTGACTCCCTTCCTTGTGTCACACACTGACTCCCCCACTCATGTCACACACTGTCTCCCCTCGTGTCACGACACACTGACTCCCCCGTCGTGTTACACACTGACTCCCCCCTCGTGTCACACACTGACTCCCCTCATGTCACAACACACTGACTCCCCCCTCATGTCACTCACTGATTCCCCCCTTGTGTCACACACTGACTCCCTTCGTGTCACACACTGACTGCCCCCTCGTGTCACACACTGACTCCCCTCGGGTCACAACACACTGACTGCCCCCTCGTGTCACACACTGACTCCCCTCGTGTCACACACTGACTCCCCTCGTGTCACACACTCACTCCCCTCGTGTCACAAACTGACTCCCCCCTTGTGTCACACACTGTCTCCCCTCGTGTCACACACTGACTCCCCCCTTGTGTCATACATCGACTCCTCCCTCATGTCACACACTGACCCCACTCCTTGTGTCACACACTGTCTCCCCTCATGTCACACACTGACTCCCCTCATGTCACACACTGACTCCCCTCGTGTCACACACTCACTCCCCTCGTGTCACAAACTGACTCCCCCCTTGTGTCACACACTGTCTCCCCTCGTGTCACACACTGACTCCCCTCATGTCACACACTAACTCCCCCCTCGTGCCACACACTGACCCCTCCCCTCGTGTCACACACTGACTCCCCCCTCGTGTCACACACTGACTCCCCTCAATACACAAACTGACTCCCCCCTCATGTCACACACTGCCACCCCCCCTCGTGTCATACATCGACTCCCCCCTCGTGTCACACACTGATCCCACTCCTCGTGTCATACAATGACTCCCCACGTGTCACACACTGACTCCCCGCTCATGTCACACACTGCCTCCCCCGTCGTGTCACACACTGACTCCCCACTCATGTCACACACTGCCACGCCCCTCGTGTCATACATCGACTCCCCACTCGTGTCACACACTGACCCCACTCCTCGTGTCATACAATGAATCCCCACGTGTCACACACTGACTCCCCGCTCATGTCACACACTGCCTCCCCCATCATGTCACACACTCACTCTCCCTCATGTCACACACTGACACAACCCTCGTGTCACACACTGATTCCCCTCGTGTCACACACTGACTCCCCCCTCGTGTCACAGACTGATGCTCCCCTCGTAACACACACTGATACTCCCTCGTGTCACACACTAATTTCCCCATCGTGTCACACATTGACTCCCCACTTGTGTCACACACTGACTCCCTTCCTCGTGGCACACACTGACTCCCCGCTCGTGCCACACACTGACTCCCCCCTCGTAACACACACTGACTCCTCCTCGTGTCACACACTGACTCCCCTCGTGTCACACACTGACTCCCCCCTCATGTCACACACTGACTCCCCTCTCCTGTCACCACTGACTTTCCCCTCATGTCACTCACTGACTCCCCTCGTGTCACACACTGACTCCCCTCGTGTCACACACTGACTCCCCCCTCGTGTCACACACTGACTCCCCCCTCGTGTCACACACTGACTCCCCCCTCGTGTCACACACTGACTCCCCCCTCGTGTCACACACTGACTCCCCCCTCGTGTCACACACTGACTCTCCCCTCGTGTCACACACTGACTCTCCCCTCATGCCACACACGGACTCCCCTCATGTCACACATTGACTCCTCCCTCGTGTCACACACTGACTCCCCCCTCGTGTCACACACTGACTCCCCCCTCGTGTCACACACTGACTCCCCCCTCGTGTCACACACTGACTCCCCCCTCGTGTCACACACTGACTCTCCCCTCGTGTCACACACTGACTCCCCCCTCGTGTCACACACTGACTCCCCCCTCGTGTCACACACTGACTCCCCCCTCGTGTCACACACTGACAACACCCTCATGTCACACACTGACTCCCCCCTTGTGTCACACACTGACTCCCTTCCTTGTGTCACACACTGACTCCCCCCTTGTGTCACACACTGTATCCCCCACTCATGTCACACACTGTCTCCCCTCGTGTCACAACACACTGACTCCCCCCTCGTGTTACACACTGACTCCCCCCTCGTGTCACACACTGACTCCCCTCATGTCACAACACACTGACTCCCCCCTCATGTCACTCACTGATTCCCCCCTCGTGTCACACACTGACTCCCTTCGTGTCACACACTGACTCCCCCCTCGTGTCACACACTGACTCCCCTCGGGTCACAACACACTGACTGCCCCCTCGTGTCACACACTGACTCCCCTCGTGTCACACACTGACTCCCCTCGTGTCACACACTCACTCCCCTTGTGTCACACACTCACTCCCCTTGTGTCACAAACTGACTCCCCCCTTGTGTCACACACTGTCTCCCCTCGTGTCACACACTGACTCCCCCCTTGTGTCATACACCGACTCCTCCCTCATGTCACACACTGACCCCACTCCTTGTGTCACACACTGTCTCCCCTCGTGTCACACACTCACTCCCCTCGTGTCACAAACTGACTCCCCTCATGTCACACACTGCCACCCCCCTCGTGTCATACATCGACTCCCCCCTCGTGTCACACACTGACCCCACTCCTCGTGTCATACAATGAATCCCCACGTGTCACACACTGACTCCCCGCTCATGTCACACACTGACTCCCCACTCATGTCACACACTGCCACGCTCCTCATGTCATACATCGACTCCCCACTCGTGTCACACACTGACCCCACTCCTCGTGTCATACAATGAATCCCCATGTGTCACACACTGACTCCCCGCTCATGTCACACACTGCCTCCCCCATCATATCACACACTCACTCTCCCTCGTGTCACACACTGACACAACCCTCGTGTCACACACTGATTCCCCTCGTGTCACACACTGACTCCCCCCTCGTGTCACAGACTGATGCTCCCCTCGTAACACACACTGATACTCCCTCGTGTCACACACTAATTCCCCCATCGTGTCACACATTGACTCCCCACTTGTGTCACACACTGACTCCCTTCCTCGTGGCACACACTGACTCCCCGCTCGTGCCACACACTGACTCCCCCCTCGTAACACACACTGACTCCTCCTCGTGTCACACACTGACTCAACCCTCGTGTCACACACTGATCCCCTCGTGTCACACACTGACTCCCCCCTCCTGTCACAAACTGACTCCCACCTCGTGTCGCACACTGACTGCCCCTTCGTGTCACACACTGACTCTCCGCTCATATCACACACTGACTCCACCCTCATGTCACAAACTGAATCCCCTCGTGTCTGACACTGACTCTCCGCCCATGTCACACACTGACAACGCCCTCATTTCACACACTGACTCCCCCCTTGTGTCACACATTGACACCCACCTCGTGTCACTCACTGATTCCCCCCTTGTGTCACACACTCACTCCCCTCATGTCAAAAATTGACTCCCCTTGTGTCACACCCTGACTCCCCTCGTGTCACACACTCACTCCCCTCGTGCCACACACTGACTCCCCTCATGTCACACACTGACTCCCCCCTCATGTCACACACTGCCACCCCCCTCGTGTCATACATCGACTGCCCCCTCGTGTCACACACTGACCCCACTCCTCGTGTCATACAATGACTCCCCATGTGTCACAGACTAACTCCCCGCTCATGTCACACACAGCCTCCCCTTCATGTCACACACTCACTCCCCTCGTTTCACACACTGCCACCCCCCTCGTGTCACACCCTGACTCCCCTCGTGTCACACACTGACTCCCCCTCGTGTCACACACTGACACAGCCCTCATGTCCCACACTGATTCCCCTCGTGTCACACACTGACTCCCCCTTCCTGTCACAGACTGACGCTCCCCTCGTAACACACACTGACACCCCTCATGTCACACACTAATTCCCCCATCGTGTCACACATTGACTCCCCCCTTGTGTCACACACTGACTCAACCCTCGTGTCACACACTGATCCCCTCGTGTCACACACTGACTCCGCTCTTCTGTCACACACTGACTCCCCTCTTCTGTCACACACTGACTCCCCCCTTGTGTCACACACTGACTCCCCCCTTCTGTCACACACTGACTCCCCCCTTCTGTCACACACTGACTCCCCCCTTCTGTCACACACTGACTCCATTCCTCGTGTCATACACTGACTCCCCCTCGTGTCACACACTGACTCCCCACTTGTGTCACACACTGACTCCCCTCGTGTCACATACTGACACCTCTCGTGTCACACACTGACTCCCCCCTCATATCACACACTGACTCCACTCTCATGTCACACACTGACTCCCCTCGTGTCAGACAATGACTCCCCCCTCGTGTCACACACTGACAACCCCCTCATGTCAAACACTGACACCCCCTCGTGTCACACACTGACTCCCCACTCCTGTCACACATTCACGCCCACCTCGTGTCACATACTGACTCACCCCTCGTGTCACACACTGACTCCCCCCTCGTGTCACACATTGTCTCCCTGCGTGTCACACACTGACTCCCCCCTCGTGTCACACACTGACTCCCCCCTCGTGTCACAAACTGACTCCCACCTCGTGTCGCACACTGACTCCCCCCTCGTGTCGCACACTGACTCCCCCCTCGTGTCACACACTGACTCCCCCCCTCATATCATGCACTGACTCCACCCTCATGTCACACACTCACTCCCCTCGTGTCAGACACTCACTCCCCTCATGTCACAAACTGGCTCCCCTCATGCCACACACTGCCACCCCCCTCGTGTCATATATCAACTCCCCCATCGTGTCACACACTGACCCCACTCCTCGTGTCACACACTGACTCCCCCCACGTGTCACACATGGACTCCTCCCGCGTGTCACACACTGACACACCTTGTGTCACACACTGACTCCCCCCTCGTGACACAGACTGACTCGCCCCTCTTGTCACACACTGTCTCCCGCCTGTGTCAAACACTGACACCCCCCGTCGTTTCACACACTGACTCCCCCCTCATGTCACACACTAACTTCCCCCTCATGTCACACACTGACTCCCCCTCGTGTCACACACTGACTACCCCCTCCTGTCACAAACTGACTCCCACCTGGTGTCGCACACTGACTCCCCCCTCATGTCATACACTGTCTCCCCCCTCGTGTCACACACTGTCTCCCCCCTCGTGTCACACACTGACTCCCCCCTCGTGTCACACACTGACTCCCCCTCGTGTCACACACTGACTCCCCCTCGTGCCACACACTGACTCCCCATCGTGTCACACACTGACTCCCCCTCGTATCACACACTGTCACAACCCTCGTGTCACACACTTTCACAACCCTCGTGTCACACACTGATTCCCCTCGTGTCACACACTGACTCCCCCCTCGTGTCACAGACTGACGCTCCCCTCATAGCACACACTGACACCCCTCGTGTCACACACTAATTCCCCCATCGTGTCACACATTGACTCCCCCCTTGTGTCACACACTGACTCCCTTCCTCATGGCACACACTGATTCCCCGCTCGTGTCACACACTGACTCCCCCCTCGTAACACACACTGATTCCCCGCTCGTGTCACACACTGACTCCCCCTCGTAACACACACTGACTCCCCCCTCGTGTCACACACTGTCTCCCCTCACATCACAAACGGACTCCACCCTCATGTCACACACTGACTCCCCTCGTGTCAGACACTGACTCCCCCCTCGTGTCACACACTGACAATCCCTTCATGTCACATACTGACACACCCTTCGTGTCACACACTGACTCGCCCCTCGTGTCACAACACACTGATTCCCCCCTCGTGTCACAACACACTGACTCCCCCTCATGTAACACACTGACTCCCCCCTCGTGTCACACACTGACTCCCCCCTCCTGTCACAAACTGACTCCCACCTCGTGTCACACACTGACTCCCCCCTCGTGTCACACACTGACTCCCCCCTCGTGTCACACACTGACTCCCCCCTCGTGTCACACACTGACTCCCCCCTCGTGTCACACACTGACTCCCCCCTCGTGTCACACACTGACAATCCCTTCATGTCACATACTGACACCCCTTCATGTCACACACTGACTCCCCACTCCTGTCACACATTGATGCCCACCTCGTGTCACACACTGACTCGCCCTTGTGTCACAACACACTGACTCCCCCCTCGTGTCACAACACACTGACTCCCCCCTCATGTAACACACTGACTCCCACCTCGTGTCACACACTGACTCCCCCCTCGTGTCACACACTGACTCGCCCCTCGTTTCACACACTGACTCCCCCCTCGTGTCACAACACACTGACTCCCCCCTCATGTAACACACTGACTCCCCCCTCGTGTCACACACTGACTCCCCCCTCCTGTCACAAACTGACTCCCACCTCGTGTCACACACTGACTCCCCCCTCGTGTCACACACTGACTCCCCCCTCGTGTCACACACTGACTCCCCCCTCGTATCACACACTGACTCCCCCCTCATGTAACACACTGACTCCCCCCTCGTGTCACACACTGACTCCCCCCTCCTGTCACAAACTGACTCCCACCTCGTGTCACACACTGACTCCCCCCTCGTGTCACACACTGACTCCCCCTCGTGTCACACACTGACTCCCCCCTCGTGTCACACACTGACTCCCCCCTCGTGTCACACACTGACTCCCCCCTCGTGTCACACACTGACTCCCCCCCTCGTGTCACACACTGACTCCCCCCTCGTGTCACACACTGACTCCCTCCTCATATCACACACTGACTGCACCCTCATGTCACACACTGACTCCCCTCGTGTCAGAAACTGACTCCCCCCTCGGGTCACACGCTGATAACCCCCTCATGTCACACATTGACTCCCCCCTTGTGTCACACACTGACTCCCCGCTAATATCACACACTGACTCCACCCTCATGTCACACACTGACTCCCCCCTCGTGTCAGACACTGACTCCCCCCTCGTGTCACACACTGATAACCCCCTCATGTCACACACTGACACAACCCTCGTGTCACACACTGACTCCCCCCTCGTGTCACAGACTGCCGCTCCCCTCGTAACACACACTGACACCCCTCATGTCACACACTAATTCTCCCATCATGTCACACATTGACTCCCCCTTGTGTCACACACTCACTCCCTTCCTCGTGGCACACACTGATTCCCCGCTCGTGTCACACACTGACTCCCCCCTCGTAACACACACTGATTCCCCGCTCATGTCACACACTGACTCCCCCTCGTAACACACAGTGACTCCCCCTCATGTCACACACTGACTCCCCCCTCATATCACACACTGACTCCACCCTCATGTCACACACTGACTCCCCTCGTGTCAGAAACTGACTCCCCCTCGGGTCACACACTGATAACCCCCTCATGTCACACACTGACTACCCCCTTGTGTCACACACTGACTCCCCCCTCGTGTCACACACGGACTCCCCCCTCGTGTCACACACGGACTCCCCCCTCGTGTCACACACGGACTCCCCCCTCGTGTCACACACTGACTCCCCCTCGTGTCACACACTGGCACAACCCTCGTGTCACACACTGATTCCCCTCGTGTCACACACTGGCTCCCCCCTCGTGTCACAGACTGACGCTCCCCTCGTAACACATACTGACACCCCTCGTGTCACACACTAATTCCCCCATCGTGTCACACATTGACTCCCCCCTTGTGTCACACACTGACTCCCTTCCTCTTGGCACACACTGATTCCCCTCGTGTCACACACTGACTCCCCCCTCGTAACACATACTGACTCCCCCTCGTTTCACACACTGACTCAACCCTTGTGTCACATACTGATCCCCTCGTGTCACACACTGACTCCCTTCCTCGTGTCACACACTGACTCCCCCTCATGTCACACACTGACTCCACCCTCGTGTCACACGCTGACTCCCCCCTCATGTCACACACTGACTCCCCCCTTGTGTCACACACTGTCTCCCCTCGTGTCACACACCGACTCCCCCCTTGTGTCACACACTGACTCCCCTCGTGTCACATACTGACACCTCTCGTGTCACACACTGACTCCCCCCTCACATCACACACTGACTCTACCCTCATGTCACATACTGACTCCCCTTGTGTCAGACACTGATTCCCCCTCGTGTCACACACTGACAACCCCTTCATGTCACACACTGACACCCCCTCGTGTCACACACTGACTCCCCCCTCGTGTCACACACTGACTCGCCCCTCGTGTCACAACACACTGACTCCCCCCTCGTGTCACACACTGACTCCCCCCTCGTGTCACACACTGACTCCCCCCTCGTGTCACACACTGACTCCCCCCTCGTGTCACACACTGACTCCCCCCACATATCACTAACTGACTCCACTCTCATGTCACACACTGACTCCCCTCGTGTCAGACACTGACTCTCCACTCCTGTCACACACTGACTCCCCCCTCATATCACGCACTGACTCCACCCTCATGTCACACACTCACTCCCCTCCTGTCAGACACTCACTCCCCTCATGTCACAAACTGGCTCCCCTCATGCCACACACTGCCACCCCCCTCGTGTCATATATCAACTCCCCCATCGTGTCACACACTGACCCCACTCCTCGTGTCACACACTGACTCCCCCCACGTTTCACACATGGACTCCTCCCGCGTGTCACACACTGACACACCTTGTGTCACACACTGACTCCCCCCTCGTGACACAGACTGACTCGCCCCTCTTGTCACAGACTGACTCGCCCCTCATGTCACACACTGACTCCCCCCTTGTGTCACACACTGACTCCCCCCTCGTGTCACACACTGACTCCCCCCTCGTGTCACACACTGACTCCCCCCTCGTGTCACACACTGACTCCCCCCTCGTGTCACACACTGACTCCCCCCTCGTGTCACACACTGACTCCCCCCTCGTGTCACACACTGATTCCCCTCGTGTCACACACTGGCACAACCCTCGTGTCACACACTGATTCCCCTCGTGTCACACACTGGCTCCCCCCTCGTGTCACAGACTGACGCTCCCCTCGTAACACATACTGACACCCCTCGTGTCATACACTAATTCCCCCATCGTGTCACACATTGACTCCCCCCTTGTGTCACACACTGACTCCCTTCCTCGTGGCACACACTGACTCCCCGCTCATGTCACACACTGACTCCCCCCTCGTAACACATACTGACTCCCCCTCGTTTCACACACTGACTCAACCCTTGTGTCACACACTGATTCCCTCGTGTCACACACTGACTCCCTTCCTCGTGTCACACACTGACTCCCCCTCCTGTCACACACTGACTCCACCCTCGTGTCACACACTGACTCCACCCTCGTGTCACACACTGACTCCCCCCTCATGTCACACACTGACTCCCCCCTTGTGTCACACACTGTCTCCCCTCGTGTCACATACTGACACCTCTCGTTTCACACACCGACTCCCCCCTCGTGTCACACACTGACTCCCCTCGTGTCACATACTGACACCTCTCGTGTCACACACTGACTCCCCCCTCACATCACACACTGACTCTACCCTCATGTCACATACTGACTCCCCTTGTGTCAGACACTGATTCCCCCTCGTGTCACACACTGACTCCCCCCTCGTATCACACACTGACTCGCCCCTCGTGTCACAACACACTGACTCCCCCCTCGTGTCACAACACACTGACTCCCCCCTCGTGTCACACACTGACTCCCCCCTTGTGTCACACACTGACTCCCCCCACATATCACAAACTGACTCCACCCTCATGTCACACACTGACTCCCCTCGTGTCACAACACACTGACTCCCCCCTCGTGTCACAACACACTGACTCCCCCCTCGCGTCACACACTGACTCCCCCCTCGTGTCACACACTGACTCACCCCACATATCACAAACTGACTCCACCCTCATGTCACACACTGACTCCCCTCGTGTCAGACACTGACTCTCCGCTCCTGTCACGCACTGACACCCCCTCATGTCACACACTAACTCCCCCCTTGTGTCACACACTGACTCCCCCCTCCTTTCACACACTGACTCCAACCTCATGTCACACACTGACTCCCCTCGTGTCAGACACTGACTCCCCCCTCTTGTCACACACTGATAACCCCCTCATGTCACACACTGACTCCCCACTTGTGTCACACATTGACACCTACCTCGTGTCACTCACTGATTCCCCCCTCGTGTCACACACTGACTCCCCCCTCGTGTCACACACTCACTCCCCTCAATACACAAACTGACTCCCCTCGTGTCACACACTGACTCCCCCCTCATGTCACACGCTGCCAGCCCCCTCGTGTCATACATCGACTCCCGACTCATGTCACACACTGACCCCACTCCTCGTGTCATACAATGACTCCCATGTGTCACACACTGACTCCCCGCTGATGTCACACACTGCGTCCCCCTTCATGTCACACACTCACTCTCCTCGTTTCACACACTGACTCCCCCATCGTGTGACACACTGACTCCCCCCTCGTGTCACACATGGATTCCCCCTATGGGACACACACTGCCTCGCCCCTTGTGTCAAACATTGCCTCCCCCCTCGTGGCACACACTGACTCCCCTCGTGTCACACACTGAATCCCCCCTCATATCACACATTGACTCCCCCCTTGTGTCACACACTGACTCCCTTCTGCGTGTCACACACTGACTCCCAGCTCGTGTCACACACTGACTCCCCCCTCGTGTCACACACTGACTCCCCCTCGTGTCACACACTGACTCCCCCTCGTGTCACACAATGACTCAACGCTCGTGTCACACACTGATCCCCTCGTGTCACACAATGACTCACCCCTTGCGTCACACACTGAATCCCCACTCCTGTCACACACTGACTCCCCCCTCGTGTCACACACTGACTCCCCCCTCATGTCACACACTGCCTCCCCATGTGTCACACACTGACTCCCCCCTCGTGTCACACACTGACTCCCACCTCGTGTCACAAACTGACTCCCACCTCGTGTCAGACACTGACTCCCCCCTTGTGTCACACACTGACTCCCTTCCTCATGGCTCACACTGATTCGCCGCTCGTGTCACACACTGACTCCCCCCTCGTAACACACACTGATTCCCCGCTCGTGTCACACACTGACTCCCCCTCGTAACACACACTGACTCCCCCCTCGTGTCACACACTGTCTCCCCTCACATCACAAACGGACTCCACCCTCATGTCACACACTGACTCCCCTCGTGTCAGACACTGACTCCCCCCTCGTGTCACACACTGACTCCCCCCTCGTGTCACACACTGACAATCCCATCATGTCACATACTGACACCCCTTCATGTCACACACTGACTCCCCACTCCTGTCACACATTGATGCCCACCTCGTGTCACACACTGACTCGCCCCTCGTGTCACAACACACTGACTCCCCCCTCATGTAACACACTGACTCCCCCCTCGTGTCACACACTGACTCCCCCCTCCTGTCACAAACTGACTCCCACCTCGTGTCACACACTGACTCCCCCCTCGTGTCACACACTGACTCCCGCTCGTGTCACACACTGACTCCCCCCTCGTGTCACACACTGACTCCCTCCTCATATCACACACTGACTCCACCCTCATGTCACACACTGACTCCCCTCGTGTCAGAAACTGACTCACCCCTCAGGTCACACGCTGATAACCCCCTCATGTCACACATTGACTCCCCCCTTGTGTCACACACTGACTCCCCGCTAATATCACACACTGACTCCACCCTCATGTCACACACTGACTCCCCCCTCGTGTCAGACACTGATAACCCCCTCATGTCACACACTGACACAACCCTCGTGTCACACACTGACTCCCCCCTCGTGTCACAGACTGACGCTCCCCTCGTAACACACACTGACACCCCTCGTGTCACACACTAATTCTCCCATCATGTCACACATTGACTCCCCCCTTGTGTCACACACTCACTCCCTTCCTCGTGGCACACACTGATTCCCCGCTCGTGTCACACACTGACTCCCCCCTCGTAACACACACTGATTCCCCGCTCGTGTCACACACTGACTCCCCCTCGTAACACACACTGAATCCCCCTCATGTCACACACTGACTCCCCCCTCATATCACACACTGACTCCACCCTCATGTCACACACTGACTCCCCTCGTGTCAGAAACTGACTCCCCCCTCGGGTCACACACTGATAACCCCCTCATGTCACACACTGACTCCCCCCTTGTGTCACACACTGACTCCCCCCTCGTGTCACACACTGACTCCCTGTGGTAAACCACGTTCACTATCGTTAGCACTGTTCACCACTGTTCGTTATAACTGTATCACTGACCACTATTGTATCACGGTACGAGGTCGCCTCTTGCCACACTGCTATACCTGGGATGACCACTGCCGACTCCGCCTTGGCTCCACCCACCAGGCCAGGTATAAAGGTGAGCGACTGGCTGGTATTCCTCCTGCTTGGATCGGATCACCCACGAGAGTGGGCTGTTATTTAGTCAATAAAAACCTTTAGTCACCTTCGTAACTCTTCGCCTTTTATTGGAGGAATTGATAGGTATATCAATTTTATTGACTAAATTTAATGATGTCCGACAACGAGTCACAACCGGCGGAGGAGCCACCAGCGCAGCTCCCAGGAGCACAGCCACACCAGCCAGCTTGGCTGCGAGCCCTCAGACCGCCGTACCTGGACCTGAACCCACGAGCAGCAAACTCAGCCGCAGACTTTAAACACTGGCTGGTCTGCTTCGAATCATACCTGAGAGAATCCAGCGTCCCTCAGGCATCCAAACTAAGTGTCCTGCAGGCACAACTGAGCCCGAGAGTATACACTCTCATCGAGGACATGACTACCTACGAGACCGCCATCAACCTGCTGAAACAGAAGTACCGGACCCCGGTAAACTACATGTACGCTAGGCACCTCCTAAGATCACGGCCGCAACAGCCAGGAGAATCAGTAGCCGAATTCTCACAGGCGCTATATGCACTCGCCAGGAACTGTGACTTTAAATCGGTGTCGGCAGCCGAAAATACTGAAGATAATATCCGCGACGCATTCCTGAAAGGCCTACGGTCCGAGTACTCACGGCAAAGACTGCTGGAAGCTAAAGACCTCAGCATGGAAAAAGCTGAAGCCCTCGCTATCTCCCTGGAAGTGGCCCACCAAGATCAGGAAGCATTCACCAGGTACTGCTCGCGACCCTGGGACTCGGGCCCGACCCCTACCACAGCACCCTTCCCAGCGCCGCCCCCGGGACCTACCTCTGCGTCGGCGTCCCGGACCCGACCGGCCCCGCCACCCCCGGCACCGGCCCCGACATCGGGCATCCCCGACCCAGAAAGAATGCGCCCCCTCATGGAGCTACCCCTCCCCCACTGCCCTAAAGCACTTAGGAGAACCCTGGGGCTTTTCGCCTACTATGCCCAATGGGTACCCAATTACGCGGACAAAGCCAGACCCCTCCTGAAAGCCACTTCCTTCCCCCTCACGGAGGAGGCGTGCGCGGCCTTCTCCCTCATTAAGGGAGACATAGCCAAGGCCACGATGCACGCAGTGGACGAGTCCATCCCCTTTCAGGTGGAGAGCGACGCCTCCGACTTCGCCTTAGCCGCCACCCTAAACCAGGAGGGGAGGCCAGTGGCCTTCTTCTCAAGGACCCTACAGGGCCCCGAGATCCGACATTCGTCGGTCGAGAAAGAGGCCCAGGCGATCGTGGAGGCAGTACGGCGCTGGAGGCACTACCTGGCAGGCAAACGATTTACCCTCCTCACCGACCAGCGTTCGGTGGCTTTCATGTTTAATAACAAGCTGAAGGGCAAAATCAAGAATGACAAGATTTTGAGATGGAGAATCGAGCTCTCCACCTACGATTATGAGATCTTGTACCGGCCAGGCAAGCTGAACGAATCCCCTGATGCCCTTTCACGAATGACATGCGCCAGCGCGCATATCGATAGGCTTCAGACCCTCCACGACCAGCTCTGCCACCCCGGAGTCACCAGACTCTACCATTTCATTAAGGCCCGCAACCTGACCTACTCCATCGAGGAGGTCAGGACCATGACCAGGAACTGCCAGACCTGTGCGGAGTGCAAACCGCACTTCTATAGGCCGGACCGAGCAAGCCTGATCAAGGCCACCCGCCCCTTCGAGCGCCTGAGCATCGACTTTAAGGGGCCCCTCCCGTCCTCTGACCGTAATGTGTACTTCCTCAACATCGTTGATGAGTACTCCCGTTTCCCCTTTGCCTTCCCCTGCCCCGACATGACCAGTAGCACGGTCATTAAGTGCCTGAATGCCCTCTTCGCCTTGTTCGGGTTCCCGAACTATATACACAGCGACCGGGGCTCCTCCTTCATGAGCGAGGAACTCCGGCAATTCCTCCTAGAGAGAGGTATTGCAGCAAGCAGGACCACCAGCTACAACCCCAGAGGTAACGGTCAGGTGGAAAGAGAGAACGCGACGGTATGGAAGGCCGTCCTCTTAGCCTTAAAGTCTAAGGGCCTCCCAACCTCCCGCTGGCAAGAAGTCCTCCCGACAGCGCTGCACTCCATCCGGTCATTACTTTGCACGGCCACTAACACCACCCCCCATGAACGAATGTTCGTTTTCCCCAGGAAGTCGACTACGGGAACCACTCTACCAACCTGGCTGACCGCCCCGGGGCCGGTCTGGCTGCGGAAACACGTGAGGACCCATAAAACGGACCCCCTGGTCGAGAGGGTGAACCTCCTGCACGCCAACCCCCAGTACGCCTACGTGGCGTACCCAGACGGGCGGGAGGACACTGTCTCCCTACGAGACCTCGCACCCTCAGCCGATCCGGAAACACCGCCACCACCCCCCCCAACCTCAGTCCAGGTAGACGGCATGCCGGAACCCCACGAGCCCTCGCCGACCACGCAAACACCAGCATCAACACCGGATAAGGCACCAGCACCGGATAAGGCAACACCACCGCTGCGGCGATCGGAGAGGCTTACGAAGCCTCCGGACAGACTGACCTACCAGAATTGGTAGTACACTTCACCCCGCCGGACTTAATTCTAAACAAGGGGTGAATGTGGTAAACCACGTTCACTATCGTTAGCACTGTTCACCACTGTTCGTTATAACTGTATCACTGACCACTATTGTATCACGGTACGAGGTCGCCTCTTGCCACACTGCTATACCTGGGATGACCACTGCCGACTCCGCCTTGGCTCCACCCACCAGGCCAGGTATAAAGGTGAGCGACTGGCTGGTATTCCTCCTGCTTGGATCGGATCACCCACGAGAGTGGGCTGTTATTTAGTCAATAAAAACCTTTAGTCACCTTCGTAACTCTTCGCCTTTTATTGGAGGAATTGATAGGTATATCACTCCCCCCTCGTGTCACACACTGACTCCCCCTCGTGTCACACACTGGCACAACCCTCGTGTCACACACTGATTCCCCTCGTGTCACACACTGACTCCCCCCTCGTGTCACAGACTGACGCTCCCCTCGTAACACATACTGACACCCCTCGTGTCACACACTAATTCCCCCATTGTGTCACACATTGACTCCCCCCTTGTGTCACACACTGACTCCCTTCCTCGTGTCACACACTGACTCCCCGCTCATGTCACACACTGACTCCCCCCTCGTAACACATACTGACTCCCCCTCGTTTCACACACTGACTCAACCCTTGTGTCACACACTGATCCCCTCGTGTCACACACTGACTCCCTTCCTCGTGTCACACACTGACTCCCCCTCATGTCACACACTGACTCCACCCTCGTGTCACACACTGACTCCCCCCTCATGTCACACACTGACTCCCCCCTTGTGTCACACACTGTCTCCCCTCGTGTCACATACTGACACCTCTCGTTTCACACACCGACTCCCCCCTCGTGTCACACACTGACTCCCCTCGTGTCACATACTGACACCTCTCGTGTCACACACTGACTCCCCCCTCACATCACACACTGACTCTACCCTCATGTCACATACTGACTCCCCTTGTGTCAGACACTGATTCCCCCTCGTGTCACACACTGACTCCCCCCTCGTGTCACACACTGACTCGCCCCTCGTGTCACAACACACTGACTCCCCCCTCGTGTCACAACACACTGACTCCCCCCTCGTGTCACACACTGACTCCCCCCTCGTGTCACACACTGACTCCCCCCACATATCACAAACTGACTCCACCCTCATGTCACACACTGACTCCCCTCGTGTCACAACACACTGACTCCCCCCTCGTGTCACAACACACTGACTCCCCCCTCGTGTCACACACTGACTCCCCCCTCGTGTCACACACTGACTCCCCCCACATATCACAAACTGACTCCACCCTCATGTCACACACTGACTCCCCTCGTGTCAGACACTGACTCCTCCCTCTTGTCACACACTGATAACCCCCTCATGTCACACACTGACTCCCACCTCCTTTCACACACTGACTCCTCCCTCTTGTCACACACTGACTCCCCTCGTGTCAGACACTGACTCCCCCCTCTTGTCACACACTGATAACCCCCTCATGTCACACACTGACTCCCACCTCCTTTCACACACTGACTCCTCCCTCTTGTCACACACTGACTCCCCTCGTGTCAGACACTGACTCCCCCCTCGTGTCACTCACTGATTCCCCCCTCGTGTCACACACTGACTCCCCCCTCGTGTCACACACTCACTCCCCTCAATACACAAACTGACTCCCCTCGTGTCACACACTGACTCCCCCCTCATGTCACACGCTGCCAGCCCCCTCGTGTCATACATCGACTCCCGACTCATGTCACACACTGACCCCACTCCTCGTGTCATACAATGACTCCCCATGTGTCACACACTGACTCCCCGCTGATGTCACACACTGCGTCCACCTTCATGTCACACACTCACTCTCCTCGTTTCACACACTGACTCCCCCATCGTGTGACACACTGACTCCCCCCTCGTGTCACACATGGATTCCCCCTTTGGGACACACACTGCCTCGCCCCTTGTGTCAAACATTGCCTCCCCCCTCGTGGCACACACTGACTCCCCTCGTGTCACACACTGACTCCCATCGTGTCACACACTGAATCCCCCCTCGTGTCACACACTGACTCCCCCTCGTGTCACACACTGACTCCCCCTCGTGTCACACAATGACTCAACGCTCGTGTCACACACTGATCCCCTCGTGTCACACAATGACTCACCCCTTGTGTCACACACTGAATCCCCTCTCCTGTCACACACTGACTCCCCCCTCGTGTCACACACTGACTCCCCCCTCATGTCACAACACACTGACTCCCCCCTCGTGTCACAACACACTGACTCCCCCCTCGTGTCACACACTGACTCCCCCCTCATGTCACACACTGCCTCCCCGCGTGTCACACACTGACTCCGCCCTCGTGTCACACACTGACTCCCACCTTGTGTCACACAGTGACACCCACCTCGTGTCACTCATTGATTCCCCCATTGTGTCACACACTCACTCCCCTCATGTCACAAACTGACTCCCCCCGTGTCACACACTCACTCCTCTCGTGTCACACACTGCCACCCCCCTCGTGTCATACATCAACTCCCCCCTCGTGTCACACACTGACTCCCCCTCGTGTCACACACTGACTCCCCCTCGTGTCACACACTGACTCCCCCTCGTGTCACACAATGACTCAACGCTCGTGTCACACACTGATCCCCTCGTGTCGCACACTGACTCCCCCCTCCTGTCACAAACTGACTCCCACCTCGTGTCGCACACTGACTGCCCCTTCGTGTCACACACTGGCTCTCCGCTCATATCACACACTGACTCCACCCTCATGTCACAAACTGAATCCCCTCGTGTCAGACACTGACTCTCCGCCCATGTCACACACTGACAACACCCTCATTTCACACACTGACTCCCCGCCTTGTGTCACACATTGACACCCACCTCGTGTCACTCACTGATTCCCCCCTTGTGTCACACACTCACTCCCCTCATGTCACAAATTGACTCCCCTTGTGTCACACCCTGACTCCCCTCGTGTCACACACTCACTCCCCTCGTGCCACACACTGACTCCCCTCATGTCACACACTGACTCCCCCCTCATGTCACACACTGCCACCCCCCTCATGTCATACATCGACTGCCCCCTCGTGTGACACACTGACCCCACTCCTCGTGTCATACAATGACTCCCCATGTGTCACAGACTATCTCCCCCCTCATGTCACACACAGCCTCCCCCTTCATGTCACACACTCACTCCCCTCGTTACACTCACTCCCCTCGTTTCACACACTGACTCTCCCGTCGTGTCACACACTGACTCCCCCCTCGTGTCACACACTTACTCCCCCCTCGTGTCACACACTGCCTCCCCCCTCGTGTCACACCCTGACTCCCCTCGTGTCACACACTGACTCCCCCTCGTGTCACACACTGACACAACCCTCATGTCCCACACTGATTCCCCTCGTGTGACTCCCCCTTCCTGTCACAGACTGATGCTCCCCTCGTAACACACACTGACACCCCTCATGTCACACACGAATTACCCCATCGTGTCACACATTGACTCCCCCCTTGTGTCACACACTGACTCAACCCTCGTGTCACACACTGATCCCCTCGTGTCACACACTGACTCCGCTCTTCTGTCACACACTGACTCCCCTCTTCTGTCACACACTGACTCCTCCCTTGTGTCACACACTGACTCCCCCCTTCTGTCACACACTGACTCCCCCCTTCTGTCACACACTGACTCCCCCCTTCTGTCACACACTGACTCCATTCCTCGTGTCATACACTGACTCCCCCTCGTGTCACACACTGACTCCCCACTTGTGTCACACACTGACTCCCCTCGTGTCACATACTGACACCTCTCGTGTCACACACTGACTCCCCCCTCATATCACACACTGACTCCACTCTCATGTCACACACTGACTCCCCTCGTGTCAGACAATGACTCCCCCCTCGTGTCACACACTGACAACCCCCTCATGTCACACACTGACAGCCCCTCGTGTCACACACTGACTCCCCACTCCTGTCACACATTGACGCCCACCTCGTGTCACACACTGACTCCCCCCTCGTGTCACACACTGACTCCCCCCTCGTGTCACAAACTGACTCCCACCTCATGTCGCACACTGACTCCCCCCTCGTGTCACACACTGACTCCCCCCTCATATCACGCACTGACTCCACCCTCATGTCACACACTCACTCCCCTCATGTCACAAACTGACTCCCCTCATGCCACACACTGCCACCCCCCTCGTGTCATATATCAACTCCCCCATCGTGTCACACACTGACCCCACTCCTCGTGTCACACACTGACTCCCCCCACGTGTCACACATGGACTCCTCCCGCGTGTCACACACTGACACACCTTGTGTCACACACTGACTCCCCCCTCGTGACACAGACTGACTCGCCCCTCTTGTCACACACTGTCTCCCGCCTGTGTCAAACACTGACACCCCCCGTCGTTTCACACACTGACTCCCCCCTCATGTCACACACTAACTTCCCCCTCATGTCACACACTGACTCCCCCTCGTGTCACACACTGACTACCCCCTCCTGTCACAAACTGACTCCCACCTGGTGTCGCACACTGACTCCCCCCTCATGTCATACACTGTCTCCCCCCTCGTGTCACACACTGACTCCCCCCTCGTGTCACACACTGACTCCCCCCTCGTGTCACACACTGACTCCCCCTCGTGTCACACACTGACTCCCCCTCGTGCCACACACTGACTCCCCATCGTGTCACACACTGACTCCCCCTCATATCACACACTGTCACAACCCTCGTGTCACACACTGTCACAACCCTCGTGTCACACACTGATTCCCCTCGTGTCACACACTGACTCCCCCCTCGTGTCACAGACTGACGCGCCCCTCATAGCACACACTGACACCCCTCGTGTCACACACTAATTCCCCCATCGTGTCACACATTGACTCCCCCCTTGTGTCACACACTGACTCCCTTCCTCATGGCACACACTGATTCCCCGCTCGTGTCACACACTGACTCCCCCCTCGTAACACACACTGATTCCCCGCTCGTGTCACACACTGACTCCCCCTCGTAACACACACTGACTCCCCCCTCGTGTCACACACTGTCTCCCCTCACATCACAAACGGACTCCACCCTCATGTCACACACTGACTCCCCTCGTGTCAGACACTGACTCCCCCCTCGTGTCACACACTGACAATCCCTTCATGTCACATACTGACACCCCTTCATGTCACACACTGACTCCCCACTCCTGTCACACATTGATGCCCACCTCGTGTCACACACTGACTCGCCCCTCGTGTCACAACACACTGACTCCCCCCTCGTGTCACAACACACTGACTCCCCCCTCGTGTCACAACACACTGACTCCCCCCTCGTGTCACAACACACTGACTCCCCCCTCGTGTCACACACTGACTCCCTCCTCATATCACACACTGACTCCACCCTCATGTCACACACTGACTCCCCTCGTGTCAGAAACTGACTCCCCCCTCGGGTCACACGCTGATAACCCCCTCATGTCACACATTGACTCCCCCCTTGTGTCACACACTGACTCCCCGCTAATATCACACACTGACTCCACCCTCATGTCACACACTGACTCCCCCCTCGTGTCAGACACTGACTCCCCCCTCGTGTCACACACTGATAACCCCCTCATGTCACACACTGACTCCCCCCTCGTGTCACAAACTGACTCCTCCCTCGTGTCACAGACTGACGCTCCCCTCGTAACACACACTGACACCCCTCGTGTCACACACTAATTCTCCCATCATGTCACACATTGACTCCCCCCTTGTGTCACACACTCACTCCCTTCCTCATGGCACACACTGATTCCCCGCTCGTGTCACACACTGACTCCCCCCTCGTAACACACATTGATTCCCCCCTCGTAACACACACTGACTCCCCCTCATGTCACACACTGACTCCACCCTCATGTCACACACTGACTCCCCTCGTGTCAGAAACTGACTCCCCCCTCGGGTCACACACTGATAACCCCCTCATGTCACACACTGACTCCCCCCTTGTGTCACACACTGACTCCCCCCTCGTGTCACACACTGACTCCCCCCTCGTGTCACACACTGACTCCCCCTCGTGTCACACACTGGCACAACCCTCGTGTCACACACTGATTCCCCTCGTGCCACACACTGGCTCCCCCCTCGTGTCACAGACTGACGCTCCCCTCGTAACACATACTGACACCCCTCCTGTCACACATTAATTCCCCCATCGTGTCACACATTGACTCCCCCCTTGTGTCACACACTGACTCCCTTCCTCGTGGCACACACTGACTCCCCGCTCATGTCACACACTGACTCCCCCCTCGTAACACATACTGACTCCCCCTCGTTTCACACACTGACTCAACCCTTGTGTCACACACTGATCCCCTCGTGTCACACACTGACTCCCTTCCTCGTGTCACACACTGACTCCCCCTCATGTCACACACTGACTCCACCCTCGTGTCACACACTGACTCCACCCTCGTGTCACACACTGACTCCCCCCTCATGTCACACACTGACTCCCCCCTTGTGTCACACACTGTCTCCCCTCGTGTCACTCACCGACTCCCCCCTCGTGTCACACACTGACTCCCCTCTTGTCACATACTGACACCTCTCGTGTCACACACTGACTCCCCCCCTCACATCACACACTGACTCTACCCTCATGTCACATACTGACTCCCATTGTGTCAGACACTGATTCCCCCTCGTGTCACACACTGACAACCCCTTCATGTCACACACTGACACCCCCTCGTGTCACACACTGACTCCCCCCTCGTGTCACACACTGACTCGCCCCTCGTGTCACAATACACTGACTCCCTCCTCGTGTCACAACACACTGACTCCCCCCTCGTGTCACACACTGACTCCCCCCTCGTGTCACACACTGACTCCCTCCACATATCACAAATTGACTCCACCCTCATGTCACACACTGACTCCCCTCGTGTCAGACACTGACTCTCCGCTCCTGTCACGCACTGACAACCCCCTCATGTCACACACTAACTCCCCCCTTGTGTCCCACACTGACACCCCCTCCTTTCACACACTGACTCCAACCTCATGTCACACACTGACTCCCCTCGTGTCAGACACTGACTACCCCCTCTTGTCACACACTGATAACCCCCTCATGTCACACACTGACTCCCCACTTGTGTCACACATTGACACCTACCTCGTGTCTCTCACTGATTCCCCCCTCGTGTCACACACTGACTCCCCCCTCGTGTCACACACTCACTCCCCTC